>NC_138737.1:3575259-3770259 GCF_965113295.1 Leuciscus leuciscus
AATCAAACAACAAAAGGCAAAGAGAAAAAAAGTCACAGCTCTTGAATGATATAAGCTTTAATCTATCTATGATAAACTGTGCAGTGTTATTTTACATCTGACTTTATTAGATGTCTTTTTAACCCATATTACTCCTGAACAGTAATGTCAATGGACATTACTGAAATTAAAGCACTGGGTATATAATTTGTATATTTGTTTTATTGTATACTTTTTTGTTTGACCATGTGTTTGTACTTTGTTTTTGGCGTCCTGTCTGTCTATATAAAACACAAAAGCCAGCACCCTTCTGCATAACATACATGTTTTATTTGTTTTGTTAAAGCATTGCTTTTTCTTTTGCTATAGATATTTATTTTACATTTCAAAATATAAAGCAATATTAATTATGTTCTAAATAATTTTTTCCCCTTTTTTTAATATATCAAAAAGAACCGATAAGAATACCGTTAAAGTACCGGATCGATAAGGAGTATCGGTAAGAGTAGTAATACCGTTAAAACCTTAACGATACCCATCCCTAATCAGGGTGATACAGAACTAGTGTGATGCATGTTATTAACTTGATCACGCCCACCCACACCCACACCCACACACACACACACACACACACACACACACACACACAAATGTACCTGGCCCTCAAGGAAAAACTTTGCAAACAGTTTGTAACGCTCAAGGCCCTCTGGGTAATCCATCTCAACGGCGGGAAGTTTCCAACTGACTCTGACTGCGGAGAGAGAGAGAGACACACCCACATCATGTGACTGATATTACACACACACACCGAGAGACAATGGTGCGGTTCACTCTGAACTCTGTCCTCTTACAGAAGGTGCTCTGCTGTTGACACTTCACTCGGCCAATCAGTGGACAGTACCAGGGGGCGGGGCTTTCCTCCGGGACGCTGAAGTGACAGTATTGTGGGAGGAGCCTAGGAATCCACTCCGCCTGAACGGCACAGACGCCTGCGACAAACAAAACACTCAACATATAAATGATGTATCTGCAGATAGAGCTGTCACAATTCTGAAAGATTTTTTTTTATTACATTTTTTTATTTTTTTCCTTCAAATTGAACATTTTTTCTAATTCTTTTAGTAAATATTACGTAAAATAAATATAATTGTATTGTATGTGCTTTATATAGCTACTGTTATGTATGTGTCATTTACTATCTTTAAATTAACGTGAAATTAAATTAACTTATGTTCACCAAGGCTGCATTTATTTAATCAAAAATACAGTAAAAATTGTAACATTGTTACAATTTTAAATAACAGCTCAAGAAACATTTCTAATGATTATGATTATCAATGTTGAAAACAGTTCTGCTGCTATTTTAGTGGAAACTGTTGCATTTCTTTTTCATGATTTTTCAGGATAAATTCAATATCTATCTATATCGGCCAATCATTAGAGTAAAGGTTTCTTCTGACTAAGGTATTTTCATATTTAAATATTTACAATTGAATATAAACTTTTAAAATATTTATATTTTTGGTCAACTGAGAGTCCAAGTCCCCTTTCCATTCACATGGTTTTGAAACCCAGACTATATGAATATCATATTATAGTACTAAATATGATATACTATATATAAATATAAAATTTATAGTAATAAAAAAAAAACTATAAACTAAATAAATAATTATTCAACATTACAATACATCTACAAGTTGAAAGTTCATGTCAACAAGCAAATCCCAATGAGATTTTCCACTTTGTTTCCAACTGTTTTTGAGATATAACCTTGATTGAGTGAATTTGAAGGACAGTACAGAAGTGACATATAAACACAGACCTTTCATGTACATCTTGGTGGTCTCCATGACTTCCTGGTAAACAACAAACTCTGGAAGTGTCTTATGAAGGGCAGATGATGGGTGAATAAACACTGGATCGTCCAACAGAGGAGTCTGGAACACACACACATATGCATATAGATCTTTGTATAACTATGAAAATCAAAAGCAAAATCAGAAGCGAACAGATTTTTTCAGGCACCTTGTAGCCGTTCCTCCACTTGGGGTCGAGCAGTTCCTCGGCCTGCACTCGTCTGGCGAGGTGATCTCCTAAACCTGCCAATACGATCTGCCGTAAAAACGTCACCTGTGACTCTGTCGGAGGAGCCATCTTATTATCCATGTATACGCCAGCGTCGGAGCACACGGCATTCACTGAGAGACAGAGAGAGATGCTTAAATCATATGCACAAGAAACAGAAGGCGAAGACACAAATAATAAATTGCATGTGTATTTTGTGTATGTACCTGCATTAGTCAGTTGTCCTCGCAGTCTTCGGATTTCCAGCATTGCTTTGAAGCGAAGCCCATTTTCCTCACAGAACTGACGAGTGCAGCCAGCAAACTCACAAGCGCCGACCGCCCCTAAACACCAATCAACACACGCCATTTACACAAACCAGACAATTCAATGGCAGAACAAAAAAGAAAGCAACTGAAACATGCATAGAAGAGATTGTGGCGTTATATATATATATTTGGCTTTTTTTTTTTTTTAAGCTGCAGTCCGTAGTTTTTCCTCTTTGTCGCCATCTCTGTTCGAAATCTGCAATTGCAGTTATTCACGGAATCATCAACTTTACGTGGGTTGTGCCTCGGCACGGCAACAGCGCGGATGAATCCAGTGTTTTGAGGAGAATGTGCGGCTGTCAGTCAAGCCGGTGTGGATACTGGCATTCGGAATCACATACTGGCATTCGGAAAATATAAATAAGTTGAAATACTAAAAATGACTAAAACTGAAATAAACAAATTAAAGCTAAATATAAATATACAGTACTGTGCAAAAGTCTTGGGCATGTTAGAAGAAACAGAAAAAACTGAGACAAACTAAATCCAGAAGAACTGCGGGAACGTCTCCGAGACGCTTGAAGAAACCTTCCTGCAAAGCTACAGTACTGGGAAGTAAAGCACTGGCACTCGTGTTAAAATGCTGTAAAGTGAGAATGCTTTCAAAAATAAAATCACAAATTGAATTTATTAATGATTTTAACTTCTATTAACTAAATCAAATCAATATATGGCGTAACGACCCTTTGCGTTTAAAGCGGCTTTTGTCCAGGTACACTTGCGCATAGTTATTCAGGAAGCTTTGCAGGAAGGTTTCTTCAAGCGTCTCGGAGACGTTCCCACAGTTCTTCTGGATTTATTTGTCTGTAATCACAGACGGACTCGATGATGGTGAGATCAGATCATACCGGCTGTTGTCAGACTCCTTGTGCAAACACAAATCTCACTGGATTATTACAATTAATGGCAAAAAGAATGTTTGGAAATGTAAACTGATATTTCCTACTGACACACTACAGCAAAAGATATGAAGGGGGGGGGTATTAACATGCCTAAGACTTTTGCACAGTACTGTATTATTTGTTTTGTTTTTTACAAAAGCACATAACAAAAGTGTACCTAAAAACAGATTTTTTTTTTTTATGTGTTTTTGCCATTCAAACGGCATTTTTGGGGCCTGAAAACTTTTGAAAACGTGTTTCAAAGTGCAAGTTTTTGAAAACGATACTGTTATTGCCTTCGTGTAAACTACAAAAACACAAATTTATGCAAATGGTGATGTCATGCACATTACGTGTTCAGTCTACAGGCGAGAGTAGAGATTCTTTACAAAGTGATATCGCCATCTACTGGCCTGGCAGCAGAATACAGAATTATAAACGAATTTTTGTCGTTTTCACGGATGCGTGTAAACCGGGATCGCTTTGATGCCGTCAAAGTTTGTTGTCATCTGTACGTGAAAAATGCGAAGGAAAAACGTTTCTGTTTGTAGTACATCGTTGTCATGTAAACGTACCCTAAATTAAAATGAAACAAAAGCTAATATTCAAAAGCTAATAATACTAACATCACACTGCTAGAGCAAAGCTTTCTCACATTAGACCTGAACGTCTGAACATTTGACGTCAACATTCATATCCAAAGTTAGTAAAATCAAAGCCATACCCAGCAGAACCATCAGATCTCCCAGCTGCAGTGCCTGTCCTTGACCGGCCCATAACCTCCTCATCTGAACAGATCTGGCTTTTTTCCCTGCCATCTTAGTGCTCTCCTCCTCGCTGCCCGCGGGCCTGATGAACCAGAGAAAGACAGGACGTGAGCGCTACCGTTCCCTAATGCTTCTTCTGGACCACAGAGACAAAAGTGAAGTGTGTGACCTGTCATAATCCTCAAAGATCTCTCTGACGGTCATGGCGGCCACTATGGTGATGACATACGGCATACAGCCCTGCTGACGGCCCAGCGCTAGCATCTTAGCGTAACGCGGTGCTACGGGGAACGCGGCCATTGCACGACCCAGAGGAGTTATGGGACACGAGAGACGCGCCCTCTCTATCGCGCCCAAACTAAAAACACACACACAGAGAGAGAAACAGGTTAGGAAAGAATATTCATTTTATGATTACATTTTTTTCAGCAACATTATAATGGATATGACTATTTGTGATCTCCTTTCAACAGCCATATTTGCTCATACAGTAATGTAATATTTTATAATAATTACTTAAATTCTATAGCTTGATATTACAGATATATTATAGCTGACTGTCAGTCATTTTTAATTCGTTTATGGGACCTATTGTTCATGTGAACTCATTTTGATCACATTAAAATAAATATTTAAGTTTTTTTAATTATGAAATATTTAATCATCTTTAGTGATTCAATAATAGTTGATGACCCTTTTGCAATAATATGCAAATATGTGCTAGTTTTCACATTATTAATTACAACAAATTAATTATAACTTCATAAACATGTGAATTTATATTTCAGTATTATATATATATATAGTTTATATTGCTTAATCTAATAGTGAATCAAATTGTAAATAAATCAAATGGTTAAATTTTCAATTTAATATTATTTAAGAAAATATGATTCCCATTTCCCAGTGATATTACAGTTGATTATCAAAGGATTATTTTTCATTACCATTTTATGGGACCTATGGTTCATATTCATGTGTTTATGAACTATTTTGTTCCATGAACATTTGACAAAGAAAAAAAAAAAGATTTTTTTATTTTTTATTAACTTTTGTAATAATATGCAAATATGTTCATATTTAATAAAACAATGTACATATTTTACCCTTTTGTGTTCTCACATATTTACACAGAAAGGCTGTGACATTTATAAGTTTATATCACTTTTGCAAACGTGTGCATATTAAAAAATTTTAAATGTTAACTGGGTATTTTAATACACCGATGTATAATTGTTGTAATTCAATCTGAAATCTATCAGTTAGACTTGGAGGAAAGAGTGATGTATGAATGAAAGCGAGCGTACCGTCCGCGTCGAGGCGGTTCCTCCAGCGCTCCCAGTGAGATCAGAAGCTGCTCGGCAGCAATCAGTGCCTCGGATGAGGGAGGAGTGGGGAACGGGAAGTTCACAACCTAAACCCACACACAAAACACATAAACAAGAGGAAACCACAACCTGTCATGCTGGGATATAATAGTTCATGTGTGATTTTTATCGCATGATGAAAGGAAACCTTCTCAATGTTGAGATCTTTCATCTGAAGGACGAGGTCATCGACGGGACGCCGCGTGATCTCAGCCTCCGAAAACAAACCGAAATCCCCAAACACAGCAGACGAGTAGAGCCTGTGCATACACACACGAATATTAAAGGGTTAGTTCACCCAAACATGAAAATTCTGTCAGTAATTACTCGCCCTCATGTTGTTCCACCCCCGTAAGACCTTCGTTCATCTTCAGAACACAAATTAAGATATTTTTGATTAAATCTGAGAGCTGTCTCACTCCTCCATAGGCTGCTAGGTAATCGACATCTGCCATCCCAGAAAAGTTAGTAAAGACATCGTTAAAATAGTCCAAGTGACTACAGCGGCTCAACCTTAAGTTTATAAAGCGACGAGAATACTTTTTGTGCGCAAAAATAACGACTTTATTCAACTCTTCATTTTCTTCTGTGTGTGTCTCTGAGTGAGTTCACGTAGTGTAACAGCGCATCGCTTCTGGGTTGTACGTCAGAACGTATGCTCACTATTGGCCGATGCTGGTCATGTGATGCGTGTGATGCTGACCAATAGTGAGCCTCCGTTCTGACGGAGAGAAACACAGAAGGAAATGAAGAGTTGAATAAAGTCATTATTTTTGCGCACAAAAAGTATTCTCGTCGCTTTATAAACTTAAGGTTGAGACACTGGAGTCACTTGGACTATTTTAACGATGTCTTTTTACTAACTTTTCTGGCAGATATCGATTACCTAGTAGCCTATGGAGGAGTGAGACAGCTCTCAGATTTAATCACAAATATCTTAATTTGTGTTCTGAAGATGAACGAAAGTCTTACAGGGTTGGAACAACATGAGGTTGAGTGATTACTGACAGAATTTTCATTTTTGGGTGAACTAACCCTTTAATATCACACTGTCCAGATCTTCCTCTCACATAACCATTCAGTTTCCTTTAAAATACAACAATGGTCAAATTCTGACCTGTAGCAGTGGCCCGGCTCCGTTCTGCCCGCCCTTCCTGCCCTCTGATTGGCTGAGGCCTGTGAGATCCAGGTGACCTTAAAGGCGGAGACGCCCGTCACTCTGTCGTAGAATCTCTTCTTCACACGACCGCAGTCCACAACATACTTGACGCCGGGGATCGTCAGAGACGTCTCAGCAACATTAGTCGCGACGACACACAGACGCGCTCCGGCGGGAGGAGGACGGAAAACCTGAACACACACAGATGAGGTGAATAATACAAACTGTGATTCTACAACTGAGAAAATCTTTTCATTTCTTTTTTTACATGTGTAAGGATTGAAGTCAATTCACGGCTACTAGATTTGGAAGCATTGAACATCATTCGTCCATTCATTTCAGAGCATAATTATTAAAAATACCGTTCACAAAAATGAGTAACACCACAAACAACGAAATATCTTACGTTCAGAATCTGTAATCATTGTGAAAAATAACTTCAAACAGCAAATAGTTCAAAAGTTCTTGGTTATTATTGGAAGAGAGAAATGATCAAATTAAATGTATGGATGAAATGTAGAACAGATATAAAAATTGTATATATAAATAAATGTATATTATATAAATAAATGTATAATATATATATATATATAAATGTATATATAAAAAATTTAAAACTTGATTTCTGTACAAGTAAAATTTATATAATAATAAGTTACAATAATTAAGAATAGGATTTTATCATCTAGTTTTTCATGATCTACAAACATTAGTAAATACATTTTAACATAAGTAAATACATTTTTTCTGTTATTTTAGCCAAATAAAATTTCTTTACATTTAAATGCATTTAAATGTAAAAGTATGGCTGCGGATATTGAGTTTTTCATGAAACACAGAGATTAAAAGCTTTTCAATATTACAAATTATCTATATTTTTAGTATATAAATTTTTTTTATAAATAATTTTTTTTATTTATATTAAAGTATTATATAGTCTATTGCTATATCGTAAAGTAAATCAAGTATATATCCATGCATAAAAAAAAAAAAAACATTCAATGAAAAGTGAAAAATGCTTGTACAATTAGTGTTATTCGAGGACACTGAAGTAAGAGAACAGAGAGATACCTTTGCCTGCTGTTCAGGTGCCAACAGAGAGTAGAGAGGAAGCACGTAGAGCGGGATCGACGGATCCGCCTTCTCTTCTGACCACAGGAAAACACACACACACACACACACACACACACACACACACACACACACACACACACACACACACACACACACACACACACACACACACACACACACACACACACACACACTAATTCATATACAGGGTTTATACAGAGATTCTTAAATTGAATTTACTACCTTTTTACCACCTATTTTACTACCATCACAATATTTTTACTACCAACACGGCTTCAAACTTCAACTGTAGCAGTGTTAAGTAAAGTGACAAGTAAAGACATGAAATATCTTTCCAAAATGAATTAATAACATATTTAATCACAATTTAATGAGGCAATTATAACTTAATTTCAACACTGGGAGGGAGAGATAGAGAACCAGAGAGACTTAAACCTCTGTCTTTGGGTCCGACTCAAAATAAAAATAAATTCATGGAAGTTTAGTAAGGAAATAGGCCTGCACACGTAAGTTACCCTAATTTAAAACCATATAGACCAGGGGTGTCCAAACTTTTTTTAGTGAGGGTCAAATACTGAAAAATAAACAAAGGGCCGGGCCACACACTAGAGGTGACATATTGACACAATACACAATACTGTATTTTTACAACCTGGCTATAAAACGCTATAAATCCATCCATATTTTTTTCCAAAACGCTATAAATCCATCCATATTTTTTCCCAAAACGCTATAAATCCATCCATATTTTTTTCCAAAACGCTATAAATCCATCCAGATTTTTTTTCAAAACGCTATAAATCCATTCATATTTTTTTCCAAAACGCTATTAATCCATCCAGATTTTTTTTTCAAAACGCTATAAATCCATCCAGATTTTTTTCGAAAACGCTATTAATCCATCCATTTTTTTTTTCAAAAGCTATAAATCCATATTTTTCCCCCCAAAATTGTCTTTTTAAAAAAGTATTTTGTCTTTTATTTCGTGTTTGCATTTGAGGAAAAAAACATGTTATGTAGCCTAACCGTTCGTTCTCCATGAAGGATGCTTTTAAAACTTTCACAGAGACATCAAACAGAAAACACAAAGCCTCTCTTTGAAACGAATTTCGTTTTGTATTAATTTTATCTTCATTTTAATCCATGTTTCATTATTTTGTATAATCACAACACGTTCAGACATGAACCGAAACTCAGCGTATAGGTAGCCTAGGCTACTCGCCTCACTGACCTAAACAAATTAGAAATATCCTATATCTATTATCTACAGAAAGCTTGAAATTTATACTTTTAAACAGAACCATTCAAAACTACATAAAAGTAGGCTATAGGCTAATCCGTAAGAAATGCATTTTTCTCCGGCGCGTTCACTACTGCGAAGATCGCGAGTCAGTGTCAACTTCATCTTTGCAGCTGACACAGAAACACTTGTTTATTAATAAATAATTAAAATGTCATAATATTTTTTTTTTTACAGCGTTTAGGTGCCGTTTATATGAACGCGTCACCACTGCATGAGAGAGAGAGAGATAGAGAGATAGAGAGAGAGAGAGAGAGAGAGAGAGAGAGAGACACACACACACACACGCAAGGTCTCTCCCTCTCTGCCGTGCGCTCGCTACACGGTTTACATGCGCGCTTTTGCTCGCTCGCTCGCTCTAGATTCGCAGGAGATTTTAACTAATTTCCAGGCATCATAACATTACAAAAGGCAATTGTATTATTTTTTTATTACTATTTTGGTATGATGAACATTCACCCGCCAGTGTGGCGGATAGCCTTTTGAGATTTACTCGCCAAACGGAAAATCGAACCGCACTTGGCGGGTGTTAATTTCGGACCCTGGCTGCGGGCCAATAAAAACTGGACCGCGGGCCGAAGTTTGGACACCCATGATATAGACCCAGTTAGATGGGGCTTCGAAAATGTACTACCTCGTCAGATGACGTTTACTACTTTTTACTACTTTTTACTGGCCTTAATTTGGCATAATTTAATTTACTACCTTTTACTACCTTTTACAACCCCGCGGAAACCCTGATATATAGAGTCAAACACAGATTAAACACACCTGCGTATAAGTACGAATCTCTCTTACCTTGATCGCTGTCTGGATGATCACCCAGCTCCAGCTCAAGGTCTGAACCCTCATCATCATCTTCATCAATGCCGGCCTGACGGTCCTCATCCCCCTCGTCCACAGGCAGAACAGAGTAACTGTCCAGATTAATCCTCGGGAGGGACTGAGACAGAGATTGAGGCTGTGTTGAGAATATAGCCTATGCTAGCACACTTCTTACTGCACCAAATATACTGTATAATGCATAATACTTAGTCTGTGAGACAATAGTATGTGAAACTGTGTGTGACAATAAGCGTTTCAACTAGTAGTAGTTACACATTCTCTTTTACACGTTCTGCTATCATATCAACAGGAAAATGAGCAGTTTATTTTAGCATTTATTAATTGTTGTTAAATGTTATATCATTAAAAAAAACAATTGTTCATTGTTTGTTCATGTAAGTTTACAGTGCATTAACTTATATTAACAAATACTGATATCAGAACTTAAAAAAATTATAATTATTAGTAAATATTGAAATTAATATTAGCTGTAGAAGTATTTTTCATTGTTCGTTTATGATAGTCATCATACCACATTCTTTTTCTTTGCTCTTTTTGACTTCTTCAGGTCGTCTGTTTCCACTGAATCTGAAAAAGACACAAAGTTTCTAATGTTGGGAAGGCTGCTCATCTACTAAGGAGATTTAGTCTAAACTTTAAGATACAAAAAGACAATGTAAAGTGTTTTAGTTCACGCTACTCCCCAATACTGTCATTTTTTTTTGTTAAAGTGCCCCTATTTGGCTATTTTAAAGGTTCCTTGCTTTATTTTGAAGGTCTCCAACAATAGGTTTACCAGCATCCAAGGTCAAAAACCACTTTAATTTTCTTATAATATACATTGCTGCATCAGCTCTTTTCTCAGTGTCTGAAACGGTTCAATCAAGGGGTCAGTCTCTATAAACCCCGCCTTTACTAGATCCTGCTCTTCTCTGATTGGTCAGATGGCCCAGTCTGTTGTGATTGGTCGACCTCACGAAGCGCGTGTTGTAAACCAAGCGCTCATTACCATATCTGAATTTTAGCTCTGGATCTTCCTCCGCACTTGATACACATTGATGCGAACGGTAACGGGTTTTATAGCTTCAATACAAGCCCTTATCCTGTGGAAGTGTATTTGCCCGAACATTTCGACAACACAAACCAAACTCTTTCAGTCTCAGCGACAACTTAAGTGTTTTAGGGCGGGTCAAAGTAGATAATGTTCACTGGCAGCCAATGAAGACCATAGGCTGGCATTATGCTAATTTATTACATTGTTAAGTAGGAATGTAACAGGAAGTGAAACTGGAAGTGATTCTTTCTTTCCGGAGACAATAACTTTATTATCATGCACTTTGTTCTCTCAAACTTTGCAGATCTTTTACATAAACAAACAGCTTTATTACACACTATAGGAAAGGTAATACCCCTAAAAGCATAATAGGGGCACTTTAAGCATAACGTGTGTGTGTGTGTGTGTGTGTGTGTGTACCTGTGTGCTCTCGGCTGGGTCTGTAAGGGAAAGCCTTCCTCAGTCTGCGACACACAGAATGGACCTCCGCTTGACCCGTCAGAAACACCAGAATACCCCCTACGACAACACACACACGTGTTCAGACATTCATCATCCCCTGTTGCATATTCATTAATCTGTGCATATAGTTAAGATTATAGTTTTGCACGCATGTGTGTTTAACCAACCTGGCGGCAGCATACGATGAATCTTGCAGATCTTCCGGAAAGCTTCTCCGGTGTAGTTGTCCATTTGCGTGCGTTTATTGAAATGTACCGTGACCGCAAACTGACGGGCCTCCACCTAGAGACACACACGGGGTTAAAACAGGCTCTGGACAACAGTATCTTTCTTGATTATAACATGAAGTCATTTGTATCTAGAAGTCTTAAAAACACACAGAATGCTCCACTAACGGTGGTATTTGGTTCCCACTAGTACTTGGATATTGTTGGGAATCAAATTCAAGGATGGTTTTTTTAATAACAATAAAATAACATTCCCAGAACATTTTTTCGAGACAACCTTAAAATAACTTCTACAGAACCCTAACCATAATGGTTATTTTAGTTTTTTTTTTTTTTTTTTACAAATAACTACATTTTCTAGAACGTTTCAGAGAGGATTTTCTGCAACAACCCTAATGACAACTTATGCTGAACTTTCTCTGTTGGTTATTTTCAATTAAGAACATTGCAAATGTTTTTGTGTGCTGACCTACAGAAGGCTTTCTAATGCAGAAGAAACAAATGCATTAGGGTTTCTAATGACTTGAGGGTGCGTGAATAATCAGAGAATTTAATAATCAATCTGCAGAATTACAAGACCAGCACTACAGCCTTTAACCCTTGTATGGTGTTCCCGTTTTCATTTTTTATCAAAAGAAAAATGATACGATTAATAATTTTTTCAGCCTCAGACTCATTGGCCTTGACTCATTTTCTGTGAAGAACATATATCAGAACACATTTTCAATGACCACACACTACACACTACACACTTATGAGGACACAAATGTGTATAATGACATTGGTATGCTGTTTATATTGCTTGTAATTGGTATGAAGTAAACATCTGTTGAGTATTTTAACATAAATTGTTTGATTATGTTGAATTAAAAACCCCAAAATGCAGCGGGTCCACCAGACCCACGAACACTGGCTGAATAACAAAAATATGAACACCACACAAGGGTTAATAAAGTGTAGAAAATTAGTTCACGGTTATATTGATCAGATAAAAGCAACTTTATAGCTGAAAGTATTAAAGCAGGGTTAAGCGCAGTGTGAAAAGCATGCATAAACTGCCCTATTATTCCTCTGACATCTGATAATGACTATAGAAACGTGACACCTTGATGACCAGAGGAGGAGAGCGGAAGAGCCTCTTGTTCTCAGTGAAGTCCTCCACACGCAGCGTCGCAGACATGATGATCAGCTTCATGGGTAAACCTTTCTGTGGATCACAGATCACATTACACACACGCCCAACACACAGCTTTCCCCTGAACATCACACGTGTTCACGCACGTTACCTTGTTGCGGAGGGGGACGATGCGCGACAGGAGGCCGATGAGGATATCTGTGTACACGCTGCGCTCATGAGCTTCATCTATGATGACCACACTGTATTTCTGCAGCAGGAAATCCTGAAAAACACACATCATGACATGGACAGGAGGAAGAGGAAGGAGAGGAAGGAGATGCATCATGTTCAAACTGATTTAGTTCTATAGTACATTTAATACGGAGGTTTTTGCTTTATTACTTGATAACAGTAGGACTAATTTTATTTCACAATATAGTTATTTATATATGTAGTTATTCTCAACAAAAAGGGCTTTGTATAATAAATAAACCCAAATTCTTTAGAAATGAAAATTACTTCACTTTGTTTGAATTTTCTTTTATTTGGTAAATTATTTCTTAGGTGAACTATTTTTATTGGCTAAATATAGTAAACAAAACACTCTCATCAACTTTTAGATGAACTGCCCCTAACTGGTTGATAAACAAACCAATCATAGAGGTTTAGCTGAAACATACTAGGGGGGTAACGATACATCGATATGGATCGATGCATCGATATAACGTCTAAAGATACGATGCATCGATTCCACACGTAAAAATATCGATATACACCTTTATTTTGACACTCTTTGACACGCCAAAGCGCACATTTTCGTTTACTCACCAACCATACTGTCTGCCGGTGTGTCTTTATAACGTTAATCTCCTCATCTGAAATAGACGCCTGACAAGACTGACTGAACCCTAAACAAGTTTTTTTCACATAAGCCGGTATTGTCCGCTGTCAAGGCATCGCGAGTTCATGTTTTACAGCAGAAACAGACAAGCACTCGCACCCTTGTTGGTGAACACAACACGATAAGTCCGTTTTAGCGACTCAGCGCGCAGTATTCAGGTCAGATGTCACTTTGAAAAGACGCGCTGGCTTAACAGGAGTTTCGTCAAAGCTGACTAAAAGTGATCGAGGATGGATAATTTCAATGAACTTGATGAACCCGTGATATCTTCTTCGGGGCGTAAAAGGAAAATAAAAGCTGAAACATCTTCACGGAACCTTACTAAAGCAGCTCGTTAAGTGGTGAGGGAAAAGCTCTCTGTAACGTTACGTTAATCACAACAACAAAGTTTGTCAGGCGTCTATGTCAGATGAGGAGATTAACGTTACAAAGATTAACCGAGTGTTGTATTATTTATCATAGCAATTACTTGGTTTTGTCTGACTCAGAAAGATGAAATGTGAATGTATCTGCTCTGCTAAAAAACTTTTAACATATTAGCATACTTTCAATTAACTTTAATTTTGTAATTTACCTGTATTTTTTAAGTTATTATTATTATTATTATTAATCAAAACAACCCAGCTGCAGTTTGATTGATATTACTTGGAATGCACAATAATAATAAAAAACATGATTTATGAAAATGAACAAGAATGGAGTACTTGCAAATGACCTCTTCTGTTGTAAATGTCCCAATTGGGAGAAGGTGTGCAATTTTCAAAGAGTTTAATTAAACGTTCATGTTATATATTTTGGTTGCATAAAAGCGTAACTGGTTGTGTGAACACAATATCTAAATATCGATTAATCGATCGATATAGCCCTGAATTGAATCGTAATCGTATCGCTTAATTTTTTGAGGTATCGGCAAATATCGTATCGCTGGCTGAGAGAATCGATATCGTATCGTGATGAACTGTCCGATTTACACCCCTAAAACATACACACCAAAGGTTAGCATATGCGCTTATTTTCATGAGCAATACTTGACATTTGACCCCAGGTGAAAACTAAACACTGACTATTATCAGGATTGTTAGCTAAATCTTTGGAGAACATCCAGGGACATCGTTTTTGCACAAAAAAAGTCTGGTCTATACAGTGTACATTTTACAATATTATACTTAGGCAGGTTGAGTACAATATAGTACAGCTTTAAAAAAATATATTTTTTATTCATAGTATGCATCATATAATATAAAATGTGTGGTGCATGTTTGTCCATATGGGTTACCTTCTGAATTTCTTTCAGCAGAACGCCATCTGTCATAAACTTGATCTTTGTGTCTTCTGTCACATTCCCTTCATACCTGATCTGATAAGACACCACCCTGAAAACACATACACACACTTATTTCAGTTAAAGCTGCTCAGGCTTCATGCAGGATGTTTGTAAAAGGTCTAAAAATAACCACACACAAATGCAACCGTACAGTGGGCTTAACACAGCGGCGTAAAGTCAACATGAGATTCATTTTAAACCTTAAAATTGCCTACATAACAATCTGGATGCAAAAAGCTGAATCCTGTCGTTATACACTATCGTTCAAAAGTTTATGGACAGTATTTTTTATTAATTGATACATTTTTATTTTTTTTATGTTACAAAAGATTCTATTGTCTTCAACTGTCTTCAACACTGATAATAATCAGAAATATTTCTTGAGCATCAAATCATCATATTAGAATGATTTCTGAAGGATCATGTGACACTGAAGACTGGATTAATGATGCTGAAAATTCAGCTTTAATAAATAAATTACATTTAAAAATATGTTAAACTAGAAAAGTTTTACATTTACATTAAGTTTGACAAATATGAATATTTATAATGTCACTTTCGGTTGATGATGATGATTATTATTACTACTACTACTACTACTACGATTGATAATAATAATCTACATATATTTAGTCTGATCATATATTTGATAATATAGGCGTTTGCTAGAGTTTTATAAAAGCAATAAGCTACTCGGTTCAGGGATTTTAATACGTGCATCACTGCACGGCCTCTCGTGGATTATTTCTTCACGGCACTGATGTCATACCGGCCGGGTAAATTCATCTCAGTGGCGACACGCTGAGACATGCTGATCGCCGCCACTCTCCTGGGCTCCGTCACAGCAATGATGCCAGCGGAGCTGAGGAACAGAGGGATAAACCGTGAGAGGAAGACGACACAGATGACACACACACATCGGCTCGCCGGCTCCCATGTTACCTGGCGTATCCCGCCTCATACAGGAACTGAGGAACCTGAGTGGTTTTCCCACTCCCCGTCTCTCCACATAACACCACACACTCGTTTTCCCTCACCGCTTCCATGATCACCTGCTCCTCCGCCAGGATCGGCAGCCTGAGACGAGCCTCCTGCAATTCACATGAAGAGTTACACACACACACACACTCCGAAACAAGAGCCAAATGCAAGTAAAAACCGGAATAGAGAGGTAAATTAATTGTGTACATACATGTTGTATTTAGAAATACCTGAAGGTAATTAAATCTATAATACATTTCTGCAATTACATATTTAATTGCACTGTTGACACATTTATATTTTATATACTGTATTTAGTAATACCTGAAGGTAATTACATCTTTAATTGCACCGTTGACACCTTAACCCACCCATATCACTAAACCTGTCCTAACCGTACCCATATAGCAGAACAAGCGATCTGCAATACAACATGAACACAATAATACATTTTACCTAACAATTACTTTTTTAATGCAAGTACGTAGAAGTTTGACACACCTAATATAAAGTGTAACCAAAAATTGTATTAGGAACAGAAACATCACAGTTTAAGAGTGAATGATGATTCAGAACTGAATCAGATCAAAATGATTCAAATACAAACTTCACTTTACTTGAATCCTTTATGTATGATCAGCATTATATCCCTAATTTACATTTCAATGCATTATATGTTTCTATAAATAATTGTGGACAATGTTAAAATGCATTATAATATTTGCAGATTCATTGTCACACACACAATTGTTTTTCATGCGTTTTGATGCATTATACTTTTTAAATAGATAAGTATTTTATTGTAATGCATTTTAAGGCATAATTAATATTTGCATATATACATTAAACATATATACATGTATATATAATGCATTATAAAAGTATTCTTAATTAATTAATAGTGGGTGGTGGCGCAGTGGATAAGACACATGTCTTTGGTGTGAGAGACCTGGGTTCGAATCCACTGTGAGACACCAATGTGTCCCTGAGCAAGACACTTAACCCCTAGTTGCTCCAGAGGCGTGCGACCTCTGACATATATAGCAATTGTAAGTCGCTTCGGATATAAGCGTCAGCTAAATGAATAAATGTAAAAATGTAAAATGTAATACACCCAAAATGAATGCATTAAGAATCCTTGTATAATGCATTATATATATAAATGCTTGTAAGTAATGTATTTATAATTATATACATTTATTTATTGTATATTTTGCTATGTTTGTTTGCAATGTAGACCAGACTTTATGCCTATAGTCAAAGGTCTGGTCACACACACACTTAAACGCTAGTCTAAAGTCACCATGAAATCTAAATTGACAAATCTTATTTTTTAATGAAATATTGCAGTGTTTATTATAAATGATTTATATCATTTATAATGATTGGATATAATTTATTGTGCATATCACTATTTTTTTAATTCACATGCCTAATTTCCCCTCCCTCTTTCAGAGACATCTCTTCTCTTCTCTGATCTGATAGGTGGATCAACCTGTCACTCACCAATAGCAAACCACAACCATCCAACCAATTCCCCACGAACAAACACAAGCCCCGCCCTACAATCATTCTTGTTCCAGAAGCAGATTCAATCTGATATACGTCACAATAGAGAAGAAAAGACTCTCTCGACTTCTGTTTCATGCTGACTTTAAAACAATCTGGTTCCTGTACCTGAATCTCTGGAAGTCGGTCAACGGGAATAAACACGGCGGGTTTACAGTCTTCTTTCTTATGCGTTTCCTCCTTAACATCTTCCTTCTTCTCTTCTTTAACCTCCGTCTCTTTCTGTTTCACCTCCTCTGTCAGCGCCTGTTGCTCTTCTGTGGGTTCTTCCTCAGGGGCTTTTTCCTCGTCTTCCTCAGATGAGTCGGATCCCTCACTATCATCCTCCTCGGATCTCTCTTTCTCCTCCTCCTCCTCCTCATCATCATCATCCACCGCTCTTCTTCTCTTTCTGTTGGCTCCGCTCAGACTGCTGATCCTGACAGTAGATGAAACATCTTCCTGATCTTCATTCACAGATCTGCAAGCACACACACGAAACAGAAATGAGCAAAATGACAGATTTGTCCACATCAGCGGCTCAGACGTGGTGATAGGTTGATCTCTTACTCTTTGGCCTGGTAGAGTTTGTCTCCAGTGCCGAGTTTAGAGGTGGTGTACAGCAGTTTGAGCTCGGACTCGGGCAGCTGAACCTCAGCTAGTTTAGATAGTATCTCTGCTCTCTGTGGAGATATTGTGAGAAACATAAAATCACTTATCATAACAAAACATAACAAACAGCAATAATCACAGATTCTCTCTCTCTCCTTACATGGGATTTCTTTTCTTTCTGCTCCAGAACTTTCTCCAGGTTCTTCCTCTGTTTCTTTGTCAGAGCTCTTTTCTTGGGCACGGGACGTTCCACTTTTTGTTTCTTGGTTCTGGTGGCGGGCAGAACGAGAACGTTACACTCGTCTACTCCTTTAAGCTCGGCTCCATCTGCACAGAATCACGTTACACCACAACAACATGTGTGAGAGAGCAGACAGACACACTCAATATCTTTAAGAAACAAGCTCTTCAACTGCTCGGTGATACTCCTACTGTACTTTACCATCATAAAACTCTTCTATATATATTCTTCGTAAGAAGATTGAAGGTTAAAAGAAGGAAAGATTTAAGTCTTAAGGGAATCCTTTGAAGGAAAGATCTATAATAATAATATTCTTTTTTATTTTTAAAAGTACTGTATTTTATTTTATTTTTCTAAACTGTTTTAATTATTCTTATTTCTTTTTATTATTTTAATTTCTTCTATGTAAAGCACTTTGAATTGCCATTGTGTATGAAATGTGCTATATAAATAAACTTGCCTTGCCTTGCCTATATGACTCAGTGGACATTATAATAATCAGTCATACATCTAAATGAATAATTGGTCAAATGTAGAAACAAAAAAGCATATTATAGTATAAACAAATTCTATTCATATTATATTTGTTCTTTGATCTTAATATAGTAACTATATCATTCATCATTATCATCTACATTAATGTGTTGATTCCTGCATCCCTGTGGTCAAGTAGAATTTTCACAGAGAGAAATATAATACATTTATTGTGTTTGAAACACACTAAAACTTAATAATAAATCATCTTAATAATGACAATAATACTTAAAAATTGTGCTTTATTTTGTGACAAATTTGGCATTTATTTTTAATGAATGGGAAGCAACAACAAAAAAGAATTTGATTAATAAATGAACAAAACAAGCATACATATGCATCTGTAAATATACACTAAAACTGTTTAATTCAATGTGACCAGCTGTGGATCAAAAAGACAAGTACAATAGAAAGCGTTTTATGGGTTTCTTTGCTCTGTTAAACACAAAAGAAGATATGTTAAAGAATGATGATGATGATGATGGACCCCATTGACTTCAATAGTATGGTTTCTTCTACTATGGAAGTCAATGGGGTCCATCAACTGTCTGGTACCAACATTCTTTAAAACATCTTCTTTTGTGTTTAACAGAGCAAAGAAACTCATACAGGTTTGGAACAACATGAGGGCGAGTAAATGATGACAGAATTTTCATTTTTGGATGAACTATCCCATTAAATGAACGGTTTCCACTTCTTTTTGCATCGCTAATAATATCCTGTGTTGCAGATCTTCTGATCAAGCATGCATCTTACCTTGTATCTCCACCTGCACATCTGTCTGTCTGTCTCCAGCAGCTTTCTGCACAGATGTGCTCTGCTGTCTGCCTTTCCAGTTATATTTCTTTCTCAATCTGCCCATGGCAGAAACCCTACAGGTCAAACACAGAACCTGTCAAGAACATGTTTCACAAGAAACTCGAAGTGCCATGAAAATAAAGTCACCGTGCCAAAGCATAATGGTCTATAAGTAGGCTTCATTTAATTCGTGCAAACATTTTACACGTGTTTTAATTTTGGGATGAAATGTGACATCGATATATATATGACTGGACATGTTTTAGTGAGTTTCACCCCTGACGATCTCATCTTTTACCACTCATTTGAACTGATTCGAGTATGTTCTGTTATAACGTCAAATATTGCGATGATCTTATCATAACTGCTCGTGTTACTGCTAGATGTTTACACTGCTCGAGATCAGCTGACAAACTAACACTCATTAAACAACTCAACACCACTGACACTGGAAAGGCTCTACTTATCAAACATAGACGACATTGACAAGGATCATTACGTCCTTTATATGCATACAAATAATTATAACCTTTTGATCTAAATCATACAGTAACAAAATCGGAAAAACTCACGTGTCGATCCTGTAGTGATGTTGTGCAACTTTAAAATGAGACCGACGCGCTTCAACAACGATAAAAGGTTCCGGGATTCATGTTTTCCTCCAGTCAGTGAACTTTGACTGAGAAAAATATTTCAAATATTATATTATATATTATATTATATTTTTAAAAGTTTTTTAAAGAAGAATAATTCCCTGGTAGAAGAGATATTGTATCTTCCTGGTTAAAAATAAAAATATTGTGCCTTGTTTGTTTTTGCGCCAATTTAAAAAAAAAAATGTGTATGGCGTTGGAAGCAATAAAATAAAATGATTAAGAAAACCACACAAACAAACACACGAACTTGTGAATATGCACCAAAATTTTTTAATTTATTTGACCAGTGGATCAGTTTACAAAAGAGTGCAATTTTACAAAGACAATTACAAAAGAGAGGGATTTATTCCTAATTTTCCTAAATTAGGGTTGCTTAATTTACAGTAAATATTACATTTAGTTGTCTAAACTGCTTTAAGCATTTTATTTAATCTTTTATTGCAAATCAAATAGACATTAACAGTGAGAAGAGAAAAAAAAAGTAAAACAAGGGGGTATACAGACATCAAAGGAGATTGAATTACGCTACACAAAACAATACAATATTACATTTTGTCAATATAAAAAATGAAAGGTTCTTTACAACAGACTCAAGGATATTATTTGTTTTAGAAACCTTTGAGTTTAAAGGTTTTGACATTTTTTTTTTCTTAAAGTAAGAAAAAAGCGACTTTATATCAGAGGAGAATATTCTAAAATCAGGATTACATGGAATGGTTCTGGCTTTATGAAGATGAAACCTGCCCAGAAGACAAAGTAATAATACCGTAGGCTATAATCAAGATTAACATTGTTAGAATGAAAATCTTTTCAATCTTTTTTTCAGAATTGTTTTAAGCCTTTGTTATCACATGACTGGAGAAAGTATGCAACAAAAAGGCAATAAGATGAAAGGTAGGCTAGTCTATCTTTAAAACAGTCACACTTTATGTGATCAAGTGTGCAAAATGATTAGGATGAAATGAACACAGTTGTTTGCTCTTGGTCCGGTTTGTGACTGTCTGGTCCTACATGCTCCTGTCTTTCAGCATGACGTATTCGTTACTCAGGGTCGCGTGGTCCTCCGGCGTGAAGGTCTCCGCAGCCGTGCGCGTGAGCCGCTCAAACCGCCTGAGGAAGAGGATGACAGAGGCCAGCAGGAGCACCTGAACTGTGATGAAGATGAGGAGGCTGATCTGTGAAGCCAGAGCCAAATTACACGGCCAGTAACGACACGATTCCAGAAGCTCCTGTTCAACCAGATACACGACCAGGCGCCCCCGCAGGTGAGCAGGAGAACTGCAGGTAACGTTCCTGGAACACATACACAATCAACTTATGTTTCATTGCTAACGTCCCTTACGTAAATAAAGCAAGCTTTTCGTGTGTGTTCTCAGGAGAAACATCTGAGAAGCAGGAGACTTTAAATTCATTGCTGTCTGTGTCTAGGAGACACCTTTTCACAGACTGAAAAAAACAAAGCCAGAATCAAGCCAGAAGTGCCGAATGTAAGCCAGATTTGGCCCAGACTCTGTTGCTATCTGGGTACTGGTTTAGGTTGTTGTTGTTTTTCAGTGTACTGAAGTGGAGATTTCTGGCTCAGTGTTTTTTTTGTGTTTTTTTATATATATATATTTTAACAGCCTTTAAAAATATATGTATTGCATTTGAAATTTAAAGACGAAGACAACCAAGAATCGATATAGTTAAATAAAATGTTGTTTTGCTATCCACCAGTCTGAAATGCATAAGCATTATGGGAAGCACGCAAGCCAGACGGGATTTCAACTTTTTCAGCTTTTAGTCTGAAGACGAAAATAATTAGCTACTTTATTAGGGAGTAACGCAATATTGTAATGAGTAACACTTTATTTAAAGGTGACGTGTTACACATTACTACATGTAATTACTATAGTAATAACAGTAATTATGCATAATTACTGGTAACTAACCATAACCAAACTCAAACCATAACTCTATAGTAAGAATATGGGTAACACTTTATTTTACAGTGACTGTTACATGTAGTTACTATAGTAGTAACTATAAATTATGCATAATTACATGCAACTAACTCTAAACCAAACCCTATTCTTAACCATAACCCTAGTAAGTACATGTAGTTAATTAATATTACTCAGTACTTAAATGTATAATTACACTGTAACTACGTCACCTTAAAATAAAGTGTAACCTTGTAACGCATTACTTTTAAAAGTAACACTGGCTGCATGCAACAATGTAAGATACGTGAAAAATAATGTGTTTTATGAACATCTAAGCATGAAAACCTGTTCTAGTAGAGCCCAAAAACAAAACAAAAAAAGCATAATATGGGCTCTTTAATATCTCATCTATACACTCACCGCATGGACGCGTCATTCCTCTGTTTCAGCAGCCATCCTCGGAGATAAAGGATGCCACAGTCACATGACCAGGGGTTCCCGTGCAGGACGGCCAGGCGCAGGGCGGGCAGCGAGTCCAGCATGCCGCTGGGCAGAGCCGTCAGGTGGTTGTCGTTCAGGAGGAGTTCAGTGGTGTGTGGAGGGAAGGAGGAGGGCAGCGTGGCCGTGGTGAGACCGCGTTTACTGCAGTCCATCACACCGGCGTTACAGGAACACACCTGAGGACAAGCAGCCTGAGCCACCACCATCTCACCGCCCAGCAACGAGAGGATGACCTTCAACACGAGCACTGCACACCTCATCCCAGCACACACACACACACACACACTGCAGAGACAGACACATCCATCCATCCATCAATCATCAATCAATCAATCAATGAATTAATCAATCACTAGCTTTATATACGCTCCGTGTCTTATTGTCAAGTCAAGTCACCTTTATTTATATAGCGCTTTTAACAATACAGATTGTTTCAATCTGTATTGCAATACATATACACTCACCTAAAGGATTATTAGGAACACCATACTAATACTGTGTTTGACCCTCTTTCGCCTTCAGAACTGCCTTAATTCTACGTGGCATTGATTCAACAAGGTGCTGAAAGCATTCTTTAGAAATGTTGGCCCATATTGATAGGATAGCATCTTGCAGTTGATGGAGATTTGTGGGATGCACATCCAGGGCACGAAGCTCCCGTTCCACCACATCCCAAAGATGCTCTATTGGGTTGAGATCTGGTGACTGTGGGGGCCATTTTAGTACAGTGAACTCATTGTCATGTTCAAGAAACCAATCTGAAATGATTCGAGCTTTGTGACATGGTGCATTATCCAGCTGGAAGTAGCCATCAGAGGATGGGTACATGGTGGTCATAAAGGGATGGACATGGTCAGAAACAATGCTCAGGTAGGCCGTGGCATTTAAACGATGCCCAATTGGCACTAAGGGGCCTAAAGTGTGCCAAGAAAACATCCCCCACACCACTACACCACCACCACCAGCCTGCACAGTGGTAACAAGGCATGATGGATCCATGTTCTCATTCTGTTTACGCCAAATTCTGTCTACCATCTGAATGTCTCAACAGAAATCGAGACTCATCAGACCAGGCAACATTTATCCAGTCTTCAACTGTCCAATTTTGGTGAGCTTGTGCAAATTGTAGCCTCTTTTTCCTATTTGTAGTGGAGATGAGTGGTACCCGGTGGGGTCTTCTGCTGTTGTAGCCCATCCGCCTCAAGGTTGTGTGTGTTGTGGCTTCACAAATGCTTTGCTGCATACCTCGGTTGTAACGAGTGGTTATTTCAGTCAAAGTTGCTCTTCTATCAGCTTGAATCAGTCGGCCCATTCTCCTCTGACCTCTAGCATCAACAAGGCATTTTCGCCCACAGGACTGCCGCATACTGGATGTTTTTCCCTTTTCACACCATTCTTTGTAAACCCTAGAAATGGTTGTGCGCGAAAATCCCAGTAACTGAGCAGATTGTGAAATACTCAGACTGGCCCGTCTGGCACCAACAACCATGCCACGCTCAAAATAGCTTAAATCACCTTTCTTTCCCATTCTGACATTCAGTTTGGAGTTCAGGAGATTGTCTTGACCAGGACCGCACCCCTAAATGCATTGAAGCAACTGCCATGTGATTGGTTGATTAGATAATTGCATTAATGAGAAATTGAACAGGTGTTCCTAATAATCCTTTAGGTGAGTGTATATATATAATATATATGTTATGTACTGTATTGCAAAACATAACATATATATATATATATATTCTGCTTTACAGAGATAACAGGAAAATGATGCAACAGAGTTTGTTTCTAGAAGAAAATAGCGTCACAATCCAGCTCAAGTAAGTTCAGTGATGGTACATTTTTGTTGTAAAAAAGCTATTAATTTAGTTCATTTATATATATAATCAGTTCATTTCTCATATAATGATGTCAATGCAGGCAGATCAATAATATTGTTGAATATTAAGTGTCCCCAATTAAGCAAGCCAAAAGCCGAAGTCGACAGTGGCAAGGAACCAAAACTCCATCAGTGACAGAATGGAGAAAAAAGCCTTGGGAGCGATTCATTAGTTCACAACGTGTACAATAAATTATATTTTGTTATCTAATGCAATGACATTCTGATATTTTTAAGTGTCCAAATATTTGCTGGTGCCATGTATGGAGTGCAAAAACTGAATAGACAAGGATGATTGAGCTTATCTGGAATTTCAGGAGGGAAAACAAGGAAGCAAAGGGAGCAGGGAAGACAAAGATAAAAAATAAAAATAAAGTACCAGGATGATACAAACGTTTCATGGTCACTGTAGAGGACAAAATACAATACTATGAATCTAATGCACATTTTAAGTTGATATTGAATTACAAAATTACAACAAAATGTAATTTATAATTGAATATAATTAACAACTAAATGTTATTGGATATTGCAAAACCATGGCAATCGACATGCATGATGTTTTAAAAAAAAATTGTTTATTAAATGATGATCATTCAGTATAATATTGTAACACCACAGTATTTTATTTATTTTTTCATTCTTGTTATATTTTATTCACATTAACTGTACACATTGTCCCAGCCTAACAGTGTCTTCATGCATTTTTTATATTTTATTCTTTAATTTTATGATTATGTTTTGTTAAAATATTTGGACGTGTGCACCGGATGCTTCATTTACCAATAAAAATTTCCTGTGTGTGCAAGTACACTTGAAAGTTCTTTCTGATTCATTTTATTTTATATCTTATTTTATAAAATAAAGTAATAATAAAACTCGGTTATACATTTATCCACAATAAACAATTGGTATAAAACAGCATTTTAACCATTTATTATTTCCTTCTTATTTTATTTAAATATCTCAACAACACGTGTTTAAAACCCCTTTAGTTCACTGAGGGTCCCAATGGGTCGTGATATTGGATGAATATGTCATTACCAGCTAAATAAATCAAGAGTAAATTATATTTAAGTTAAAGAACTCAAGCATATAATTTGTTCAAATGTGAGATGAAATTAATTTCGAGTGAAGTAAAAGTAAAGTTCTTACCAGCGTGTCAGTATCAGTCTGAAGACTACAGCATCAAACACAGCTGGGTCACACTGATAAAATGACCTTAATCACACACACACACACGCACACACGCCGCCCCCTCAGAGGAACATGTGACAGGAAGTGGACCACACTTTCATTCTCTGATACTAGGACTTCCTAAACGCTTTTCCTTTTCGCTCAGTCATACACAGGAATCATCCATTATCTGAAACATACTGAAAAACACCACATTTCACATTCTGTATTTAAACAATAAAATAACTATATTTAAATTGTCTTATAAATGATACCTTCTGACATCACGACTGAGCAGATACCGATCAATCACATGAATATGAAACTAGCAAACAAATACAATGACAACTGATAAATTATTCACATTTATTAGCAAGCTTTACATAAACAATTGACATAATAATATAAATTATTAAATTATTAAAGGCCATTAACACTGATAATAATGGAATCGATTTTATTCCAATTATTATTGTTATAAAACAAGCAAAAAACAGCATTCTGAGTATGTTTAGTGATAACAATTATTGGAGCTGTATGTTCACATTCACTATAAAAACCAAAACTGCCATTGAACCCAAACAAATTCATAGCAAAAGGACCTCACACACTCTCTCTTTCTCTCTCTCCAAACACACACATACACGTCAATAAACCCCTGCACTGTCAGAAAACAACTTTACACACGCATTCGTCTTGCTAAGCAAATACAAATAAAAAGTCAATATAAATTAGATCCCTTTAGAAGTTAATTTAAGTTAATGGTAAACAGGTTTATGTACGCTCCTCATGAACACATGACGAATCACATGACAGCTGCACCATATTTGATCCAGGCAGACAGAAGCACCGAGCAGATGAACAGAGCGTATCTGATGGTCAGACCTCTAGATATGATATTTGTACAGTATCATTTAAATGCATTCACATCTGAGGGGTGCAGTGAGGGCTGCAGTGTGTGTGTGTGTGTGTGTGTGTGTCAGACAGCATCACTGGTCTTTCTCATGCATCTGTTGTTGCATCTTTTCCAGCATCTCCTGCATTCTCTTCAGCTGCACAAACAAAACACACAGTCAGAAAAATGTCACTGCAACTTTCCTGTAGTTTACACTGGTGAAAAAACTCAAATGCACTATAGCAATATTAGCATGCTTTTTTATTATCCTTATTGAACTGATTAGAAAGCATATAATATAAGGGGGTTTTCCATTTCAAACACAATACTTGTTTTCTAATCCATACAGAGTTGTTAGGATGTGCTGGATTCATTTATATTCATGGTATCTTTGGATACATTTGCATAAGAATGTATTGTTATTGATATTCTAGATGATTTAATTGCCAATAATGATTGTATTTATTAGGGCCAATATTATAAATCTATACTGTCTATGCCAGTTGTCCATCTTTTCTACTGTACATTATAATGTTTTAAAGATTGATTTCGCATAAAGCATATACACTACCAACCGTTCAAAAGTTTTTTGTTTGTTTAAAAGAAATTAATACTTTAATTCAGCAAGGATGCATTCAATTGATCAAAAGTGTCAGTAAAGACATTTATAATGTTACAAAAGATTCTATTTCAAATAAACTTTCTATTCATCAAAGAATCCTGAAAAAATGTATCATGGTTTCCACAAAAATATGAACTGTTTTGAACATTGATAATAATGATCATAAATGTTTCTTGAGCAGCAAATCATCATATTAGAATGATTTCTGAAGGATCATGTGACACTGAAGACTGGAGTAATGATGCACTTCTCTAGTTGTGCACTGCTCTGATTTACTATTTAAATGTAATATTGCAGCATGGCTACTTTACAATAAATTGCCTGTGTTTTTCCTCATTTAAAGAATATAAGGAAAACAATGTCTACATTGGAACATAAATATGAAAAATCCACACAAAAAAAATTAAGATTTATAATATTGGCCCTGATAAACACAATCATAATTGGCAATTAAATCATCTAGAATATCTATAACAATACATTCTAATGCAAATGTATCTGAAGAGACCATGAATATAAATTAATCCAGCACATCCTAACAACTGTATGGATTTATATCACAAACTATAGCACATATCTCTGTGATGCTTTAAAGAGGACCTATTATGCCCTTTTACATAGTCTTGATGTTGTTTTTGGGTTCTACTAGAACAGGTTTTCATGCTTGAATGTTTATAATTTTTCTCATATTCTCCATTGTTGCAGCTTGTCTCTTCCCAGTCTGTCAGTAACGCTCTGTTTAGTTCCTGTCTCTATGAAGCCCCTCCTTCTGAAAAGCACACTGTGCTCTGATTGGTCGGCTGGACCAGTGTGTTGTGACTGGTAGGGGTGTAATGATACATCGATATGGATCGATGCATCGATATATAACGTCTAACGATACGATGCATCGATTCCACATGTAAAATATCGATATACACCTTTATTTTGACACTCTCCACATTCTCACGTAACATCCTTCCGCCAAACCGCACATTTTCGTTTACTCACCAACCATACTGTCTGCCGGTGTGTCTTTATAACGTTAATCTCCTCATCTGAAATAGACGCCTGACAAGACTGACTGAACCCTAAACAAGTTTTTTCACAACAGACAGTATTGTCCGCTGTCAAGGCATCGCGAGTTCATGTTTTACAGCAGAAACAGACAAGCAGTCGCACCCTTGTTGGTGAACACAACACGATAAGTCCGTTTTAGCGACTCAGCGCGCAGTATTCAGGTCAGATGTCACTTTGAAAAGACGCGCTGGCTAAGAGGAGTTTCGTCAAAGCTGACTAAAAGTGATCGAGGATGGATCATTTCAATGAACTTGATGAACCCGTGATATCTTCTTCGGGGCGTAAAAGGAATATAAAAGCTGAAACATCTTCACGGAACCTTACTAAAGCAGCTCGTTAAGTGGTGAGGGAAAAGCTCTCTGTAACGTTACGTTAATCACAACAACAAAGTTTGTCAGGCGTCTATGTCAGCTGAGGAGATTAACGTTACAAAGATTAACCGAGTGTTGTATTATTTATCATAGCAATTACTTGGTTTTGTTCGACTCAGAAAGATGAAATGTGAATGTATCTGCTCTGCTAAAAAACTTTTAACATATTAGCATACTTTCAATTAACTTTAATTTTGTAATTTACCTGTATTTTTTAAGTTATTATTATTATTATTATTAATCAAAACAACCCAGCTGCAGTTTGATTGATATTACTTGGAATGCACAATAATAATAAAAAACATGATTTATGAAAATGAACAAGAACGGAGTACTTGCAAATGACCTCTTCTGTTGTAAATGTCCCAACTGGGAGAGGGTATGCAATTTTAATTAAAGGGATAGTTCACTTTGAAATTAATTTTTGGTATGTTTTAGCTGACCTCAAGGGCATCCAAGATGTAGGTGTCTTTTTTTCCGCAGTAGTTTCAATTTTTATATTTTTAGGTCAAACCGTTCTTGTCTGTCAGTCATATAATGCAGGTCTATGGTCATTATCTCAAAACACAAGCACAGAGTCCAAATTAAAACAATTCCCCATCGTCCAAATTAAACAATTCCCCATCGTAAGTACACATTGATGGCCTAAGACACGAAACGAGCGGTTTGTGTGAGAAAACAAACAGTATTTATATCGTTTTTACCTCTTATACACAGCCACGTCCAAGTGATCTGATCTGACGTGTACGCAGACTGGTGCATAGATATATACACACTAGATGTCGCCTTGTCTACGGCAGTTCATTGGAACGAATGTCTTTAAGGCGACATCTAGTGTATATATCTATGCACCAGTCTGCGTACACGTCAGATCAGATCACTTGGACGTGGCTGTGTATAAGAGGTAAAAACGATATAAATACTGTTTGTTTTCTCACACAAACCGCTCGTTTCGTGTCTTAGGCCATCAATGTGTACTTACGATGGGGAATTGTTTAATTTGGACGATGGGGAATTGTTTTAATTTGGACTCTGTGCATGCTCTTTGAGACAGTGACCATAGACCTGCATTATATGACTGACAGACAAGAACGGTTTGACCTAAAAATATCAAAATTGAAACTACTGTGGAAAAAAAGACACCTACATCTTGATGCCCTTGAGGTAAGCTAAAACATACCAAAAATTAATTTCAAAGTGAACTATCCCTTTAATTAAATGTTCATGTTATATATTTTGGTTGCATTTGTGAGTGAATAAAAACGTAACTGGTTGTGTGAACATAATATCTAAATATCGATTAATCGATCGATATAGCCCTGAATCGAATCGAATCGGAATCGTATCGAAGAATTATCGGCAAATATCGTATCGCTGGCTGAGAGAATCGATATCATATCGTGATGAACTGTCCGATTTACACCCCTAGTGACTGGTCAAGCGTTTCGAGCGTGTTTGGGAAATGTCCCATCTCTTACCATAACCACGAGTTTCAACACTACTAACTTACTCAACCAGGCCCCGCCCCATTATTCTGCGTATGAATTATTATAAATGAGGAATATTGTGACGGAACAAAACTCAAGACTACAATGAGGCGTTTCAGGGAGTTCAGAAACAGTGACACTGATATAGAGACTAACTCCTGCTGGAGGGACTTTGGAACTTTACAGACCTCAAACAGCAACATTACACACTAAAGAAAGTAGAAAATATAAAAAAGCATAATAGGACCCCTTTAATATCAGTGATGATAATTTTATACCTCTTCATCCTTCATCTTGATGAGTCTCTCCGTCTCTCCATCTGGTGTTGGCAAAGGCAGGATGGGTAGCGGACTGTCCGTACGGTTATCCTGTGCAAGTTTACTGAAACACACACAAACATGTCTCATATTAACTCCATCTATGCTGGAAAGTAAAAGCATCAGAGCCTCAGAGCCAGTGATTATATTATTATATTATATTCACATGAATCAGTCTGTGAATGTCCCACACACCTGGTCATCTCCTGGATGCATTGGGCTCTGTAGTTTTCGTAGTGCACGTCGCACGTAACGTCTTTCAGGTCGTGCATGTGAGAGCGAATCAGCATGTTCCTCAGTTTCACAAAGTCACAGTGAGACTGATTCTCCACTGAACAAAACACACAAAGAAATGCAGTTGAGTTCAAGAACACAGACACAAACACTCTGAAACATAGTTTTACACATGTTGATTCTCATTTACATTGCCTTACATTCACAGATATGGCGGTGTGTATAGAAATACCAGTATCAAGACCACCATTGCACACCATTCCTCTTGAACAGCACAAGGGGTTTTGTGCAAAAACCTTTTAGCCTGAAAGCCTGTATTATATGGCGTTTACATAAACATGTATGCATTTAGCAGATGCTTTCATCCGAAGCGATTTACAACAGATGAACTGAATCGGTCACAGAGTCAACAACACGTTTTTGAGACACCTGCAGTATTGAATCATGCACAGACACGCACTAAAAAGCCTGAAAAACTGCATGTGTACGTGAGCTTAAACACTGTAAAAACAAACACATTTCATCACTGTTTTCCAAAATGTGTCAGAACACTATTGCATTCCCACAATTGCCACAAGGGGTGCTATATACAGTAGTCAAACTGTAACACTTTACAATAGGGCTGGGAGAAAAAATCGATTCACCAAGGTTTTTTTGTTTTTTTACGATTTTAAAAACGATTTTTTTTATTACAGAATCAATATTAATTCAAATTAAATCGCTTTATTTTGGTCCTTGCTTATAGATGAGGTTGACAGAAGTTAGCCACTTTCGTTTCAACAGAGGATGACATGTGTCATTATCTATGAGTGTTGAGTGACATAATATAACGCCCGTTTCACACCCGTTTCACACATACTCCGTTTGCGGTGTGTATTTTTTTCCGTACCCATGTTAACAGGTTAGAGCTTTCACACTGCACACGGATGCGGTCCGTCAATCCGTTCCAGGTGCGGTGCGTATACAGCAGTGCAGCGATCGTTTCTGCACCGAGTCTATTTTTGCTTTGCTGCAAACGCTGAATTAAAGTGATGAACACAGATTGACCTGAAAATGTAGTAATTTCACCATAAATGCGTTTAATTAAATAAAATGTAGTAATCTCACCATAAATGTATTTAATTAAATACTACTTTTTTCCACAGTCATCTTCTTACTTTAAGAACGGGGTAAAGCAAGGAAAACTACAATTTAACTCAACAAGGCGACATAATGAACAACACTTGTCTCATTCGTGGAGGTGGAAAAACAACTTCTTTGTGACATGCAAGATTTATTGTATTAAACAAGAAAAGGCATGAGAGTCGGCTGTTTTTGTCAAATCAAAATGTTTGCGCTTTTAATATAAGTAGCCTACATGGTTAAATATTTGACCACTTGCTTGAGCAACTTAATATAAGTAGAAGTAATGCATGGAATAATAGGCCTACGTTGTTTAAAACGTGCATACGTCCATTAAAGAGTGTATATGTGTACCAAGAGAATCGCAATGCTGACAAAACTTTTTTTTAATATAAAAGTTGCTGCATAACTTCTGGATTTGTATGTGTTTGTGGTACAGCCGTGGATCAGTTATTCACTGCAAACGCAGCATATGTGAAAGCACTACAGCGCGTGCTGCTCCTGTACCGCAACACGCACTGCAAACGGAGTATGTGTGAAACGGACGTAACCCGTTTCACACATCGTGAGACTGAATGCACTGAAAAGCCCTCGCGAGGCTCGCGCACGACACGCAGCGCTACTCATATGCTGAGAGAGAGATAAGACAGTAGAGCTGCTCGATTCATCTTTAAAAGACTGTGATCTCGATTCAAACACCCACGCGATCTTTCAATTCGTCTGTCTATTAAACCTTTGACAAAATCATATCGCAACATTCAAATCTGTGTTGGCGCTGCCGCTGACCCGGAGAGAGTTGTCATGAAACAGCAGACTTTTCCTCATAGTATCATTATTTCTGTGATACAATAGTTCAAATTATCATAGAAGTACTGGGATAAAAGTTTAAAGTTCAAATATAAACACTGATGTCTACGATAGCGATAGAGTAATTCAGCTTTTGATAAAAACTTGGTGCTTAAAGGATTAGTTCACCTCAAAATGAAAATTTCCTGATAATTTACTCACCCCAATGCCATCCAAGATGTCCATGTCTTTCTTTCTTCAGTGGAAAAGAAATTAAGTTTTTTGAGGAAAACATTTCAGGATTTTTCTACACACAATGGACTTCAATGGCAACCAGAATGTTGAAGTTCAAATCAATGCCGTTTCAAAGGGCTCTGAAGTGCTCCAAAGGGCTCTGCACGATCCCAGCTGAGGAATGGGGTCTTATCTAGCGAAACGATCTGTCATTTAAAAAAAAAATTTAAAAAAAATGGTATACTTTTTAACCACAATTGTTCGTCTTGTGCTGGTCTGCGACGCGCCACGCATTGCATCATCACGTTGGAAAGGTCACGAGTCACGAAGTTATTTGTCTGTGAACTCCGGTTCAAAAAGGTAGGGAAGGGCGAAAAATTCAATCTCATTTTCTCCTCCAACTTCAAAATCGTCCGACATCTTTGTTTTAATTTATTATTATTACTTTCTTCTTTTTTTTCGTGACCTTTCCAATGTGACGACGTAATACGTGGCGTGTCGCAGACCAGCACAAGATGAACAATTGTGGATAAAAAGTATATACATTTGTATTTTTTTTTTTAAATGACCGATCGTTTCGCTAGATGAGACCCTTATTTCTCGACTGGGATCGTGCAGAGCCCTTTGGAGCACTTCAGAGCCCTTTGAAACGGCATTGATTTGAACTTCAACATTCTGGTTGCCATTGAAGTCCATTGTGTGTAGAAAAATCCTGAAATGTTTTCCTCAAAATACTACATTTATTTTCCACTGAAGAAAGAAAGACATGAACATCTTGGATGGCATTGGGTGAGTAAATTATCAGGAAATTTTCATTTTGAGGTGAACTAATCCTTTAACATGACGCATTTATCGATTACATTGTTTCGCCACAAGGCGCATTTCAATGTAAGGGGAACCGTGGTGTATGTAGATAGAAATGATCGATGTATGTAGATAGAAATGTATGTATGTATGTATGTAAATGTATGTATGTAGAAATAAGTATTAAAAGCACTGATCGATGAATCATGTTTATTATTTATTCTAGCCAGTACTAATCATTAGTAATAAAAACATAACGGTTAATTAAGTAAGGTCTTTATCCACCACTGAAAACATAGTTATGTATATGATATTGCATTTCTGTCAACAGATCCTCCTAAATATTACACAATGCACCTTTAAGTAGCATTAAAGTACTGTATGTAAAACAGGACTGGCATGCTTGCAATCCATTTCCAAAGTATTCATATCTGCGTTTGTGTATTTACTGTATAAATATACCAACCTTCCACGATACCCCAAGGGTAAAGACGACCTCTGACCCTCTGACCTCTGGCCTCCACCACTGCATTACTGCCAATGACAGCAAACGGAGTGCACTCCTACAGCACACACACACACACACACACACACACACACACACACACACACACACACACACACACACACACACACACACACACACACACACACACACACACACACACACACACACACACACACACACAACACATAACACATGAATCATTCAATGTTCATTACATAAGACCTGGTATTCTTTTCGAATCAATACACCTTGCTTTAACATGCTTTTTGCATTAAAGTAAAAAAATAAAAAGTCCATCATATGGGTAAAATCAATCCAAATGGATTCAAATTCATTCAAAATCATTTCGGAAAAAAATATATTTAGGAGATGAGACTGAGATGTGTTTGCCGGACCTTCAGCTCTTTGTCCATCTGTTTGAACTCCTCCTCTTCATCAGAGTCACACTCAGGAAACTGATACACTTTAATCCCGAAGCGCTCGATCTCGTCTCGCACCTGCAGGAAAACAAACATTGTCATTCACACCTCGAGTCAAATATGCGGTTAACGACTAGCTTGAATCGGATGCGTTTGGTCTAGTATAAAATAATTGATTCCATCAGGAGCAGCACCACAAAAATAATCAGATTTACAGTTAACTGAGTTTCAGAGGACATCAGATCAGATCGTGTCCACTCACCCTGTCCTTGAGTTTTTTCACCTCATTCGGCGTGAGACAGTCGGCTTTAGAGATCAGAGGAATGATGTTCACTTTCTCATGTAGAGCCTTCATGAACTCCACGTCCACCGGCCGCAAACTAAACAGTAAAAGCGACAATGAGTCTAAGTATCTGATGCATATGATATCTATATGCATCATATTTCACCACCACCCCAAATCCATCTCTATTTCTATTGACTTCTATTATGTATTAAATACCAGCGGTGGAATAAGTACACAAATGAAGTATTTGAGTAAACGTACAGATACCTCCAGTACAAGTATTCATACTCATTTTCAATATTACTTGAGTATTAAAAGCACTGATCGATGTCAGTACTAGTCATTAGTCCGCAAATATGCATTGATCTGCAAATAAGCAAAATTGTTATCTTCTTTGCAAAACTTATACATCCTAGTCATTATTATACACTTGTAGATCAGAAACTTCTGACAGTCACAACAGTGACTAAATATGATTTTCATTTACAATAATCAATATTTAAATTCGGCATTAGTAACTTTTCACGTTTATTTTGACCGGAATTGAAAACAGACTTAGAATACTTTGTTACTGTCCAGCTATGTTGAATTATACCGTATCATTTTTATTAATAAGTCTTATTAAAGTTGAGACCTCCAACATAGACAAGTCAAAAATGTTTACTTTTATCTCACTCAAGAATTAAATTAAATATGAACTCATGAATTCACATCTGAGAGTCAGTGACAGGTTTGTTAACTATTAACGATATTAACTAATATTGATAACAAGGACCTCATTATATAATCTTAAAATAAGCTTTATTCTTTTTAGTATAATTAAGTAAATGAATACTCGCAGACAACTGAATTCAAACAGGGTTCTTATCAATTTACTGATATCTTGTTTTGTATTGATTTGGAGTATTAAGGAATATGTGCTAATTGTACATATTGCACTCATAGACAAATAAATTCTAAAGAATGCCATTAATATACGTTACAAACGGCCACAATGGACCATCCTCCCCATATACACACATGTATTATTATGCAAATGTAGAGAAGGATGCATGTGAACTTGACCCACATAAGACAGCCCCCGCTCCACCCGCCCCCACACTCATATACAGGGTGTTTTCGTACCCGTGTCCGAACGGTGGGATGAAGTACAGGCAGCAGTGCACTCTGTTGTCTAGTATGTTCTTTCTGTTCAGTCCGCTCTCATCTCTGAAGTACTGCTCAAACTGCTGGTCGATGTAGTCTGTGATGGGCTTCCAACTGCAAACACACAGATGAACACACACTCTTCAGAAGATCAGAACTGAACACAATAACCGAACCCCTTTGGCCGTAAATTATTTACTTGAATTTTTTACTTTGAGTTTTTAAGTTGATATTTCAGCAAATTCACATGTTTGCGGTTCTCTGATGCCGGTTAATGTCGGCATGAAACAGAAGTCTTGATAGTATTTTCTTCCCTATTGTGACATATATCCGAGCTTCTGGAACCAGAATGATTGTAGGGCGGGGCTTGATTTTGTACAAGGGGAATTGATTGGATGGTTGTGGTTTGCTATTGGTCGATCTCATGTGAGTGACAGGTTGCCACGCCCTCATCAGCAAGTTATTTTGATTAAAGATTACAAGTACATGAATAAAAAAAATTAAAAAGATGTGCACAGGTAAATCATTTATAATACATACTGCAATATTCCATTGAAAAAAAAAATAGGGATTGTCAATTTTGATTTCATGGTGACTTTAATAATCACATCATGACATGCAGGTAAACAAATAACATATTTAATTTTCTTTAGGATGTGTTTTATTTTGAATGTTTCATTTTTATTAATTAATTAAATTATTATTTTAATAACTTTATTTTATTCATTTTATTTTACTCTTTTTGTTTCCAGTATTTATTAGATTTTTTTGAATGATTTATCTTTGCATTAACTCACAAAGCCCTTGCTGTTCCCTGACAAACCCCAGTTTGTGAAACCCTGACCTTAGACTCTCGAGCCTGTGCTATATTGTGAACACAGCCATGACTAAGGGTGTGTTCACACACACTTGGCATGTTTGGTTGGATTAAAAGGAACCCTGGTGCGATTGCTCTGTTAGTGCGGTTCATTTGAATAAGTTTGAACGCTGCCATCCGAACCCTGGTGTGCACCAAACAAGCAGATCGAGACTGTTGAAAAGATGGGTCTCGGTCCGCTTCCAACGAACTCTGGTGCGGTTCGACTGAAATATGAGCGCAACAAGGACCAAAGACACGAAAAAACAGGACGTGATGTCACAAGATGTGACCCTAAAGAGGACAGAATGCTTAAGCATATGTCAAAATGTTGCCCATCACAGTTCGGTACAGGACCGCGTCTCTTCGCAGCAGATCTTCATTTGTGTGTTTGATGGAGGGATTCCTGCCGCCGTTTTGACTCCTTTACATATTTTATAAGCTTTTCACGAGTTCTCAGCTGGTCAAAATAGCATAATATGTGCACATACGAGCACATTTAGCCCAGCCACACAGCATTGTTTTGGATGTTCAGTAAGTTCCGTCGCAAAACATACGTAATAAAAGCCGACCAATCAGGTTGGGAACGTATCCCTATGCCTTTAGGTTCGGCATCTTTAGGTTTGGTGTTAAAATGCCAATGTGAACGCTAAGCGGACCAGGACTACAAGTGTGAAATACTTTTTGCTTTCATAAAATGCTGTATTGAGCAATCAGCATCCGAGACCATAACTATCTGTTTTGTAATTGTAATTGTCATGTGATGCTGGGAACAGCTGAACTCTCACCATTCATTATTATTGACCGCGTCTCCAAATCCCGGCGTGTCCACAATAGTGAGTTTGAGTTTGACTCCTTTCTCCTCAATGTCCACTGTGTGTTTGGTGATCTCAACCGTCTGATTAATACGCTCTGTCACAGGAAAAACACGTTATAGCATTCAAACTGACAAAACCATATATGAGATGAACACTTATGTATGGACTACTAAACTAATGTTCAAAAGTTATGGGTCGGTAAGATTTTTTTATGTTTTTGAGAGAAAACTCTTCTGCTCACCAAGGCTGCATTTAGTGATCAAAAATAGCTCGATGGTGTTTTAAGCCCCCAATGGCTCCTTAGAGGCAGCTAACCCTACCCTCAACCTTAAACCTACCCATCCCCTCGCTGCCTGGAAGGCGCCGTTGGGGGCATAAAACACCAAACACCTCAAAAATAGAGTAAAAAACAGTAAATATAGTGAAATATTATTACAATATAAAAGAACCATTTTCTATTTGAATATATGTTAAAATGTAATTTATTCCTGTGATCAAAGCTGAATTTTTCAGCATCATTACTCCAGTATTCAGTCACATAATCCTTCAGAAATCCTTCTAATATGATGATTTGCTGCTCAAGAATATTTATCCTCATTATCTATGCTGAAAACAGTTTAATATTTTTTAGTCCAAAAGAACAGCATTTATTTGAAATATCAATGTCTTTACTGTCACTTTTGATCAGTTGAATGCATTCTTGATGAATAAAAGTATTAATTTATTTGAAAAAAAAAACCCCTGAAACTTTTGAACAGTAGAGTATATTGTATGCTTAAAGGTATAGCGGAGGATGTTTTACTTCCTGGTGGGTAACCTATACTATTGGTCCTCCTAATTGTCAATCATTCTGGTGAATCAATCAAACTTTTCAAAAAGTGGAGAGGGCGGGTCTTATCTAAAATTTGGAAAGATCCTCCGCTATACCTTTAATATAAACAAAACAGATTTATTTTTTTGGTGTACTGTTCCTTTAAGACAATTCTTACCTTCTGCATTTAGTAATTTCCTGTCTTTATAGAGATCTGTGAGGAAGAGGCTGTTAACTAGAGTAGACTTGCCCAATCCAGATTCCCCTAAAACACACACACAATGTTCTTGTTATTGACAAAGATGAGCATGAAGTCAGTGTCACATGCTATAGTGATGATCTCAGACATACCTGCCACCATCAGGGTGAAGTCGAAGCCCTTCTTCACCGACTTCCTGTGGACCTGATTAGGAAGCGTTGCAAAGCCGACATACTGCTTGTCCTGAGAGAAAAAGTCCAAAATGAACATTCTGTATTACTTATATGGAAGAAAGAAAGTTATACAGGTTTTGAATGATTATTTTGGGTGAACTGTCCCTTTAAGACAGAGCTTCTGTGAATCGTCAAGACTGACACAAAAATAGCAGAGCATGAAAATGCCAGTAGTGTCGAGACTCCTGCAGATCTACCAACTGTGCCGGAAACTGCTCAGCATTCATAACGGCTCAAACAGACACTGAGAACACTAATATTACTGACGGTTATGCGCTGAATGAAAGCAAAATCATGATCAAACCCGACAGCAGAACCAGCTCAGTGTCCAGGCCAAACCGACTGGCCATATACACACACAGAAGCCATATTTACATAAGCTGAAAAGGCCTTTTTAACACACTCGAACTTGGGCCAAACACAACTCATCCGACTGCCAGAGCATCTCACAGCCCGTCATGTGTGTTTCCGCAGTCCATCGTACTAGAAAAGAGAAACCCTGCCGTATCTCACCCCACGTGCACAGTGTGTGTGTGTGAGAGAGAAGATGTGTGTGGAATTAAATTACATATAAAAACAATGAGATTTTTTACATTTCCTGAAGCAAAACTATGCTGTTGCTAAAGTGTTCTGAAGGATTTGTAGCATGTTGTTATGAGGCTGTTTGGGTTTTCAGGGTGGTTGCTAGGGTGTTGCTAAGGTATTCTAATTGTGGTTGCTAGTTACACACGAAAGATTAATAGTTAGGGTTTATAATAATCAGGCTTAATACTAGGTTTGTTCAAATCTTTAACTTTAAGAATAAACATTCAAAGCACCAAAATTTGCACTGCAAAAAAAAAAGAAGAAGATTTTCTTGAAATTAAAATCTATTTTTGTCTTGTTTTCCAGCACAAATATCTTAACATTCTTAAATCAAGATACACAAAAAAGATGTTAAGTCTTGTTTTCTGAAAAATGCAAATAAGTGAATTTACGCTAAATTCAGGGTCTGCCAATCTGGGTCAGAAAAATAAACTTAATTCAAAAAATGAAAACAAGATTATTTTTCTGATCCCACCGGCAGATATTTTTCCAGTTCCATAAGCTCACTTAATTTTGAATAATTTTTCAGTAAACAAGACTTAATATCTAGTAATTTTGCTTCTAAAGAAAATGTGTCTTCATTTAAGAATGTTTAAATACTTATACTGTAAAACAAGACAAAACACTGAGTAAGGAAATCATTTTTTCAGTGTGTGATGTCATACTATTTACACTAACACTTATTAACAAACTAAATGGAAGCATATCATTCGTGCCTTTTCTCATATAGTCTCATATATATATAAAGCTGCAAATGAATATGCCTCCATTTAGTTTACTAGTAAGTATATATATATATCAAATTTACAAGACATATAAGCACCGAACCTTCTGTCGGGTGGTTCTGGTTCGGGGACACAGAAGTTTCTCCACCAGTTTCTCCTGCAGCATCATGTTGTCCATCCTGAACCAGACGCCTCAGAAATGTGTGCCGTCCGTCTTTAAACCAGCGTGACCTCTCTCTCTCTCTCTCTCTCTCTCTCTCTGACTCTCAGTTTACCACTCTCTTCCTCTATAAACAATCTCCGCTTTCCTTTTCCTTGATTTCTGTCTGTCTCCTGCCCATGGCACATCCCAGCATGCCGTGTTCAGACAGGCAGATAGAGGAATCCCCACATGACTGAATGAAAGACTGACAAAAGAAGGTAGTGAGTGAGAGAGAGTGAGTGAGCAAGAGAAACGAAAAGACGTAAAGGGGAAAAAAAGCATGGAAGCAATTTTAGACAGGAAAGGGGGGCAGGAATAAAAACACTCATTCATTTGGTCGTTCATTCCTCCCCCACTTTTTTTCCATAGACGGCTCTGAGGTGTAGGGATTTCTATGTGTGTGTGTGTGTGTGTGTGTGTGTGTGTGTGTGTGTGTGTGTATGTGTGGGAGCAAGACACATTTAGTAAGATGGCAGCCACACCCTTCCCACCAGACCTTGCCAGACTGGTACACACACATCTTTTCTACAGACTACAGCACAGCAGAGTGACCTTTACTGTAGTATTACTTTCAAATGCTATGAGGATGCATATTTTTGCCCGTATAAAAATATAAATACTGTTCAAAAGTTTGATGACTGTAAAAAAAAAAAAATGTTTAATGAATGAAATGAATACTTTTATACAACAAGGATGCATTAAATTGATCGAAAGTTACAGTAAATACATTTATACTGTTACGAAAGTTTCAAATAAATGCTGTTCTTTTGAGTTTTCTATTCATCAAAGAAACCTGAAAAAAAAATGCATCATGGTTTTCACAAAAAATATGAAGCAACTGTTTTTAACATTGAAATGTTTCTTTGAGCAGCAAATCATTATTATTAGAATGATTTCTGAAGGATCATGTGACACTGAAGACTGGAGTAATGATGCTCAAAATTCAGTTTTGATCACTTTTTGATAATAAAAAAAAAAATATTGAAAACTGTAAATTGTAATAATATTTTACAATATTACTGTTTTTACTGTTTTTTTTATCAAATAATGCTTGGATTAAATGTATTATTGAATGAAAGCTTAAATTAATTCAAAGCTTAATTACTGAACGCATCAAAAAATTCCAGTTAATGTGTCATATTACAAGTATGTGCTCATATCGATGATGACATCCAAAGCCTCAAAGCCTGTTGGACCAGTTTGCTTTTCAGGAAGATTCTGTGAATATGTGTGACTGAATCTTCAAATTCGCTTTGTATATTTTTCTGAGTGAAATGCAGATCTGCTGGGGTTAATACTAAAGGTTTGGGGGTCATTTAGATCACTAACTCTAATATGAGCAATAGTAATAAGTGATGTCTGAGCAAACACCACTAATAAACATCTTGATATTAAGCATGATTTGCCCTATTATAGGGTTGGTGGGGGTGCTGGTCATGCATATAGATGATCAGTGTGCTGGTGGGGGGTGGGGGGTCCAAAGGGGGTCTTTTGAATAGAGCAGAACAGATGTCTTTGAGTGACACAATAGCTCCGGTTCCCCCACCCTACAGAGAACAACACCCTCTCACTGTCCAGCTGCCATCTCTGAGTGCCACCTGACACAATCCAATATCTCTATTGTTTTAAACCAGTTTTGTTTGAGGAACTCTGATATGATCAAGTGTATTAAAATGGAGGAAACAGCTTTCATTTAACCCTCTGGTGCTCAAAAATATCAAATAATATTTTTTTTTATTTCAAGCTAATTCATTTTTGTTTCTATAATATTTTTTATTTCAATATTTTGTATTTTTAGGAGATTTTATGGCACTAACTTATATTTATGGAATAGTTATGAGTCATTTATTACCTGTTAATCACTTTTCGAGCATAGAACTGAAGATGAAATTTCCAACTTAAAGGAGCCGTATGTAAGATTGTGGCCAAAACTGGTACTGCAATCACTTTCAAATTACTGTAGAGCGGTGTATCCCCTCCCCCTCCCCCTGACTACTGTTGTCAGTGATATAAGTATTTGAAATGAACATGATTTCTTAATGTCTAGTGACATATCAGGGTCATTTTATGATTAATTGAAATACATTTCTTACATACAGCTCCTTTACACTGTTGTGAATCTTGAATGTCATAAACATACTATTTTAAATTTTATATGAAATATATATTTTCCAAAGCATGTTTTACTCAAAATCTGTGAGAAAATCAAAGCTATAAATCTAAACAAGTTGTGTTCCAAATTTGAAGGTGATATCTCAAAAAATGAGTTTTCAGTAAGATTTTGTTTGGGCGCAGTGCTAAACGTGATGAAATTTGTCCCCCATTCGTTTCCAATACGTTCATTTTTGACTGCGAACAATACAAGTGTGACTATTTGTTTCAGGACCGTTCAACCTTTTCCATTTTTGTGTGTGTGTGTTCAAATATCAAGTGCCAAAACCTTTACCAAGTTTCGTACCATTCTGATGAAGTCAAAATTTCTAAAAAATAAAATATAAAAAAATTACAGAAAAGCACCAGAGGGTTCACATTGTTGCTTACTTACTATTAAGAGTAATAGTAATTAAGAGTTCACAGAGAATGTGTTTCTTTCCACTGCGCTACTTTTCCATTGTTTTTCAATGTAAACGCACTAGACGGACATCTTTAACCGTTGCTCTCACGTCTTTTGCAGCGTTTCGCTCATGACACATCATTCTAAAAACACTGCGCTTAAGTTAAAATATAAGTTAAACTTTTAAAAAACGCATCTCTAGATATGTTTTTTTACAGCAAAACCGCATTCTGTGTGAACTAGAGCTGCACGATTGATAAATTGAGAACCACAATTTTTTGGTCGCATTACTTGCATAAGTTGCGCTTTACACTTAAGTGGAATCCGTATGTTCGTTTGGCCGGAAGCTAGTTATTTTAAAGTTTTAAATATTCATATTTTTCTTACACAAACTCATCAATGCACAGAAATGCATTCAAAATACTTTAGCAACTGTATAGCAATACCCTGGCAACCACCCAGAACACTTCAGCAATTACACACTGTAGTAACACACAGAAAGGCATTCAGAACACTTTAGGAACTGCATAGCGACACCCTGGCAACCACCCAGAACACCCTAACAATTGCATAGCAACACACTAAAAACAACCACAACTGCAGCAATAGTAAAGTTTACTGCAATTGCATAGAAATGCACACAAAGCAATTCAAAATACCTTAGCAAGCAACTGCATAGCGACAACCTGGCAACCACCCAGAACACCCTAACAATTGCATAGCAACACACTAAAAACAACCACAACTGCAGCAATAGTGAAGTTTACTGCAATTGCATAGAAATGCACACAAAGCAATTCAAAATACCTTAGCAACTGTATAGCGACACCCTGGCAACCACTCAAAACACCCTAGAAACCACATAATAAAGCACAGAACGGCATTCTGAATACTTTAGCAAGTTAGCAACTGTATAGCAACACCCAGCCAACCCTGCAGTTATGCACAATAACATTTCTAAATCTAATTGAAATAGAGATATCCGGCTCATCTCAGACAGTGATTCCCTGCTTGCTGTTGTTCACTGACATTTAACAGTGAGGTGGGACCAATGATGTCATGTGAGCTGTCTCATGTTACACTGCATGTGGGTTGGAACATGCTGATGATGCAATAATGATGGGAAGGGTGGAGAGACGCCTGAGGGAAGAGAAGTGAATGAACACGAGACTCTCTGCGCAGACTAAACATCCTCGGGGCTCTACGGCAGCTGCACTGGGTCAAGCACAAACAGACCCGGAACGGTCTCGCTTTCACACCATGCCATGTTTACTGGCTCACCAGATTGTTTGTAATATTACAGGCGTGTGTTTAAATGGTTCAACGCACATGCACATTATCCAGGGTAACTTACAGTACACTTATTACATACATTTTTCAAAAGTTTTAGATCGGCAAAGATTTTTTTAATGTTTTTGAAAGTCTCTTCTGCTCACCAATGCTGAATTTATTTGATCTAAAATACAGTAAAACTGAAATATTGTGAGATATTATTACAATTTAGAATAACTGTTGAATGTATTGTAAAATGTGATCAAAGCTGAATTTTCAGCATCATTACTCCAGTCTTCAGTGTCACATGATCCTTCAGAAATCACTCTAATATGATGATTTGTCGCTCAAGAAACATTTATGATTATTATCAGTTGAGAAGAGTTCATGTGTTTGTGAAAACGGTGATTCTTTTTTTTTTTTTTTTCGTTGATTAATAGAAAGTAAACAAAAAACAGCATTTATTTTAAATATATTTTTTTGTTACATTATAAATGTCTTTACTGTTACTTTTGATCAATTTAACGCATCCTTGCTGGAAAAAAAATTAATTTCTTTTAAAAAAATGAAATCTTACTGACCTTTTGAACGGTAGTGTAAATGAACTCACATGTGCAGGAACAGTTTTATCAAATATAACATATCTCTGTCATTTTTCACTCATCCTCATGTCATGACTTACTTTCTTATGTGGAACACAATACATTTCTGAGTGTCTGAGCTTCTGTTCTGCATGCCGTGAATATGAACAGCGATACGCATCTGTCCAGCTCCAAAATGGACAAAAAGCAAAATTGTTGCCAGTTCTAGAACCTGCATTCAAAGTAAATTCTTGGAAACAGAAGAAACGAATGCCATTAGGGTGAGTAAATGACAACTGGGTTTCATTTGTGGGTTAATTTGAAGGATATTAGTGAAACGGCACTTAATCCAAATAGAGGTGAACCAAAGCGTATTCTTGAGCATGTGCTGAACGCTCTGTCCTCTCTCACACTGTAGATACTGAGATGGACGTTTCTTTTTGAGGCATTTGAACAACTACACAGGCCATGTGACTTCATGATCAAAAGAAACTTCAATTCTGCCATCTGTCACGCCGTATGCAGCTGCGCACTTCACTGACAGCACACACTGCAGACATCTCGCTCTATAGGAACACACACACACACACACACACACACACACACACACACACACACACACACACACACACACACACACACACACACACACACACACACACACACACACACACACACACACTGCTTTATTTCAATGCAGTGACCTTTTCAGAGATAAATAAGACATGTCTGAAATGGCAGCCAGCCTTCCACACCATTAAGCTATTAAGCTTCAATGCAGAGAGAGAGAGAGAGAGAGAGAGAGAGATCTTGAAGCATTGACAGAATGTGTGTGTGTGTGGGGGGGTGGGGGGTGGGGGTGTTTGCTGTTACGTTCTGCTTTTGCGTAGGATGATGAGTTTTCTAGGAACTGCACATGTGTGTGTTCATGGTTCAAGTGCTGGAAGCCGTGTGAAATCACTAACAGCTTCGGTACATATAGTAAAATAGAAAGTATTGGCTGTATCTTTTAACAGATGCTAAATTCAAGTGCACAATTCTCATGGAGATCAAATCAGCAAATTGCAACCAGCGACTTACTTTCCTTCAGGGTTTACCATAAAACCATGTGCTAATATACTCCCTAAAGTCACGAAAACAAAACAAAACTAATTTGACCAGTTCTACAGTTTAAAAAAGGTTTGACACAATTTTTTTTTTTAATGTTTTTGAAAGAAGTCTCTTCTGCTCACCAACTAAGGCTGCATTTATTTGATCAGAAATACAGTAAAAACTGTAATGTAGTGAAATATTATTCCAATTTTAAACTGTAATTTATTCCGGTGGTCAAAGCTGAATTTTCAGCATCATTACTCCAGTCTTCAGTGTCACATGATCCTTCAGAAATCATTCTAATATGATGATTTGATGCTCAAGAAACATTTATGATTATTATCAATGCTGAAAACAAAATTCTTGTCATGTTGCTTGTGTTGCATTTTTTTTTCAGGATTCTTTGATGAATAGAAAGTTCAAAAGAACAGCATTTATTAGAAATTGAAACATTCTGTAACATTATGAGTGTCTTTATTGTCACTTTTTGGTCAATTTAATGCATCCTTGCTGAATAAAAGTAATTTCTTCAAAATAAATATAATCTTACTGACCCCAAACTTTTAAACAGCAGGGTATGCATTTAACATACAGTCTTTCTCTTTGGGGAAAATGGATCAGACATACTGATGTCATACTGTATATACGTTCCCAATAGCTTGCTCTCCAGAATGATAATACCACCTGACACAAGCAAAATTAAATAGCAAATCAGATTGAAACGTAATCTAAAGGTTCCCATCCCGACTGTTTAAATGGTCGACACTGGGTGATCCTGCTTAACAAAGTGTGAACATCACAACACCAACAGATATATTGGTTGAGGAGGAGGAAACACTCTTTCACTCTTACATCTAGAGCTCAGCACCATCAGCCTCCAGCTACTGTAACCATGACAACACCTCTAGAGAGGAGTAGCACTATCATCCTCATATCAGACAACAGCCAACAGACATTAAATTTCCTTCAGGATGCTGATCAGGAGAAGAATGCACGAGATATGCGTTATTATAATCCTGAAGGAATGAAGTGCGTCAGTCGAGGGTGGGTGACACTCTGATGAAACCGGGTTAAACCTCGTAAACGGTCGCGTGAACACATAAGAAAGCAGCAATATGTATAAAACACACTGTCAGGGTGAGAGTGAGCGTCGTATGATTTTGTCGAAACGATGGCGGTTTGTAAATTGAATTGGTAGGAACTCTAAAAACTGCTGTAAAACTGCGCAATGTGGTAAAGTTGCTGTTTCTCACCTCACTGTCCTCTGAAGCAGCAGCAGCGGGTCGGAGGAGGGAAGCAGGTGCGCGAGGATGAAGATGCACAGGCAGGAAGAGAGAAATAGTCATCATTTCATCCACTCACTCACAGTAAAAACAGAGTAAAAAACAGTCCCCGTGTCTGTGTCATTACCGGATTTCATGAGCCTGCTCTTATATCGGATGTTGGTGCTCATGTTTCGGGCTGTCTCGCTCTCTGCAGTTCTGCTGGGCTCGGCTTCGGTCCGTCTCGCGCTCGGAACCTCAGGGCTGGAGGGGCGTGGCCAGCGCAGGCTAAACCCCGCCCATGCATGCACACGTCATTCATAGAAACAGATTACAGAATACTACAGCTGCGCCTAGGCGTTCCTCTTTTTCTTGCTGATTTCATCCCAAAGACTTATACATAACAAAAAAGTTTTGATGCATTATGACGATTGATTTAACCTCATTGTGCTTTTCTTTTTACTTTTCTTTTCGGAGCAATTCTATTTTTTGATGTATGCAAATCCAGGACATTTATTTATTTTTGTTGCTGTTGTTATTGTTCATTGAAAGAGATACAACCACGCTTCATCTCCCTGATTGTATGTATAAGTTATGCAATAAAAAAAAGAAATTGTGTTTAATTTTTTCCTACTTTTGTCTGATATTGGATTCTTACATTGTGCTAGAATATGTGTATATATGTACATATATGTACATATGCTTGAAAATGTTTAACATCCTGTGAAAGTGTGCACTATTGTCATTTTTCTTGCAATTAAAAAAACTACAGCTGTGCTTGTTACTTTAGCAAACATGTAATTTTGAATTTAAAAATAATCAAATTGGTGCAAAAATATTCAGATTTAAATATCATTACCATATAAAAATCTTTTCATTAATTATATTAAATCTAGTTAAAAGTACTTGAATAAATAATATGTAAGGCTTTTACTTAATAATTCACTTTATTAATTGAGCATTTTAAATGTAATTGTTTAGTTTAAAAAAACTTTATTTGGTTTCAATGAGTTTTATATATTTGTTAATAAAAAAAAACAAGCATGTGAAAAATTAAGCAGGATAAGCATAAAATTTGCAGCATCAATGAAACTAGTCAAAAATGGTGTCAAATATAATTGAAGGTGTACAAAGGGAAATTAATGATATTCATACAAATACACAAACCATTTCTGAGACTTCAAACATTCATGCTTGCAGAAAATTAAAGCATTCCAAACAAATGACTCAGAAAGTAATTTATTTCTCAACACGAGCAAGTACAAAAAGGAAGATGTAAAACAGGGAAGTAAGCGTTACTGTACCGCACAAATGTTAATTCTTTAAAAAGGCCAAAACAGGAGATAACCAAGTCAAAATAACTGGGCTGAACCACAAAGACAACAAAACAAAATCAGTGTGTTTACTGCAGACATCAATGATTAGCAGATAACTCACTACAATGCTGTCAAATGTCTGATGGTGCGTTTCTTAGACCGTTAAAACGAACTTTTAAAACATACAGTAAAACGTACCAGCTGGTAAACAAAAAATATAAAGTCCACTGCAGTAGATGTTATTGTTTAAAGTAGTAAATAAAGTAAAAAAAAAAAGCAATAAAACTGATAGAAAACCCCACACCATGAGAATATAAGTATAAAAGAAGAGAAAGCCTACAAATGTGTGCATCTAAGTGGAGTTTTAAGGCATTTCTGTGAATTAAAATACAGCTGACACCCAGTGCGTCCACAATAAACATAACTTGTCTTTATCCTCATTTTAGTACCATTAATATTCACACTTTCTAAATATGAAAGGTGAACTCTTGTGCAATGTTTCCTTTCAAAAAAGATACTGACCAGATATTGCATTATTGACAAAATGTAACATGATGTCAAGAGATTGTCCAATTGTAGTCTTAGTTTTTTCATGATCCAATAAATCGGACTTCAGCTTGTTTTCCCGTAGCGTCCACTAGAGGGAAACCCTGCCCGCCGCACAGCTTGACTTGACAAATAAGAGATTTAAATGCATTGAAAAGAAAGGCAATTTTCTTTTATAGTGATGCTACTTTTTGTGATGAAATTTGACATGCATCTCAGTCTATGTTACTCCATCAAGAACGTAGTGCTAAGCACACATGACTGAACACAAACAAACATTTTTAAACAAACTCTGATATTAATTAATGTCTGTGAATGCATCACGATTTATGAACCTGTCCATTTGATAAAACTGTAAACTTGACAAGGTGCATCTACAAGTACAACATCCACTTATTTGATCCTATTTATCCACAAGCACTCTATAAAGTATCGACGAGCTTATCTGGTAAACGTATGCCAGTCTGATGCGTGAAAAGCACGACTGGTACAAGCCAGGCAGCTTAAAAATAGTGTTTTGGCACAGAAAAACATCATGCCTTCGGGGTCTAAATACAGCTGAGCTGACCACAAACCCCGATCAATATACAGATGAACATATGCTGAACATTGTCAGTAGAATCATGATATAAATTATTAACGGCATCTAATCTGATTGCACAAAGACTTGATTAAACGACATCATAATGGACCGTTGGTTTCAGTGGCGAGGTTATTCATATGGGCGGAGCTGCGATAGTGATTGGTTACATTAATTAGGCCTCATTAACATAATGTTCCATCAATCTGATAAACATGAGGGATAAGAGAAAATAGTGTTTAGAAAAGGGTAGGATAAATGCAACCTCCAGTCAGATGGCACTTCCTGTTCCCACAACATACAAACAGACACACACACACACACACACACACACACACACACACACACACACACACACACTTAGTCGTCTCCCGGTTTCATCTTCATCTGAGCTTGCATCTGAGCGATCATCTGCTGCATGCGTCTCAGCTGCAAAAGAAGCAAAAGCGGATAATATGTATATAAAACATATATATAAACAAATGAATACCTGTAATAATATGTAGAATAGTTTCCTGAGCAAATCATCATATTAGAATGATTTCTGAAGGATCATGTGACACTGAAGACTGGAGTAATGATGCTGAAAATTCAGCTTTGAAAATGTATCACAGGATTAAATTACATTTGACAATATATTCAAATAGAAAACTGTTATTTTAAATTGTAATACTATTTCACAATATTTCTGTTTTTACTGTATTTTTCTGTATTTTCCAGCTAAAATTTAAATTAGAAGTGTGTGTTTGTGTATTTTCACACTTTACTGCACATCATCTAACATTGTTACACCTCGTGTAGACTGACACATACACATAAACACAGTGAAACATAAACACAATTACACAGCACTCTAATTAAGGTCTAATCACTACAATCATGATAATTAGAGAACATACTGTACACAACGGCTCCTCTAAATACATCACTGATGATGAAGATGATGATTAAAACACACTTGTGTTTGTTTTGTATCTTGGTGAAGTCTTTCCATTTTTAAACTAAGCTAATGATATTTTCTATCCCTTAAACCTAACGCTCACTTTTGCACTTTTACATATTAATTAAAACTTTATTCAGCGTGTTTATTAATCTGTTTTCCTCTTTGGGGCTTTTGGCTGCTTCCCATAATGTAGCTGATTTCAGGTTTTACTATCTTTGTGCAAGTTTAAAGGGATAGTTCACCCCAAAATGATTTACGGCAAAAGAGTAAAGCCCCGTTCACACCGCCAGCGACACGCAGCGACATGATCCCATTCATTTCTATGGAGCGCTGGCGACTTCTGACGTCAAGAGACGCGCGACAAAAGTTCAGAAATTTCAACTTTATGCAAATGAGAAGCGATTTTCGCGAGCGACAACCAATAGGAAAGAAGACTTTCAGTGGAGCTCAGCTCACGTCACCATCTCGAGTGCAGGCAAGACGGAAGAGTTTGAAGGCGATTTCACAGTTTTATATGATTTGACTGTAACCACATACATGGATATAATAAAATGATGCATGGAAAAGAAACTGGCGACAGTCTCAGTGAGTTTAATTCACACATTAGTTTTTTAATTTTATGATGCAAGTTTAGCACTGCTGCAGTTCATTTTACAGTTTCCCCTGCATTACAGTAGCACCTCACTGCAGTACACAAGATCCAGGGGGCGGAGTTGGATCCAGATCTAAGGGGTGGAGATTGGTAGGTTTAGGGGTGGGTTTAGGGATCAGGGGGTGGAGATGGGTAGGTTTAGGGATCAGGGGGAGGAGATGGGTAGGTTTAGGGATCAGGGGGTGGATATTGGTAGGTTTAGGGGTGGGTTTAGGGATCAGGGGGTGGAGATGTGTAGGTTTAGGGGTGTGTTTAGGGATCAGGGGGTGGAGATGTGTAGGTTTAGGGGTGGGTTTAGGGATCAGGGGGTGGAGATGTGTAGGTTTAGGGGTGGGTTTAGGGATCAGGGGGTGGAGATTGGTAGGTTTAGGGGTGGGTTTAGGGATCAGGGGGTGGAGATGTGTAGGTTTAGGGGTGGGTTTAGGGATCAGGGGGTGGAGATGTGTAGGTTTAGGGGTGTGTTTAGGGATCAGGGGGTGGAGATGTGTAGGTTTAGGGGTGGGTTTAGGGATCAGGGGGTGGAGATGTGTAGGTTTAGGGGTGGGTTTAGGGATCAGGGGGTGGAGATGTGTAGGTTTAGGGGTGGGTTTAGGGATCAGGGGTGGAGATTGGTAGGTTTAGGGATCAGGGGGTGGAGATTGGTAGGTTTAGGGGTGGGTTTAGGGATCAGGGGGTGGAGATGTGTAGGTTTAGGGGTGGGTTTAGGGATCAGGGGGTGGAGATGTGTAGGTTTAGTGGTAGGTTTAGGGGTGGGTTTAGGGATCAGGGGGTGGAGATGTGTAGGTTTAGGGGTGGGTTTAGGGATCAGGGGGTGGAGATGTGTAGGTTTAGGGGTGGGTTTAGGGATCAGGGGGTGGAGATGTGTTGGTTTAGGGGTGGGTTTAGGGATCAGGGGGTGGAGATTGGTAGGTTTAGGGGTGTGTTTAGGGATCAGGGGGTGGAGATGTGTAGGTTTAGGGGTGGGTTTAGGGATCAGGGGGTGGAGATGTGTAGGTTTAGGGGTGGGTTTAGGGATCAGGGGGTGGAGATTGGTAGGTTTAGGGGTGGGTTTAGGGATCAGGAGGTGGAGATGGGTAGGTTTAGGTATATGTAAGGTGGGAGGAGTTGGATCTGGATCCAACTCCTCCCCCTGGATTTCGTGTTCTGCAGTGAGGACCATCTCCTGCATTACGTTGACTATTAGAAACAAGAAAATGTATTATTTGTTAAATTCGAATGACGTTTTAGTAATTTATGACAGTATGAGTTAATCTGTTGATTGATCGATCGTTAATCTAGTAGGCTAAATGATTTAATCCACTGAACACTGCTGTGGTAATATAAAAACACTCTCCCAACAGCATACCGTTTCTTTTGAGCCTAATTCCTAGTCAAATTAAAATGATATAGTTGTATATCTCACTTGTGATGGTATTTTGTATAGATATGGCCAGACGTGCAGTCTACCAATAACATTAGAGCGACAGCACAACAAACGCCCACAAGCGACTTCACAGAACAGAGACTAGCGACATACAGCGCGGTGTGAACGGTGGTTAACCCTTGAACTTGACACACAACGTAATGACAGCAATTGACGCCTCTCGCGGTTCAAACATCCCACGTTTGTCATTACGTTGTGCGTCAAGTTCAAGTGTTACTCTTGCCGTAAATCGATGCGTCTGCCGGAAGCTAGTTATTTTAGTCGAGAAAGTTTTAAATATGGATATTTTTCTTACACGAACGCATCGCTTCACTTCAGAAGACCTTTATTAACCCCCGCAGAGCCGTGTGGAGGACTTTAATCATGAATAGATGCGCATTAATGGACTTAGATCAGGGATGGGCAACTTCGGTCCTGGAGGGCCACTGTCCTACAGAGTTTAGCTCCAACCCTGAAAAAATCACCTGCCTGTAATTTTCTAGTAATCCTGAGGACCTTGATTAGCTTGTTCAGGTGTGTTTGATTAGGGTTAAAGCTAAACTCTGTAGGACAGTGGCCCTCCAGGACCGAAGTTGCCCATCCCTGACTTAGATGGACAAAATCATTCACTCCCATTATCAAGCTTGGAAGAGCCAGGACATTTTTTTTATATAACTCCAATTGTATTCGTCTGAAAGAAGATTGTCGTATACACCTAGGATGGCTTCAGGGTGAGTTGGCTTCATGGGCTAATTTTCATTTTTGGGTGAACTATCCCTTTAAGCCTGTATACACATACTCTTTACATCGTAAGTGTACATACTCTATGTTCAGTGCTGCAGGAAGTTGATGTCATTTCCTGTGCAGACATGCATGTTTATAAACTGCACTGATTGCATCCCAGCCTGACTGGGATATACATTCCCATAGGCCAGAGTTTCGCAAACAAATTAAGCACGATATGGACGATTTTGTATGGTTTCACAATATTACTCTGTTTACTGTATATTTTACATCAGCCTTGGTGAGCAGAAGAGACTTTTCTCAAAAACATTACAAAGTGATATATTAGTTTGAACCGATTGTCAAAATGATATGCATATGTGTTTGTGACTTACCTCAGCATCCTTCTCCAGGAGGATCTGGTCTTTGTCCATCACTTCTTCCTCAACCGCCCTGCTGGAACACATGGTTTTTAGCACAAATATACACCAAATATTCACTTAAATCCCTCGCATGCCGACACTGAGCAAAAGCGTGAGTGGTATAAATATCTCATTTAGATGATGTACCTCGCACCTGCATACAGATTTACATTTTGAGCTAATCATTCCTCATAGTAACACAGCTTATCTATTAAGTTAGGAGCTCTAAATACTATAAATGTGAGAATTAAACTGGGAAAGTCACTGAAACACGACGCAGATGTATCACACGAGTTATTCTGCTATTTGTTGTGCTTAGCTTTGAGAAAAATAAATAATTTAATGCTATAAATTCAGGAGACATTAAATTAAGTATAGAGAGTCCTATTAACCATGGAAATGTGCAAACTCCGTTCACGTGTAGTGGGGATCAGTAGGGTCAGACAGTCTAATTTGTAGGATTTTGACAAATTTACAATAAGTTTTATGTAAAATCGCTTCAGAAATATTTAAGGTTCTGCACTATTTCTATTTTACCAATCAAATAAGCAAGTTTGTGATTGATTGAGTAATGTTTGATCATCAGGTCTCAACTGTTAAATCTTTCAACTGAGCAGTTATGAACTTTTAAAATGTGTGTATTCATGCCGGGTGTCAATAAAACAGTGATTAACTAGGAAAACGGCACTTTATGACCCCTTGGCAATCTGGGATCGTGTTTGTTGATTTGCCTTACCTGCCAGTTCGCTTTAGTCTCTCTGAACGGAAGTTCTCATAGTGGAGATCTTGAGTGACCTCCTGCAGGTCCTGCATGTGAGTTCTACACACACACACACACACACATACACATACACATAAAGCTTACAGATTTATGTCAGCAGAGGGCGCTGCAGAACAAAGGGAGACATCAAGCCAACAGACACCCAAATGATGTCTTATAAGATATCACGGGACATATTTCCTCCAAAATCAAAGAAATAAGAAACTATGTTTTTGCATAAAGAAATTACAGCCTATTTTACCACCATTAGAGTTTTTTCATTGAGACATATTCATAATAATGAATAAAATAAATTTTTCAATAATGTAATGCAAAATAATATTATTATTTTGCATTACTATTTTGCATTACAATATAATATATTATTATATTCACTAATTAATATTATTTAAAGTATCCCTTACTTAAAACATTATTATTTAAAGTATTTGTACATCACTGTGGGATCTGTTATTCTACCTTTTATTTTGTATGCTGATTTAAATGCATTTAGTTTTTCAGCAACACTTTACATTAAGGTCTCATTTGTTTAACATGAGAAATATATTTTTTAAAGCAATCATTCATTTTTGTAAATGTTAGTAAAGCTCTAATTGTTCTTTTTTTGTTCATTTTAGTTTACAGTGCATTAACAAATGTTGACAAATACAACTTTAGAAATGTATTAGTAAATGTAAAAATTAACTAAGATTAATAAATGTAGAAGTATTGTTCATCGTTAGTTAATGTTGAATAATATAGTTAACAAATAAAACCTTATTGTAAGGTGTTCATTTCTCATTAAAATACAGTTTTGAGACTCATAACTAATGAGAATCACCATTGAGAATAAATAAATCATGCAGATGCATTACATTAAAGAGAATTTTGAGTGGAAATGTGCGTCGAAAATGCATACATTTTAATGGTCATAAAACTGGATTAATTTTCTTTATGCAAAAACATTTTTTACTTTTGGAATGAAACATTTTGTACGAATCACCCTGTCCTTGTTATCTTATTTTAAAGTATTTTTGCAAAAGCTCTATTGTTAAGTGAGCCTTGTTGCTCATTTGGCATGTGAAGAGTTTCATTTACATCAAGGAGTCTCAAAAGAAACGGCAACAAAAATATTCTGTTGGACTCTCGGGTTCAGAGGGTGGAAATGGTCATGTAAACAGATTCACCTTTTCAGTTATTATTATTATTATTATGTTTCTCATATTTAGGAGGTTAAACGTGTTTAGATAACGTGTGTGTGTTTGTGTGTGTGTGTGTGTGTGTACTCACACCAGCATAGTGCGCAGCTTGAGGAAATCATTGTGCTCGGGGTTTTCCACCTCCACCACCCCCCACGGGTACAAGCGTCCACGGATCTTCTTCCCCTTCACCTCTATCAGCTGGTTGGAGCCGATGACGGCAAACGGGATGCTGGCCTGCACACAAACACACTCGTTCAACTTTAATCAAAGCCTTTGGGAGGGGGTCGGGCAGTGTTACAGAGCTGATAATGAACTTAAAAACTTTGACCTCTGACCTTTAGGACACGCGTCTGTTCCTTGAATTCTTCGTCTTCGTCCGAATCAGCGTCGGGAAGCTGGTAGATCCGGATCCCTTGCTCACTGATCTCATCCAAAATCTGCATGAAATACATTTTAAAAAAAGCTATAAACCTTGGTCTGTGGAATTAGCTGAAGTATAAGCGCAAAGAAAATCTTAATTATACTTGTATATTTTAAATTAAATAATTATTTAACATTAACTACATACACGCATATACCTATATTAAATATATGATATATTATACATTTATTTATATAAGCTAAAAACCTTTACGTTCAGACCCAGTGTAATCAATTTAGCTGAATTATAAGCGTGAAAAACCATAATTATACTTGTAAATTTTTTATTAAATAGTTAGTGTAAATTTCAATTTTTAATTCAATAAATGCATAATAACAATAAATTCTTAATTTATGTACGTTTATATACATCATAAGTTAAAATATTATACATCTTAATTGTACTTGTAAATTAATCATTAAGTTTAAATGGTTAATTTAAAATAACTAATTACATTTAGAATGAATTTAAATTAAAATAAAAAAATTAATAAAAAAAACACACACATGGCTTTCAGGCATGGACATAAAAAGCATTGGACACTACAACTTCCAACGTTCTCTCAGCACGTTGTCATCTGGAGCGCTCTCAGAGAGACCTGAGGAAACTCTTTGATGCTGAGAACAGGAATCTTATGAATCACTCAATATAAAACGACTTACTGGATCCACACGTAGGGAGTTTAGAACCAGTCAGATAACAGATACAGTCTGTCCAAAACAGATCTTGCCCCAATTACCCCATGACCTGAACACATCCATCAAGATTTTCACCTTACACCAAACTGAACCAGTGAAAACTATGATGAAAAAGTAATGTGGGGGATATTCCCAGTTTCACAGTAATAAACTATGGGTTATTTTTTTAACCCAACCGTTGGGTTACACATATTGGGTCAATATGTTGGGTTATTTTCCAAAAATATTGGGTCATTTTTTTAAATCGTTGGTTAATTTCTAGAAATAACCCGACTATTGGGTTAAATAGCCCACGGTTTCCGCAGCGACGGTTCCAATTTTAACGGCCCAGTGACAGACAGTCAACGCAGAAGCTGCTGCTACATCCTGATTATGAAAGGTAAGTCATATCGTTTTTATGTATAACATTAAGTATTGTGTACTGAGACGTTGAATATAATTATTCTAAAATTGAATTTTATATTTGTAAAAAACGGTTCCCTTTAGTCCTAAGGAAATTAATCCTAGATATCCCCGTTAGCGCGCTAGCAGCAATAAAGTAATTAATTAAAACATTACACTAGCGAAACTGTTTACAGATGTACTTACCAGTAAGTTACCTACTACAATAAACTAAGTAGGCCTAGTCTGAAATCACTATCTATAGCATTAGGCCTGTTTTACGGTATTCGTGATATTAAAGGTCTTAAAGGATGCTAAATAAATAAATAATTTAACTCAACTGTTGGGTTATTTTAACCCAACTAAAGTTTAACTCAATGCATTGGGTTAAAATAACCCACAGTTGGGAAGGTGCTATACCAACCCATAGTTGGGTTATTCGTTGGGTTATTTTTAACCCAACATTTTTTAAGTTTTTTTTTAAGTGTATTTTATAAACAGAATATGAGATTGAAAAACACAGCATTGCTTAAGCCAAAAAAAAATATATATATATATAAAAAAATAGCACTTCTGAAGCACCTGTGGTGGATCAGACATTAGGATTTATTTTTCTAACTTCAAAGCTGTTTTTCTAAGAAGCACATTCACAATGCCATTACGTAATGACGCCCAGAACGCCACCAGAAGCCTCTTCCTGACATTCTAAGTGCTTTCATGTAATCTCAGCGGGGACGGCGATTCAATGGGAGAGCAGCTCCTGCTCCGCTGGTCTTCACAGAAACCCCCTCCTGTTATGATTAGTCCTGTTTTCATAGCGCGGAACCGCAGCGAGTGTGTTATTGTTTGCATGGGTGTCATTGTTGCGTGTTCGGAGTCCAAATAAACACGGCACAGTTGCGCCCGTGGGGAACACGACTGTAGACAAGCTTCCTCTGATCAAACAGAATCCGTGGTGAGCAACAAAATTGACGAAGGGTGCGAGATTTATAAGGGTCCATCTTTCCCATTCGTGCCAAATCTGGGGCGTGGACTAGATGGAGATATTTAATTTTTTTGGATGACTTGACCTCCAAATGGGAAAATAAACACGTCGCTTCACAATGAACAAAGAAAAATGGCACAATAGTGACTTTTATGCACAGGAACAGGAAAGGAAGTTAAGATATGGCCGTATATAAAACTGAAACGAAAAGCAGATCAGCGACATATTTTGACAATTTTATAAGCGGCTAATCAGTAGTTGTGTCCCAAAGTCGTCCCAGGCAGCTAATGTGTTTGTCGGTTTGCCGTCTGTCCCGTCAGCGTTCTGCCTATCTGTGTTTTTTAAATTCCAGTTAATACATTGTGTTGATGCTATCATTTTGATCGTTAAATATAGCTGCACATCAGAAGTTTCATTGGAGACTCAATCTAGAGACTGCCCCAGATTCAATAATCCTGATCTCTCTAATAAGGCAGAACCATCTTTTGATAAATGTGAGAGATTTTTTAGTTTTTTTTATTGAAAAGATTGATGGCATCGGATCCTCCCTTATTCCTTCTCACTCTAATACTCTACTTTGAATAGTTTTCAGCCGGTCTTTCTCTGACCTGAGGAAATTAGAGATGCAGATGAAGTCTACAACTTCACCCCACCACGATGTTGTTCCCTCTGACATCCTTAAAGGTTCGTTTGATACTACTGGTTCTAGCATTCAAGTAATAATGAATTCCTGTTTAGTCTCTGGCACTGTCCCTTCGTTTTTAAAGCATGCGGTTGTCCAGCCGTTGCTTAAAAAGCCCCATGCCGATGTAAATCGTCCTATTTCAAAATTGCCCTCTCTTTCAAAAGTTATGGAAAAAGTTGTCCTATCACAGTTACTTCCGTTTTTAAATTCGACTTGGGTACTTGAACCATTTCAATCAGGTTTCTATAACTTATCACAGTACTGAAACAGCTTTGTTAAAAGTGATGAATGATTTGTTACTTGCGGTTGATTCTGGTTAAATTTGGATTTTACTGGATCTGAGCGCCGCTTTTGACACAGTAGATGACAATATCCTTCAGACATGCATTGAAATACTCTGGTTTGAGTCATGTCTTAAATATGATACACTCTCAGTGGCTACTGGCCAGTTTTTCTCTCCTGTGGGGTTCCTCAAGGGTCCATTCTGGGCCCATTACTCTTTAATCTGTACATGCTTCCACTCTGTAATATAAAATTAGGAAACTATGCTGATGATTCTCAGATGCACCTTCCATTAAAATCTAGAGACTCTCTGAAGTCTTGAGGATATTAAATGCTGGATGGCAAATCATTTCCTCCATCTTAACAATGAGAAAACTGAGGTTATTATCTTTGGTCCCTCCGAAACCAGAAACTCTATAGATAGTAACTTAGACAATCTCATGCTAAGTCACATGCAAAAAAGTAAGGAGTTAACTTCGACTCTGAGCTTTGTCTTGAAAACAAATTAGCTCATTTGTTAAAAACAGCTACTATCAACTGAGAATCATTTCTAGACTTAAAATCGACACTTTGCTTGGAAAAAGACTTGGAAAAAGTTATTCATGCCTGGTCTTCCTCAATCTTCATTGGCACGTTTACAGATGGTTCAGAATGCAGCAGCTAGACTGTTAACTAGTGCAAAAAAAGTGATATCATCATTCCAATTTTAGCTTCTCTTCACTGACTTCCTGTCTTTTTTAGGATTCAATTCAATTCAACTCCTTCTATTTATGTTTTTAAATCTAGACTTAAAGGTATAGTGGAGGATTTTCTTTTTCCGGGTGGATCATCAAGACTATTGGTCCTCCTAATTGTCAATCATTCTGGTGATATGTTTACGTAAGGCCGTCGTACGTGCTCGTCCTTTCTGCGCATGCGCACTTTCAGGAGTATATGTGTGGTGAGCTATGGTTTCAGCCATTCATTGAAGCTCGCCGTTCTCACCGGGTTTTTTCAAAATGTCTGAGGGTCGCAAGAGAAAAAGTGTCTACGAATTGTATGACAAGAAGAGAAAGGCCTCTGAAGAAAGAAACAAGACCAGTGTTTTTGGGAGAATATTTCACACGCTGGCGTGCGCTAAAAGCACAGGTTGGGCTTCCCACCGATGCCTCAGTCGCGAAGTTTCTACTCGACAGGTAAAGTTTGGCATGCTATTTGAAGAAATCCATTTAAAATCACTGCTAGTAAAAGTTAATGTAAGCTATGATTAGCGATGCTAGTGTTTAATAGGCGTTCCCTCTCGGGAGCAGGGAGAGTGTTGCGCATGTGCATTTTTTCAAAAAGTGGAGAGGGCGGTTCGTTTCTAAAATTCGGGAAAATCCTCCGCTATACCTTTAAGACACATCTTTATTCTTTAGCCTTTCCTGATTATTAAAGGTGAACTAAGTAACTTTTTTACCTTAACGGCTTAACCGAATAGCTTCGGAGTCATTGGAATAGTTATATGACTTTTTTCGGTTTGAATGGTGGTCGTCTCGCACCCCCCAAGTGCCTGTGAGCCGAAAAACCACCCTTTTTCGGCCGGCGGGACGCTCAGCGTCAGGAAGTATCGCGTGATATCAGGTCTCGCGATGTAACGAATTGCTTTACGGCAAAAAAAATCTGCTAAAATTCTCGTTTTAAAGAATGTCCCATCTGCTTTGATGTCGTTGATCTACTAGCCTCTGGTATCTGAGAGTCGCCAACGAGTTTTTCGACAGTGTTATCAAATATCTATTCCGAAGCTGTAGGGGGAGCTCTATAGAGAAACCTGCGAGCAAAAAGCGAGAATACAGCGAAGAAATTCCCGAAACTGCATAGCCCTGCTTTAATTTATGGATTAGTAACTGTTATCTTTAATCTTTATATTTTATTGTATTTCATGATTGTTTTGTACAGCACTTTGGTCAGTGTAAGCTGAATATAAATGTGCTCTATACATTTTTTTACTTACAAATGACGCACAATACACTATTAAACGATTTTAATGCACGACGTGGAGGCAAAGAACTGGCCGACACAAAGCATAGAATAGTGCACAAGTATTAGTCTGCGTTTTATTATTGTTAACTACTTAACTAAATTAAACAGTAACAGTTTTGTTAACTTCAAGGTGCAATTTTTTTTTTAAATATTAGATTCAAAATGAAAATTTGAAATGTTACAAAGCAAAAATTGTACAAAAAATTATTTATTTAAAAAAAAAAAGCTAATTCAACATTAAATAAAAACTAAAATAACCCTGGTGTACAGTACATTGACCAATATTAAAATAAAAGTACAAAAAGCAATTCTTTCATGACTACAGTTTTACATGACCAAACGGGTTGAATTTATAGATGCAACCTTGTCTAAGTGTGCTGACAGTTAATGTTAGCATCCAAAAGCACAACAATCTGTCAGCGTGCTAAAATCCTCTTTGAGAAGTAGCATCTTCGTCCCCTGATATAATAAATAAAACAAATGATGTCTTAAACAAAACATCAAGAACCTTTCACACACTGGCACAATGATAAAAGTTTTTTCACTTTATACGGAAACAAGGATTTTCCAGAATCTATTGGCAGCACGAGAATCTTGAAGCGAGTTATCGGCGCAGGCTTCAACACAATCATTAGCTCCCCCTGTCTATCTCTGAGGCTAAATGTGTTTGGATTGGCAGCACCTCCACGCGATTGGCAGAGGCACCTGGAGTCTGGCCTGGAACAATGGCACGGGAGTTTCTCCATGGCTCTGAACTGAAAAGGGAAGTGAGTTTCACCTATTATGCTTGTAATTTGTTTGTTATAGGATGCATTATGAGTCGTGACCATGTGTTTGCGGAGCAAGACTATTTGTGGGTACGACTGGGCGAAGCTTGTGTGGGCTGGATGTTGGAGTTGGTCTCTTCAGTCATGTGCTCAATCAAGCTGCATGTGTGTACATGGTCAACCAATTCTGATTTTCCCTCGAGATCGGGCACAGATCAGATCTGGTTGCATGCATGAATAAAGAAAAAACGCATTAAGTACTGTTTAAAAGTTTGGGGTCTAAAGGCTCGTTTACACAAGGGATGATAACTATAATGATAACGACAAAGTAGGGGTGTAACGGTACACAGGAAGTCATGGTTCGGTACGTACCCCGGTTTTGGGGTTCGACATGATTTCGGTACAACAGAAAAAAATAAAATAAATAAAAATCCCCAACGCTAGGTTTCTTTTTATTTATTTTGGACAGACAGTTGTGCAAGTTAAAGTTTGTTCCAACTAGCAAGAGGGGCGTTTAGTCTCCCCTGAGGTTATTGGGACAGCACAGCCTCCTTTAGTGTAAACCGAACACAAAGTTCAATATCATTACGCTTTTTTTTTCAAGAAACCATGGAAAGATGAGCACGGAGAGAAAAGTGCCATTTATCCCACATCTGAGCCTACTTCACCTTTCCACGAGGAGACAGCGAGTGAAGCGGCACCTGAGGCTTCCCATTTCCATGCATATTTCATCACTGGACTGTAGTAGTGAGACTTACACGACACAATCGGCACAATGCCAAATGATTTTGTCTCATTATAACAGTGGAAACAACAATACTCTGTCATTATGGCTAAACAGATAAGAGATTTTTCAAAACTGTAAAAGGGTCTATTTTTATTTGTGTACACTCAGAATGAAACCAAAACATTGTTCTTTTGTAAATTAAAGAAAACAAACAGGATGCCGCCCCGGTTTCCTTTCCGTGAGGTTTGTGGAGAGTGTCACAAAAACGTATTGAAACTCAGCGTATAGGCTACTAGCAAGCTCTTGCGTGTCATCTGAACTCTCTTGTATTGGGTTGGTGCGTAGAGCATCTCCTCTTCTTCTACTCTTTTTCCTGGTTAGCAAACAGCGTTGCATTACCACGTGCGCCCCCTTCTGGATTGGAGTGTGACTGTATGCACCGAACCATGATGTACATACTGGGACAGTTTGGGATGAATACATGTACCATTACACCCCCACGACAAAGAGAATCCGATCAGAATCCATCCGACTCTAAAGAGCTTGAGCATTTAAATCGACAACAAAACTGCAGCGCGCTTAGAATAAACAGAACGATATCGTCACCCGGTGTGGACGGCCGCTAATATAGTTATCGTTCTTGGTGTGAACGTGCCTTCATTTGCAGTTCAATGTAAACATAAGTAGCAAACAAGTAGATATATAAAGACTAAACAAGTTAGTCAAGCTCACATCTTTATGCTAGTTGCAGTCCTTATGAAGCACTCTGTAAGCAACTTACATTTTAAAGCACAAAACACCTTAAAATGCCTTAAAATGCACATTTGGGGAACAACTGAGAGACGAGAACGTGCTCTCCAACTGTACAACACGGCATGGATCAATATGCACACAAATCACTTCATGCAGCACAAAACTGAACTGTGAATGCAAACAGACGGGACAGAAAAATCTGAATGTGTTGCATCTGTAAATATTAGCACCTAAACATGGATCTGGCACTCTGGGAACCTGTTGGGAGTGCCAGAAAATGCTTTGAATGTAAAGGAAAATAGTGCACTAGGTCACAAACAAAATGACCTGATTACAGAAGAATCTCTAAATGACACAATCTTAATAACTGCGCACTAATTGGATAATGTACCACTTGTACAACTAAAAAAAGGCTCGTAAACATTTGGTCACTTGCACAAAAATAGGAGCCACAAATAGGACGGGCACTATATAAGTACATAACACATCAAAATAAGGTAAATATAGTTTTCCTGTCTACAGACCAATTATTATGAGATTATACTTCAGGGAGCAAAACAGTAGTTTCTCGCAGTCAAGTTTCAGCATGAATAAGCACCTTGAATCCAGCCACTCCCTGCAGTTTCTACACGGTTTAAAACCGTCGCTTTTAAACACAAAAACACTTTGTTTATCATGCAGATTCTACTTAGTGGTTGAAAATGACAGAACTCAGCAGAATGAACAGTTATGAAATACTGTAAAAAAAAAAGATAAATAAATCACTATTCAGCAGTAAAGCGTGTCAAACTGAAAAGCCGTGAAGTTCTTAACTGTGATCCCTTGTCTCGGGATAAAACCGCTGGCTACCTGCAGCTCGTGAAGGCCTTTCATTCGTACAAAAACACACAGGGGTTTTATATAATTCTGAAAGAAACTCAACAGGACTGACCAATTACTTGGACCTGTTTGTGTGTGTTGGTACCAGGGCTAATGTTAATCCGGCGTCTCTGAAACAGCGGGATGCGAGGAGAAGCTCACTCCAGCAAATTCCAGTCAGGGATGAGTGTGTGTGAATGTGTATGTGTGTGTGAATGCGTATGTGTGTGTGTGTGTGTGTGTGTGTGTGTGTTTAGAGGCCTTTGGCAACCAGATGCTACAATTAAAGTATGAACAATTGGATAAGAACAGCAGAATTTTAGCTGATTGTAAGACATCTTAGTATTTCATTATCAGCTTCACATTTTGGTATTCCAAAGATAAGAGATGCTCTTTAAAGAAACCATTTATATTTAATTACCTTCATGCATTTCTAAACCTGTATGACAATTTAGAAGAATCACACTGGTCATTGAGGCTTTCAAGCTTTAAATGGACATAAAAGCACCATGAAAGTAACAGTAGTCCATATGATTCGTGCGCTATATTTCAAGTCAAGATAGAAATGTAAGCCATTATTCACCATTTAAATCACTGTTATTTAGTAATTATTCAAGCTGTATGGACTATTTACATAGTACTTTCTTGGTGGTTTTATGTCTTTTTTGCAGTTTGAAAGACTTGCATGCAAAAGTATGACCATTCCAACACTCATTATGTGTCCTTTAAAATAAATGAACTCAGAAACAGATTTAAAATGGTATGAGGGTGAGTAATAGATTATTAGTGAATTTTACGTTAAATACGCTTCTTAAAAAAAAAAAAGGTTTATTTAACGCAAATTGGATTTGATTGTGCCGTACTAAGTGGAGGTGTTACAAGTCTCTATTCTGAAAAACTGAAGTGTTAAATAAAGGTCAAGTCTTGGTCACAGAAAGCGTATGTGACCGGTGCTGGATATTTATTGTTTTATATGGGCTGCGTGAGCTGCAATTCCAGGATGCAATCATTCTGCTTGAGAACATACATAAATATCCACACCCTCATTTAAGGGAGGAATGTGGACACGGACAAACCCAAACCATGAGATATTCACAGTTTTAACTTCTGCAGTTGAGGAAGACATGATATCAAGATCAGATGAATGAAAAGACTGGAAAGCCTTGAAAACAAAGTGACCTCACTGGTCTAACACATCACGAATAACAGTGTCTTACAACATACAGTAAACAACACGTTTAACACCAAAGCCCTGTGCTTAATGACCACACGCCCACAAAAACATACAGTGTGGTCAGAAAATCTGACACAACATTGAAAACCATATACATGGTATATATATATATATATATATATATATATATATATATATATATATATATATATATATATATATATATATATATATATATATATATATATAAGAAGTTTCTTCTGCTCATCAAGCCTGCATTTATTTGATCAAAAATACAGAAAAAGATGTAATATTGTGATATATTATTACAATTTAAAATAATTGGTTTTCAATTTATTATACTTTAAATTATCATTTATTTCTGTGATCCAAAGCTGAATTTTCAGGATCATTACTCCAGTCTTCAGTGTCACATGTGACATCCAGTCTATCACATGATCCTTTAGAAATCATTCTAATATTCTGATTTATTATGAGTGTTGGAAACAGTTCTGCTGCCTAATATATTTGATGAATAAAAGGTTAAAAAGAACTGCATTTATTCAAAATAAAAAAAATATTTTCTTATAATATAAATCTTCTTTACTATCATTTATCAATTTAACACATCCTTGCTGAATAAAAGTATTGATTTATTTCAAAAAAAGAAAGAAAAAAATTACTGACCCCAAATTACTGACCAGTAGTGTATATTGTTGTTACAAAAGATTTCTATTTTTAAAACATTTGCTTCTTTTTTTTTTTATTCATCAAAGTATCCTAAAAAAGTATCACAGGTTATGAAAAAATAAAGCAGCAGAACTGTTTCCAACTTTGATAATGAATCATCATATTAGAATGATTTCTAAAGGATCATGTGATAGACTGGAGTAATGATCCTGAAAATTCAGCTTTGCATCACAGAAATAAATGATAATTTAAAGTATAATAAATTGAAAACCAATTATTTTAAATTGTAATAATATATCACAATATTAAAAAAAAATTCTGTATTTTTGATCAAATAAATGCAGGCTTGATGAGCAGAAGAAACTTCTTTCAAAAACATAAAAAATAGTAACGTGTCCAAACTTTTGGCCTGTACTGTATATACGTATATGCTTCCACTGATGCTCAAGATGCTCTTTTGAACATCTCAAATCATGCTGGATAACATGATCATAAAGTTTTGTTCATGTAGTTGCCAGGTCTGATGTCATTAAAGCAAAAGAGAAACACACCAAAGACATTCTCAAATTTTCACTCAACTTGCACTGCTGTGCCGATAGTATAATTTGTAATGAAACCATGCGTGTTAAATCATGCATTTTCTCAAGTGCTCTCAGACTTTTTGACCCCACTGTGTTTTAAAAACAACAAGGCTGGTAACGTTTGGCAACCACACGATCTTGCACAACGCTCGTTGGTGCTTTCGTACATTTCTCCCATTGAGCCAACCGAGAGGACAAAGAGAGGAAAGCTTTGACAGTTTGGAGACTGAGATATGAGCGTGATGGGGATCACAGCATGGCAAACATCAACAATAACATTCAAATTCACATAAACACAACAATGCAACCCACCAAGCGCACCAACAACCTGACCTGTGGGAATCGCATGCAACTCGACTGAACAAAATCTCCTCCCAGATGTACGTCAGTTCGGTCACAAAGGCTTTCCTTCTCATACGGACGAGACCTGCCGCTGGCGTTTCCATACGAGCAGCTCTTCGGCATATATCACTGCCGGGGCAGGAAACGAGAGCTACCTAAACGTCCCTCGAGTACTTTATAAGTTTCAGGGTTTTATGACCTCACTCCGGCCTCTGATAAGAGTCCTGCACAACGCTGACCCGGCTTTCCCTGCCAATCGGCCTGACACATTACAGGAAGGCCATATTGTTCTACACAAGCTGCTTCCCCCTTTCATGATGGTGCGAGAAAGATCGGGGAGAGGGGTGGCAGTCCTGTGAGAGAATGAGAGCGAAGCTATCACGGTGAGAAAGTGAGGGTGAAAATTAAACATAAATATCAGTCAGGCCGCAAAGACACAATGGGCCATTCGTCATTCTTACGGCCGGGAACCTTTACCGGTTGCGACGACACCATGAAATGCGGGAAATGCTGACTTGCGCTTCCACATTAATTCAGAACTGATTATTGGAAGTTGCGTCCAAGAGAGTCTTCTTGGGAAAAGAAAAGGTAGACAGAAATCTGAAGGGAGTGTTCATACTTTCCTGATAATCACTGATGTATGAAAAAGGAGTCAAGCATTTGTGGAGGTACCAATGAAAAGAACAAGCATTAAACTTCCTCCAATTCATCGACTTTAACATTCATATTTGATGGGGCAATTTCCTAAAATTAAGTTTTAAACAATCAAAGTTTCAAGTAGGCATGGGTTTCTCAGCAACAGCAACAACAGTAGTTAGTTCACATAAAGCTTCAACGAAAAGTCTGATTTGATGAATAAACGTTAATTTCTTCCAAAAACTCTTATCAATCTTATGACCTCAAACTTTTGAATGATAGTGCATCACTTTATACGACTTGGAATATAATGCATTAACTACTTTTATAGTGCTTTTTGGAGCTTAAAGGGATAGTTCACCCAAAAATGAAAATTATCCCAAAATGTACTCAGCCTCAAGCCATCCTAGGTGTATATGACATTCTTCTTTCAGCCAAACACAATAGAAGGTATATTTGAAAATATCTAGGCTCTTCCAAGCATTATAACGGGAGTACATGGTACCCTTTTTTTAAGCCTAAAAAAAGCATGTGCATCCATCCCTAATAAAAGTAATACATACGGCTCTAGGGAGTTAATAAATGTCTTCTGAAGGGAAGCAATGCGATTTTTGTGATACACACACACACACACACACATACATACACATACATATATATATATATATATATATATATATATATATATATATATATATATATATATATATATATATATCACACACACACACTTATACAGTACAGGCCAAAAGTTTGGACACGTCACTATTTTTAATGTTTTTGAAAGAAGTTTCTTCTGCTCATCAAGCCTGCATTTATTTGATCAAAAATACAGAAAAAATTTAATATTGTGATATATTATTACAATTAAAAATAATTGGTTTTCAATTCATTATACTTTAAATTATCATTTATTTCTGTGATGCAAAGCTGAATTTTCAGGATCATTACTCCAGTCTTCAGTGTCACATGTGACATCCAGTCTATCACATGATCCTTTAGAAATCATTCTAATATGATGATTCATTATCAAAGTTGGAAACAGTTCTGCTGCTTAATATTTTTTCATAACCTGTGATACTTTTTCAGGATACTTTGATGAATAAAAAGAAAACAAGCAAATGTTTTAAAAATAGAAATCTTTTGTAACAACAATATTCACTACTGGTCAGTAATTTGGGGTCAATCATTTTTTTTCTTTCTTTTTTTGAAATAAATCAATACTTTTATTCAGCAAGGATGTGTTAAATTGATAAAAAGTGATAGTAAAGAAGATTTATATTATTATAAAATATTTTTTTATTTTGAATAAATGCAGTTCTTTTTAACCTTTTATTCATCAAATATATTAGGCAGCAGAACTGTTTCCAACACTCATAATAAATCAGAATATTAGAATGATTTCTAAAGGATAATGTGATAGACTGGATGTCACATGTGACACTGAAGACTGGAGTAATGATCCTGAAAATTCAGCTTTGCATCACAGGAATAAATGATAATTTAAAGTATAATAAATTGAAAACCAATTAATAATATAATATATTTTTGTTTTTTTTGTGAAAAAAGAAAGTTAAATGTGTGAGGATAAGTATATGATGACAGAATTTTCCTTCTTGGTGAACAACCCCTTTAAAAACCAAAACATGGATTGACAAACACAGCAATGTGGGAATGTTTATGAAAATGTGTTTTGAAATTACCTGCAGGAAGAGAAAACTGGCATCTAAGGAGCAGGCGAATAACAGGAACTACTATAAATACAAGCATTCAGTGTCCAAAGCGTTGTCTATATATGGACCAGAATAAGCAATGAAGCCCTGTGACTTCCTGTGTGTTGTGAGCCATCTAGGAAGTACATTTAATTAAGAGTGATAGAAAACATTAGTTGTGTATTTCTGCATGACACATCTCAACCCGAAAAGCGCGCATTTGTGCTCCACACGTCATGAGAACACACACATAGACATCTGTTTGGGTCATTTAGCTTAAAATGGCTGACAGTGGCTAATCTTTCCTGCAACTTAGATGGACGAACATGCAGTGATTGCAGGATGTGGACAAGATTCCATTAGTCTCTAATCTAAATCTGTCTCTAACAGGACCGTTTTCTGTAATGAGTCAATGTTTACACACACAAAAGACGCTGACAGAGGTCAATTGGGACATTTAATCAGAAACGGCCTAAACTCAAGATTAGTCAGAACATAAACAAGATGAGTGCAGTGATTACTGGGTCTTTTTTCGTTTCTTTTAATGCAAGTGAAAGTCATTGATCAGCAGGTGTCTGAGGGCTTCACAGTTGGTTAGGTCAGTGTGAGCACATGGGTTGTTGATTTGTGGGGGATCGAGGACAAATTCTTTCACTGCTGTTTTGTTATGGCTCTTTTGTCATGCAAAATCTAACGATGTGCAACATGCTGAGATACAGGAATAGACTGAAGACTTCAGTGATATAAAACAACACATAATGACTGTATAGATTAGCACATTTTTCTTATATACACAGACACACTAACGTCAGATTAACAAGTTAGGGCTGAGGAAACTAGCTAACCAAATCACAAATTATTCAACCACTTTTGACAGAAAAAATGTAAGTTTACATAAAAAAAAAAAAAAACAGAATCTATGAAATTGACTTTTTTCTACGTGAACACAAAAAATTGTGGACATGATTGGAAAAGGCAACAAAAAAAAAGTCACTTTTACTCTTCACGGTGCACTAAATACATCTTATAAAACTAGAAACCATCATTTATATTCACTACCATTCAAAAGTTTGGGGTTATAAAGAAATGCATTTACTTTTATTCAGCAAGGACAGATTAAATTGATCAAAAGTGACAGTAAATGCATTTATAATGTTACAATAAATTCCTGTTTCAAATAAATGCTGTGGTATAAATCAAGCAGCACTACTGTTTTAAAGAGTGATAATAATATATATAATGTTTCTCAGCATATTATAATTATTTCTGAAGAGTCATGTGACACTGAAGACTGATGTAATGATGCTGAAAATTCAGCTTTGCATCACACGAATAAATTACATTTAAAAATATATTAATATAGACAACAGCTGTCTTAAATATTTCACAATATTACTGTTTTTACTGTATTTTTAATTAAATAAATGCAGTCTTGGTGAGTAGATGAGACTTCACATTAAAAAAAAATCTTACTGACTTCATAATTTTGAATTGCCAGTGCGTATGGAAGCTTGTTTCCGCCACAGAATAAAACATTTTAAAAGATAATTGCGACTTTCTCTCACAATTGCGAGTTTACATCTCGCAATTCTGACTTTTTTTCTCGCAATTGCGACTTTATATCACGCAATTCTGACTTTATAACACATAATTGCGAGTTTATATCTCGCAATTCTGACATCTTTTCTCAGAATTGTGAGATATAAACTCACAATTGTGAGATACAAAGTCCAATTCTAAGGGGAAAAAAAGGGACTTTTTTTTTTTTTTTACCCCAGAAAAGTTTATATCTCACAATTCTGACTTTATAACACGCAATTGTGACTTTATTTCTCAGAATTGCGACTTTATTTCTCACAATTCTGACTTCATATCTCGCAATTCTGAGAAAAAAAGTCACAATTCTGACTTGATATATCGCAATTGTGAGAAAAAAGTACGAATTGTGAGATAAAAAGTTGCAATTATTATTATTTATTTATTATTCAGTGTAGAAACAAGCTTCCATAAGTGCGTGTGTATGTATATATATAATATAAAATATATATATAATATAAGCACTTAAACAACAATGTAGGCTTCACATTTGTGCTGTTAAACCCTCTAAAAATTTTGTTTTTGTTTTTACAAATGGAGGTTTTACGAGTTTTATAACTTTTAAGAGGCAGCGTATGATTCAAACACTGCTCAAAATAAACCTCCACCACTCATTAACATAATTGTGCTCAAAGCAGCATCAGAAATGCTGAACCAGCTCCAGCGCTCATGTTGATCTGCACGAGCTTCCTCTGGGATTACAGATTACATCCCAATGAAGTCGAGCCAGATACAAGCCCCATAATCACCGTCCTACTTAACCTGCGGAGCACATCAGCGGGAAGACATGGAGCGTGCAGGTCGGCACACACCTGACCTCGCTTCAGACACAATCCAGAGGGTGTGTGATTCTGTGTGTGTTAAAGGGAAACACCTGCAGACAGCACAAGGAGGCCACTATTGTCCATGGAGAACCGTGCACTACAGTACATACATGGTCAGTGTGTCTTTTTACACACTTGTGTCCACGCCAGACTGCCAGGAATGTCACAATGCATGAACATGAACACATGCACATCCTACGCCTGATCACCAAACATTCAGTGTACCGGTCAAAAGTGTGTTTCTTATTATCTTAAAAAAGCACAAATCTACACCACAAAGAAGCTCAAATATACCATTTGTTGTCAGTTTTGCAACTAGTTCTGGATCACATGATCAGTTGTACTTGTTCTAGAGAGAAAAGGCTTGACCCTTACCCTTCTCTTGAGGCGATCTCTCTCTCTCAGCGTGAGCGTGTCGGCTTTGGCGATTACAGGAACGATGTTGACTTTGCTGTGGATCGCCTTCATAAACTCAACATCTAGAGGCTTCAGGCTGGTATAAAAAAAATGTAAACATTTTTTTTTTTTTTTGAAAAATCAAGCACACAAAAGCAAAAATCACACACACTGCCATTCAAATGTTTAGGGTCAGTATGATTTTTTTTATTTTTTTTTACTTTTACTAAGCAAGGATTCATTAAATTTATCAAAATAAATTTATAGTGAAGACATTTATAATATTACAAAATATTTCTATTTCAAATAAATGCTGTTCTTTTGAAATTTCTATTCATCAAAAAAATATATATTCCCAAAAAATATAGCAGCAAATCATCATATTAGAATGATTTCTGAAGGATCATGTGACACTGAAGACTGGAGTAATGATGCTGAAAATTCAGCTTTGATCACAGGAATAAATTACATTTAAAAAAAATATTCAAATAGTAAACAATTACTTTCTATTGTAATAATATTTCACAATATTATTGTTTTTACTGTATTTTTAATCAAATAAAATGCCAATAAAATGCAAAAACATTAAAAAAAAAGGTTCTCATATGAAAACATGAAAAATAATCAGAGTAAAGATATGTTTGTACCAAGCATGAATTATCACCATAACAGGAAGGGAAACAAAACAATGCATCTACCATTAAAATTCATCCTGAAATGATGTGATGGGCGAATATTTGTCGGCAATTCAATAAATGTTTGAAGTTTGAACAGCTTTGATGTGAATGTTTACTTTTTTGTTGGGGTTTCATGTGACCTAAGAATTATTCTCAGAAGCTGCTGAAAATCTATTTTACACTTAGTCTGAATAGCATGTGTGTAAATATTTAGCTGAGTTTTTTTTTTATGACAATTCACATCATATTTGAACAATGTAAAATTCAATTGTGATTTTTGTTGGTGTTTCATGTTGCTTTGATGCATCACTCTTGCTGTAAACAAGCCTTAATTGAGGGCTAAAGCTAAGCCACTTTCTGCAGGGATAAAACGCTATACTGACTGATGAAGAGAGGCAGAACATGTGCAGGTGTTTTACCCGTGTCCAAACGGAGAGATGAAGTAAAAGCAGCAGTGTACTCTGTTGTCAACGATGTGTCTGCGGTTCAGTCCGCTCTCGTCGTGCAGGTATCGCTCAAACTGATTATCGATATACTGGATGATCGTCTTAAAGCTGTTGAAGAGAATAAAGCAGAGAGCAGAGAACAAACTGAAAGGAAATACTCAGATATAAAAGCTTGTGATTGTCATAAACAAGCGCATTAAACAAACATCGGATATGGATCTCAGCAGAACAAACCCCACAATCTAATCGCAGGATAGGAAGACGCATTTCAGAAACGGTGAACAACCACTTAGTCAAAATAAAGCTTATCAAAACGCTCCACAACATCATGTTTACAGGTTCTTGTTCAGCAATGACGCACCACAGTTATTTTAGTATCACTGAGATCCTATCATGGGTTTATATTTTATGCTTTCATTTTCAATTTAAAGGTGTTAATTTTGTTGTGTTTTTGTCATTTTTATTTTGTGATTTTTTCCCACTTATTTTTAAAGGGTTAGTTCACCCCAAAATTCCATCATTAATTACTCGCCCTCATGTCTTTTCAAACCCGTAAGACTTTCGCTCATCTTCGGAAAACACAAATGAAGATCTTTCTAATGAAATCTGAGAGATTTCTGTCCCTCAATTGACAGCTACGCAACGACCACTTTTACACTTCAAGTTCATAAAGAGATCGTAAAACGAATCCATATTAATTGAGCGGTTTAGTCCAAAATTTCTGAAGAGACTCGATCACTTTATATGATGAACAGGTTGAATTCACAAGTAAAAATTGATCAGCGAACATACAGAAGCTCAACCGAACCTAAACAAACCTCATTGGTTCTTGCTAAAGCTCAAACATGCTGCGTAACACGAGAATGAACCCCATTGGTTCTTACTGAAGCTCAAACGTGCTGTGTAACAAGAATGAACCTCATTGGTTCTTGCTGAAGCTCAAACGTGCTGCGTAACACGAGAATGAACCCCATTGGTTCTTGCTAAAGCTCAAAAGTGCTGCGTAACACGAGAATGAACCCCATTGGTTCTTGCTGAAGCTCAAAAGTGCTGCATAACACGAGAATGAACCTCATTGGTTCTTACTGAAGCTCAAACGTGCTGTGTAACAAGAATGAACCTCATTGGTTCTTGCTGAAGCTCAAACGTGCTGCGTAACAAGAGAATGAACCCCATTGGTTCTTGCTAAAGCTCAAAAGTGCTGCGTAACACGAGAATGAACCCCATTGGTTCTTGCTGAAGCTCAAAAGTGCTGCATAACACGAGAATGAACCCCATTGGTTCTTACTGAAGCTCAAACGTGCTGTGTAACAAGAATGAACCTCATTGGTTCTTGCTGAAGCTCAAACGTGCTGCGTAACACGAGAATGAACCTCATTGGTTCTTGCTAAAGCTCAAAAGTGCTGCGTAACACGAGAATGAACCTCATTGGTTCTTACTGAAGCTCAAACGTGATGTGTAACACAAGAATGAACCCCATTGGTTCTTACTGAAGCTCAAACGTGCTGTGTAACAAGAATGAACCCCATTGGTTCTTACTGAAGCTCAAACGTGCTGCGTAACACGAGAATGAACCCCATTGGTTCTTACTGAAGCTCAAACGTGCTGTGTAACAAGAATGAACCTCATTGGTTCTTACTGAAGCTCAAACGTGATGTGTAACACAAGAATGAACCCCATTGGTTCTTGCTAAAGCTCAAACGTGCTGCGTAACACGAGAATGAACCTCATTGGTTCTCGCAGAAGCTCAAACGTGCTGCGTAACACGAGAATGAACCTCATTGGTTCTTACTGAAGCTCAAACGTGCTGCGTAACACGAGAATGAACTCCATTGGTTCTTACTGAAGCTCAAACGTGATGTGTAACACAAGAATGAACCCCATTGGTTCTTACTGAAGCTCAAACGTGCTGTGTAACAAGAATGAACCTCATTGGTTCTTGCTGAAGCTCAAACGTGCTGCGTAACACGAGAATGAACCCCATTGGTTCTTACTGAAGCTCAAACGTGCTGCGTAACACGAGAATGAACCCCATTGGTTCTTACTGAAGCTCAAACGTGCTGTGTAACAAGAATGAACCTCATTGGTTCTTGCTGAAGCTCAAACGTGATGTGTAACACAAGAATGAACCCCATTGGTTCTTACTGAAGCTCAAACGTGCTGTGTAACAAGAATGAACCTCATTGGTTCTTGCTGAAGCTCAAACGTGCTGCGTAACACGAGAATGAACCTCATTGGTTCTTGCTAAAGCTCAAAAGTGCTGCGTAACACGAGAATGAACCTCATTGGTTCTTACTGAAGCTCAAACGTGATGTGTAACACAAGAATGAACCCCATTGGTTCTTACTGAAGCTCAAACGTGCTGTGTAACAAGAATGAACCTCATTGGTTCTTGCTGAAGCTCAAACGTGCTGCGTAACACGAGAATGAACCCCATTGGTTCTTACTGAAGCTCAAACGTGCTGCGTAACACGAGAATGAACCCCATTGGTTCTTACTGAAGCTCAAACGTGATGTGTAACACAAGAATGAACCTCATTGGTTCTTGCTGAAGCTCAAACGTGCTGCGTAACACGAGAATGAACCTTATTGGTTCTCGCACATCAAGCGAACATGCTAGAGCTTCCATTAACCATATCAGATGTGTGCATTTATGAATGTTTATATGTGAATAAAAGCCTAAATTCAAAATGTTCATCACATAAAGCGATCGTGTCTCTTTAGAAAACATGGACTAAACCGCTCAATTAATATGGATTAGTTTTGAACTTTTTGAAGCATCAAAGTGGTAGTTGCGTAGCTGTCAATGGAGGGACAAAAAGCTCTCAGATTTAATTTAAAATATCTTCATTTGCGTTCAGAAAATCAACGAAAGACTTATGGGTTTGGAACGACATGAGAGTGAGTAATTAATGACAGAATTTTCATTTTTGGGTGAACTATCCCTAATTTGTTTTTATTTCAGTTTTAGTCTTAGTTTTAAGTATATCAAGTTAAACTAAATAACAATGAGAAATGTTGCCTTGGCAACTAGCTGAAATAAATGAATTTTGCTTCAGTTCACATTTATTTTAATGAACAAAATATTTTTAAGGTTTTAATTTAAGTTCTCAGTTCTCACCACCAGATTCCCTTTTGCTCTAAAGTCTCCAGACTTATCTAAACAGCTTCTGACGCAGATATGATCACTGCACTTCAGATCTCGGCCTTGAGACCGCAGCCTTATCGAGAGGTGGAACGAGGAAACATGACATGATAATACAGGCAGGTAATGTGGATGGCATATTTTCATTAACATATTTTCAATAACAGCATTAGAAGTCTGTGGGTAAGAGATGGGGAGGATATTGTTCTTTCAAACAGGACGTTCCCAGCATTCCTCAGCAAGGCTCAATGACCAATATACAAACACAAGGCAACAGCTGCCGATAATCCACAATCAAGTGCCATAAAGTAAATAGTCTTTGCTATGCAGATACATAGACACATAACACTTGAGTATTAAGTTAATAATCAGTTCAGTTTTCCATTCAGGAGGTCATAGTTAAATGCAAGGTCTAATTTTATGGTAGATATTTGTAATAACACAGCTATTTCAACTACCTAAGGAACATTTTTATGCAGCACTATTCCAAGTGCACAAACATGTCAAGAGTGACACACATTACATAAACTTTATGTTTTATAAATAAATAAATGTAAAAGTAGGGATGGGTCAAGATCTGCGTATAGGTGAGATCAACTATTTTTTAGCAAGAGCACTAATTTGCATGCTGTGATTTGGCTATTAGACAGTTGGTTAGACAGCTAAAAACATCTCTACATACAGTACATCATTTAAAGCACTAGAAATATTACATGAATTTCTCATGTTTTTAAAGGGGTGGTATAATGCCCTTTTCACAAGATGTAAAATAAGTCTCTGATGTCCCCAGAGTGTGTATGTGAAGTTTTAGCTCAAAATACCCCACAGATATTTTTATATAGCATGTTAAAGTTGTCACTTTTTGAGGGTGAGCAAAAACGCATCGTTTTATGTCTGTTCCTTTAAATGCAAATGAGCTGCTGCTCCTGGCACAGGGGGCGGAGCTACAACAGCTTGCACTCACACAGACATGCACTGAAAATTTCAAACACTTTTAGCCTTTTATGTTCAAACCAGATTCAGACAATGATGGAGAGACTCAAGAAGAAGTGACAACATGTAGAATTCAAAAGGACATTTCTGAATGGTAAGTTGATGAATTTATGTAGCTGATGTGTAGTTATCTTCTAGTCATTGATTAGTATATTCTGTCTTGATAATCTATAAATTGTGTTCAGGGGGCGGGGTTTATGTAAATTCTAGGTTTGGTGATGTCACTAACCCGGGAGGAATGTTGTGTAGTCTCTACCAGCCGTTTCTTGTAGTCCTTAAAAAGTGATTTCTTTAAAAGCAAATGTCTCCCTTTGCTTTGAACTTTGAGCTTTGTAACTTTGCAGATGTTGTTTATCCTCAAACAGCAACATTACACACTAACTAAAGTTAGAAAAGTGAAATCATAATCAACCACCCCTTTAACATGTTATCACACAGATTTCACATGGAAACGCTTCCAAAACCACATGTTTTCCATGTGCAAAGTATGTGTTTCACATGACAACTTTAAAAGTGCTTGTGACTTTTATTTTCACACTAAAAAGGTGCTTATTTAATTGGTTATATAATATAATGACATTCAGAAGTGTGATTTAAGCGTTCAAATAATAAGAAATGTGTCAGATCCTATATAAAAAAGTTATATATAATTGGAACAATTATATAATGCAATGCAGAATCAGTGTAGCAACAAGATACAAATACAAAATGCCATTCAAATCTGTGACGGCATGTATTTACAGCAGGTGTGCTGTGCTTCGCAAATATCCCGTTATTATCCAACACCAATAATTGATGGTACAGGCAGGGAAAATGATAATGCATGGAGAACGTCAAACTTAGAAGTAAATATATGGCTCAGAAGAAAGAAATTTCACCTTCCACACCCATTGATAGTGGCTGGTCTCAACCAAAATGTTTCTTACCACATGCACACATTCAACAATCTAAATGAGGACACACCAGAAGTGTTTATAGGTTTTTCTTATATATATAAAGTTAATTATAATGACTCAAAAATTTATTTTTGAATCATTTTTTATAACTGAAGATGTCCCCAGATGTCTCCAAAGGGAGGTTCGGTCAGATTATGCTGACTTCTCAGGATAAATTTAGCCGAGTAAACACACACTGACCAGTCCTGGCTGTTGATGGCGTCTCCATATCCAGGCGTGTCCACTACAGTCAGGCGGAGCTTCACTCCCCTCTCCTCGATTTCCACAGTGGACGCTTCAATCTGAACCGTGCGCTCGATCTTCTCTACAAGCACAACAAAAACAGAACAAAAGATGTGCATAAACATTTGAGGGGGCACATCGAGACAAATCACATTAAACATCTTGATTTATTGATGCAACATAAAAAGTTATGAGCGCTTCCTGAGAACCTCTGGGAGGAAGCCCTGGGATACAGACGGGATTACTTTCTTGAAAACAACCTTTTTTCTACAGAGCTTTAATAGACAAAGTGCTCAACAGAGGGATCTGAAGGGATTTTATATCCATTGAGCAGAATCCAGAAATGTTCTGCATTCCACTGTGAGTGGCATCATGATGGAAAGAATATTTCTTTCTACAAAGAAGCATTTGGACACTTAAGACACATGTAAATTTGTTTTAAAATTATAACAAAATATCACATTATAAACTAAATATATATATTTTTCAAATTATAAAAATAGACTAATAAAAAAGACAAAAACAAAACAAAATTACTACAAATTTAACTAAAACTTGTGAGTATTTTATTTTAATTAACCATGACTAACATTTCTTTTTTTTCCTGCTGGTCTAAATTTCACACTTAAATTTGTTTTAAAATTAGAACAAAATATCACATTATAAACTTTTTTTTTTTTTATTATAAAAATAGATTAATAAAAAAGACAAAAACAAAACAAAATTACAAAAAATGTAACTAAAATTTGTGAGTATTTTTTTTGAAAAATGAACCATGACTAAAATTTCTTTTTTTTTCTGCTGGTCTAAATTTCACACTTAAATTTGTTTTAAAATTATAACAAAATATCACATTAAAAACTAAATGAGAAATAATTATATAATTTATATATATATTATATATATATATATATATAAATTATATAATTATTTCTATATATATATGTGTGTGTGTGTGTGTGTGTGTGTGTGTGTGTGTGTGTGTGTGTGTGTGTGTGTGTGTGTGTGTGTGTGTGTGTGTGTGTGTGTGTGTGTGTGTAAAAAAAATTATAAAAAAGACAAAAACAAAACAAAATTACTAAAAATGTAACAAAAATTTGTGAGTATTAAAAAAAAAATTAACCATGACTAACATTTCTTTTTTTTCTGCAGGACTAACATTTAACATTTGAGAACAAAATGTACTAACACTATTAGTAAAAGTTGGTGTCAAAATAGTGGAGACTTATGACACGGCTAGACAGTTATCTAAATATAATAGCCCCATGACATATTGAGTAATCACCGAACTAATAACCCCGAGACTCTAAATTTGCTTTTCCAGTAACAGAGAAAGGAGGAGGATGCTGAATTTGCACAAATGTAGAAACAATCATAATAGAGAAAAATTATGTGATGATGATGTGCAATATGTCATGTTATCTTTACTATGCAACAGCATGAACCTATTCTATATAAACTGCTGTATTCTTTTCGCTGGTGGGATTCTCTATGATTGACACGAGGTGTCCTCCGGCCCGTGATTAAAGCATATTCAAAGGCACTGAATAAACACAATAAACAGGCATGTAAACACTTTAACCGCATCTATTCCACTCTGACCAAAGTGACGTACACGGATGATGTCGGCATGAGCAGATTTGTAAACATAGCGGTAAAGAAGGCATCACATTTTTGGGGGTGCTGAAGAAACTGAGTTCATGTTGATAGCGTTGTGCGACATGAATGTAATGCAATATATAAATGGACGAAAACATCGAAAGAATCAGAAAAAATCCTATACGTCCATAGAAATGTGTTTTGCACATAAGTAGATCAAAACAATGGGCCAGTAACACACCTGCTGTATGCGAGTTCATCATTTGTGCTGTGCATATGTGAGTAACAATGGTAAAAATAACCACAATACTTAGCGAATAACCGGAATAATGAAAATTGCATGAAAACGGGAGAGAAGAATCACTGTCACATGCTTTTTGGGCCAAAATAAAGTTAATTTCCAGAGGATTTCTCATGACTGCTAGGGATTATTTCGGTCTTGGACACAATATCCTGTAGAGTTAATAAAGACCTCAGGAGACCTGCTGTGTGTGTGTGTGTGTGTGTGTGTGTGTGTGTGTGTGTGTGTGTGTGTGTGTGTGTGTGTGTGTGTGTGTGTTTACCTGCCGCTCCAGGTATATGGCGCTCTGGGTAGAGGTCAGTCAGGAAGAGGCTGTTGATGAGGGTTGATTTACCAAGACCAGACTCTCCTAAGATAACAAATAACACCCAGTTAAAAGAACAGTGTGTCTCTATCTGAATCCATGCCTGTGTTTATATGTCACTCACCGACAACCATCAGTGTAAACTCAAAGCCTTTCTTCACGGACTTTCTGTGCACCTGATTGGGAAGGTTGGCAAATCCCACATATCCTGCAGCATCAGGAAACTAGAAACACACAACATCAGAACTGTTACACCGATGAACACGTTTAATACAGACACATTTAATACTTAAAGTATGTTGATTTATTCAGCACCAAAAGGAATTGCAAATTAAAAGTATAACAATAGTGATTGCAAAAATAATAATAATTTCCCCAAACACTCCCTTCCTCTTCCAATGACCAAGCAAATGGACCGCCTTAAGTTAACAGATGTTGACATGTCGGCCGCTCAAACAAGAGATCAATGTTTTGAAAGAACGACCGAGTAAAAGCAACTGTTCAGGAAATCATCCTACAAGTAACTTTTAATCATTAAATGGAGAAGTTAGGAACGATCCAAAACAATTACACATTTCAACAAGAGTAGGAGTGTCCGTCTTACCTTTCCTTTTTCTCCAGACTGCGACATGACGTTCCTGCCTGATAACTAGACAAAGAAGAAAAAACATTAAAAGAAATTAATCAAAGGTTTTTTGGAAGTCTTGGTAGATTTCTCTTGAACTCGCGGTTTAGGAAAAGACATCGTAATAAGAGATTAGCGACCAATCGATATGAGTTTTTAAAGACTGATTTATCTTGCCAATATAACGCTAACAATATATAAAAAAATAAAAATACTTAATAATAATACTGACAAAAATGTACTGAACACTTACAATCACACACAACATTTACAAAAAAAATTTTTTAAAAAAGAGATTTTTTTTTTTTTTCTAAAATCCTAAAGGCTTCGGTGTCACATGATCCTTTAGAAATCATTCCAGTATGCTGATTTGTTGCTCAAGAAACCATGTTGAAAACAGTGCTTCATATTTTTGTGGAAACCATTGTACATTGTCTTTCAGGATTCTTTGATGAATAGAAAGATCAAAAGAACAGCATTTGTTGGAAATAGAAATCTATTGTAAAATTATAAATGTCTTTACTGCCACTTTTGATCGATTTAATGCATCATTGCAGAATAGAAGTAATTCGCAATTACCTCAAATTTTTTAACCATAGTAAATAAATAAATACTGGTAATGGTCACTGATATATCTTGCATCTTAAATGAAATAGATGGCCAATGAAATTCCAGTCAAATGAAACATTCATATTTAAATGGAAGCGCTGTCCATAAATCTGATCTTCTTTCACACACTGTAACAGATCTGCATAGGGTTGGGCTGATGATGTTGATGGGGAACAAACTGTTCTGGTGAAGCTGGGAGTGTGTGAGTGTGTTAGACATGAAGAGGAGAGTGAGGGGTGACGACAGGGAGGGAACAATACTGTTTATCTTTCATCTTCCTGGAAACGCTTTCCTACATTTTCACCACTCCCCATAAATGAGGGCTCTCTCTTACACACACACGCGCACGCGCACGCGCACGCGCACGCGCACGCGCACGCGCACGCGCACGCGCACACGCACGCACGCACGCACGCACGCACGCACACACACACACACACACACACGTGTGCTTTATGAGGTTTAGGTGAAAGTGTGTTTGATTCAGAGACAGCCGTTCTGAAAGTCTTCAGTGAAGGCCAAACAGCTGTAATACTGACAGATCGAGTTGTTCATTTTAATGAGTGTTTCTACTCCCAAGACAGAGAAAATAAGCTTTGCATCAGAGGAATAAATGATGTTTTAAATTGTAATAATATTTCACAATATTAAATTTTTTAACTGTATTTTTTATTAGCCTTGGTGAGCATAAGAGACTTCTTTTAAAAACATTTTTAAAAATCTTACCGATGCCAACTTTTTGAACGGTAGTGTATGTGTTCACCTAAGACGGCTATATTACGCCCTTTTACAAAGTACTGCTTTTGTTTTTGGTCCCTACTAGAACTGTTTTTTCCCCAAATTTTGGAATTGTTGCCAATCTTCTCTTCCTAGTCTGTCAGAAAAGCTCTGTTTTGTTCCTGGATCTTTGAAGCCCCTTCTTCCCAAAAAACTCAATGAGCTCTGATTGGTCGGCTGGACCCGTGTGTTGTGATTGGTCGACCGCGTTTGGGAAATGTCCTTCCCCTTACCATAAACCATGAGTTTCAACACTACTAACTAACTCAACCAGGCCACGCCCCTTTATTCTGCACAGGCCTTGGGCGGGAATTATTTAAATGAGGAATATTGGAACGTGTTTGTTCCTGGAATAAAACTCAAGACTACACTGGAGGCATTTCAGGGAGTTCAGAAATAGTGACAGTAGTGGCGTTTCCATTACCCTTCAAATTGCGCGAATTGAAAATAAGCCCAATGGAAACACGTCAATTTCGCAAAAACTCCCATTTATCGCAAAAAAGTTTTTACGCTCGCATGAGGTGGTTTTTCAGGCAATTCGAAAAATAAATATTTCGCAAAACTGCAATGGAAACAGCTTTTGCGCATTTACAGTCACCTGACGTAGATGACGCGGTGTGTTTGGACAGAATACGATACAGAGTTCTTTATTAAATTCATAAGAGACAGAAGAATTACAGGAATACTGGATTCTAAACCTCAAAGAAATGCCACAATCAAGACCTCGAAGCAGAAATGAGGGAGAAACATCCAGAAACACCTCATATGTGCCGCTCCCAGTATAGGCTAAGGGTCTTTCCTTGCCATTAATGATTGCATAACACACATACGTCTGCTTTGATTAATAATAATGGCCAGTGCGGTGGCTGAGATATACATACACCTACCAACGTCCATTGCCATGATTTTTGGAATGACTTATCGCGAGAGGAAAAAATGAAGTTTTACTCGCATAACATCGGTTAATCGAAACGCCGTCATTTCGAAATAGTTTTTTGTCGACATTTCGGAAAAAAAAATACAAATAAATAAATAAAAATCGCAAGAGTTTTGTGCAAATCTGTAATGGAAACACACCTACTGATATAGAGAATAACTTACTTTGGAGTGACTTTGTGCTTTGTAACTTTGCAGAGCGTATTAATGTTGAACATGGAAAAAAGCTTAATATGACCCATCATGCTGTGAAATGTCATGAATATCTAAACATTTTACACAATGTTTAATCATATTTAGATTTCTTTTCAATTTTGTTCTAACCTAATTTACACAAAATAAGTAGAAAACAAGAAAAAAAAACAAACAGCTGTAATACTGACAGATCGAGCTCTTCATTTTTATGATCATGAGTGTTTCTACTCCCAAAGCAAGAAAAATCAAGAGTCAAAGTGTTTCTTCTGGAATGCATGGAAACTAATTTAGGATAAATGTCAGATTGTGGGCGTAATGGTGCGGCCTTTATAATGCTGGACATTGCGATTCCCATTTTATCACACACACACACACACACACACACACACACACACACACACACACACACACACACACACACACACACACACACACACACACACACACACACACACAGGGAGGTCTTGTTATTGCTGGCTGGGAATTATGGGAAGGATAAGCCAGTCTCAGATTAATCAAGTGGCCTCATTATCGCCACAGTGATTACAGAGAGCAGCTCCACCTGTGATTTTTGCATTAAAATACATTAAACTCCAAAACCAAGAAAAGATTTAACAAACACACCAGCTTTCAACTCTGCCTCACCCTCAAACATGAGCACAGGTGGTGACCAGACTTAAGAGATTTGCCATTTTTACCATAAAATGGTTTTGAGGTTCTTAACAGAATTCCTGATGGAGCTTAGCAGATCGTAAGCTCGTGAGACATGTGACTCGAACGCCACATATACAGTCAGATCAGAAAGCTGGGTTTGCTGATGGCTCGCCGGTCATAAACGAACTACCGCTCTGAAAGCAGCACTTGAGTTTATGAGTGAAACGTGCCGCCTCACGACCCCCAGCGTAATTCACTTCACCTCTGAAGAGCGGCTCTGCTCTGGCGTATTGATGGATGATTTTCAAGACAAAGGGCGGAATCGCTTTCAAACACTGACGGAAATAACACATCCATACAGGACAGGAATCGAGAGCAAGGGATGAGACGTGATAAAGGAAGAAAGAGGAGGGGTGAAAGGTTAAAGATGTAAATTAAGAGAAGAAAAGTCCTTTGATGACAGGGACACATAAAGCCAAGATACACTGAATTTTTTTTTCTTTTTGCTGCTTGTTCAAATTGCTTAATTAAAATGAGCTTAAGCAACACAATTGCTATACATTTTGTCCTAACTTAATTTGATTGTGTTCAATCTGCTTAAATATATGTAAAATTTAAGTTTACTTGAGGATTACATGAATGATTTGTGTTGCATTAACTGAAACTGGGCGGTGCTTGTTAGTTCCCAGCATGCTTTGCATATGGTTGAATTAAGTTAAAATTAAAATTAAGTGTTATTTTATGTTTTTTGAGAAAATGAGAAAAGGGGAAGACTTGATAGTGTATAATTGTGTTTGATATTCAATTACATTGGAATTATTGGAACAATTTAAATTACAGTGGGTTACCAATGTGGAGAAGAGTGGAGCATTTTGTTAGGCTGTGGACTGATTCAGTTACTTTTAACTGTTTTGCATGTAAATCTTAGCATTTAAGATACTAATATGTGCTACTGCTAGCAAATAGCTAGCTATAGTCTATCAATTCAATTGCGTGTCACTAAAATAAATGAAATCGTAATGGAATGGATGAATATATAAATATGAATACCTGAATCATGTCAGGGAGCCTTTAAAAATTATAAATGATGTTTGTTTGTTTAACGTAACCCAGTTATGTTGACTTAAAAAAGTTAACTAAAGCCAACATATAATTTTTTTGAGTGAAGCAGAGACAATCTTCAGATTCTACTACATAGCGGAGTAAAACAGTTTTTACTATACAGTAAATTATCGGCCAGAGGTGTGTTTCTCAAAAGAAACTATGGATGCAAGTTCTGTCATTACCAACAGAAAACAAACTATGCTTTTGGGAAACGCACTGCTGAAACAGTAGCCTGGAAATCCAGAGCTAAATCTGAAAGATTAATGGTCTGGCATCGACTAATGAAAATCGGCCAGCTCGAGGGGCGGCACCAAGCATGCATTTGAAAATCTCACTGCACGCAATTGGATAACACTACGACCAATCACAACAAGCCCCATACGCTTAGCTACCAGCGGAGCTAACTGGTAGATTAGACTCTTGCCGTATCCGGTCGGCAAAACAGCAAAAACACCCTTCTTGCAACGGAACGATTCGAGCGCCGTCTACTGTTCCTCTTTTAGATAAAAAGCCAAGTCTAACTCGTTCATTGTAGCGGCCAAAGCCGTTTCAAACAACTGGTGTTCTTCCATAGCCATCTTGCAATGTTTACTAATGACTTGGACGTCACAGCGCTGTCGTCTTCTGTTTAGCTCGCCTCTGGCCCGCCTATATCAGATAACCCGATGTGATTGGTGCAGCTCAGATACAGGGGCATATTTAATGAGCATCATTACTCGACGCCAGAGTAAACTCGCTGAGCAAATTCAACTTGTGCTCTCGCGAGAACTCTGGATCTCCAGGGTATTATTGAAAAAGGTTGATTTTATTGACCGATAACTGTGCCTGATTAGCCGATTAACAGAAGCGTGTCGATCCACCTACTAAAACCTACCGACAGCCTCCAATGCAAATATAAATAGAAAATTCAGTAGATATAAAAATTCTGTGATTTACTTTTGAACTTTCTATTCAACAAAGAATCCTGAAAAACAATCACAGTTTCCACAAAAATATGAAGCATTGTTTTCAACATTAATGATAATCAGAAATGTTTCTTGAGCAGCAAATCATCATATTAGAATGATTTCTGAAGGATCATGTGACACTGAAGACTGGACTAATGATCGCAGGAATAAATTACATTTCAAAACATTTGCAGATATTATAAATTGTAATACTATTTCATTGTTTTTTGCTGCATTTTGATCGAATAAATACAGCCTTGGTGAGCAGAAGAGGCTTCTTTCAAAAACATTTAAAAAATCTTGCCAAACCCAAACTTGATGGTATAAGTTTTTACTTAAAGCAACACTAAGGAACTTTTCCTCTTCGGTCCCCCTACAGGTTGGAAGCGGAATTGTCCATTCCCGCTGTTGTAAATCATTACGCCACCCGCAGCCGACTGTCGCACGCTCGCTCGCTGTTTATCTAGCACCGGCTTTGGAATGAACGATGTCCACAGACGAGGTAGAGTATGATGCATGATTTCATGAAAGTATGATGTATTGCGACATCAGAAACGAAGAAAAACGAAATAATGACTATTGTAACGCTTGACGTAAAGCAAGTCAAATTTGTAGTTTTTTATGTCTAATTCGAACTACAGAAACGCGACCCGGTTTGGCAAACTTGCATAGTGTGTTTATAGCAGATATAGGGCTGCAGAGCGGACCCAGAAGTGCCTTTCACCCTGTTACGACTTGATGAACCACTGATACGATTTTGGAAACATTATTTTAAGGTAAAACTGTTCCTTAGTGTTGCTTTAAATTCAGCATTTCTGTGCTATTCTAAAAAGGCGAAAGTTTGTTGAAATATTTCACAATGTTTAATTACATTTATGTTTTGTTTCCATTTTGTCCTCTAACTTTATTTACACAAAATAAGTACAAAACAAGGATTGTTTTCTGTTCCGAATAAAACATATTATAGGTGCCTAAAAATGTCACATAATTAAAATACCCCCCCAAAATGTCAACATTTCTCAGTACAAAACCAGAACCACAGTGTCTGTATACATGCAGTAAACAAGCTGTAAACACCTACTATAAGGAGTACTTAAGGAATCATCAGATTGCGCAACATTTGCACAATAGAAAAGAAAATTAACCGTTAACTATTATAATGAAGAAGAGGTGATTTAGAAACTCATCTTGTTTACTAGTCACATGTCTTGCCAAAAGCCAAAATCCTGCTTATTATAAATTGGGGATTTCCTTTCAGACCACTTCTATTTAGGGTCAAGGTTATTTTAACAAAACACGAGCCAAAAGATATAATTTTGATGAATACAAGCTGCCTGAAGTTCAAACAACATATGACTTCAGCTTAAAAAAATTACATTCAAATGCTGTCTTATAAATGCCCCCTGAGACCCGACAAAAAGTGTTTTGGACTAGTGTTTGGATTTTGTTTTAGCATCCCTATTGTTCTTAAAGGGATAGTTCACCCAAAAATGTAAATTCTGTCATTATTTACTCGCCCTCATATCGTTCCAAACCTGTAAGAATTTCGTTCATCTTCAGAACACAAATGAAGATATTTTTAATGAAATCTGAGCGATTACTGTCCCTCCATTGACAGCTACGCAACTACCAATTTGACGCTTTAAAAAGTTCATAAAGAACTTTTACTTTTCGTAAAACGAATTGGTTTAGTCCAAATTTTCTGAAGAGACTCGATCGCTTTATATAATGAACAGATTGAATTTAGGCTTTTATTCACATTTAAACATTCATCAACTCACAGATCAGTCGTGGTAAACAGAAGCTCTAGCATGTTCACTTGACGTGCAAGAACCAATGAGGTTCATTCTCACGTTACGCATCACATTTGAGCTTCTGCAAGAACCAATGAGGTTCATTTTCGTGTTACGCATCACGTTTGAGCTTCTGTAAGATCCAATGAGGTTCATTCTCGTATTACGCATCACGTTTGAGCTTCTGCAAGAACCAATGAGGTTCATTCTCGGTATTACGCATCACGTTTGAGCTTCTGCAAGAACCAATGAGGTTAATTTTCGTGTTACGCATCACGTTTGAGCTTCTGCAAGAACCAATGAGGTTCATTCTCGTGTTACGCATCACGTTTGAGCTTCTGCAAGATCCAATGAGGTTCATTCTCGTATTACGCATCACGTTTGAGCTTCTGGAAGAACCAATGAGGTTAATTCTCGTATTACGCATCACGTTTGAGCTTCTGCAAGAACCAATGAGGTTCATTCTCGTGTTACGCATCACGTTTGAGCTTCTGCAAGAACCAATGAGGTTCATTCTCGTGTTACGCATCACGTTTGAGCTTCTGCAAGAACCAATGAGGTTCATTCTCGTGCATCAAGCAGGTTCGGTTATGTTTATGTTCGTTGACCGATGTTTATATGTAAAAAAACCTTAAATATAATCTTTTCATCAAAATTATCGAGTCTCTTCAGAAAATTTGGTCTAAACCTCTCAATTCATTTGGATTAGTTTTACGATCTCTTTATGAACTTTTTGAAGTGTCAAAGTGGTCGTTGCGTAGCTGTCAATGGAGGGACAGAAAGCTCTCAGACTTATTAAAAAGATCTTAATTTGTGATCCAAAGATGAATGAAAGTCATACAGGTTTGGAACGACATGAGGGTGAGTAATTAATGACAGAATTTTCATTTTTGGGCGAACTAACCCTTTAATGGATACAAAATATTCCTTCTGTATTTTGCTAATTTTATCACCACATTAAGCACATCCATAAATGTACGAAAACATAAAAAATATATAATAATTACATAATAGTAATATTGATTTGTCATCAATAATCACATATTTAATATTGAATTCAAATCACTATTATATTTACTGTATTATTAGAACATTCTTCTAATGTCTATCACACACCAACATTAACACACAGAAAATGTGTGGTAAGCATTTTCTCAGAAATCCTAAACGAATTCATAAACTGAATTGTTGGCTCCCGGGAGGACATGTTAAAAGTGAGGAGGTTTACTCCAGGCAGAGAACGTGCTATTAAACTGTGAAATGTCCTGTCAAACTCTGGCCATCATCTCTTCGACTCCCCCAAACCCCTCTCTAAATTCACATGATGCCAAATTCCTATGTAATTTATACATGAAACAACAGATAACCTTGGGTAAATTTTTATAGCACCCCATTTGAAATGAAAACACCTCCTCTCGTCCACACCCTTTTTGATAAAAATTGTCTTAATTCAGAGCACGTATCATATCTAAAACTGACACACCCGCACTAAAACAAAACATATGTGTGTCATCTTACAGTTTCAAGCAGAGAAACAAAGTATCGAGAAATACAACTGTATTACTTCATTTGAAATGTAACTTTTGACATGCAACAGTTACTGAAGCCGCTAAGGAACTGACACAAAGTCTCGGCTGATTAATCACTTCCGGATACAAATGCGAAGAAACTTCGACTAACTTTTTTAGGCGCCAGAAGCCCTTACCTGTTATAAACTCGTGATAAAACACAAAAACCTGGAGTTTTTTCAACCTCCCTTGTTTTCTTTCTTCCAGCAGGCCAATCCAGGGAATCCGGAAACCACTGCTACAATTCCGCCCTTATCCCATAATGCCTATTTTCTGATGGATTAAGAGAACATGCCGCAACGGAAGCCATTACGGCTCAAGTACCAATGTGGAGGACGGCAAATAGAGCGGCGAATTAGAGCCAAGATGGCGGAGACAGGTCACAGTTTCTAGGAGCGGGCTGTTTCCAGTGCTTTCAGCGAACATGTCTTAACACGAATAGGATTTGTGACAAAATATTTTAATAATGAAATTCAAATGAGATATTTAACTAATATTAAATTTTTTATATAGCCTATATTTTTATATTTATTTGTATTTGCTTTGGTGCTGGCTTGTAGCCTATATACCTAAGTGATTTTATATATATAAAAAAAATAGCTGTTTAAAAAAAAAAACTGTTTTATTCGTTTATAGACCCCCCTCTAGACTTTCACACACAAACGCACAGCTTCTCTGCATCCTCATTGGCGAGCAACAGATGCTCTCTTGTGCGATTGGATGAAAGTTTCACTTCAGTCTTCGACAAACACAAACGCACGCGCACACACACACACACACCCCTCCTCTTGGCGTACCGCTATTATTCCACTCCACTTATTCGCAGTCCAGGAGAAGTCCGTTAGTCAAAGCACAGAGGAGACGCAGCGAGGAGATGCGGTCCACCTGATCAAAGCGCTTCAGTTTTTGTGATTGAAACTTTTGGATAGAAGTTTTTTGGAAAGAAAAAAACTTTGGAGAGAAGAAGAAACTTTGGATAAAAGACTTTAGAAGAAAATAAAACCAGACTCTGGAGAGGAAAGCAGCCTTCCCAGACGTCCCCAAAATTCTAGAGCAGGTGCACAGATATATTTAAGCACTACAAGGAGTAAAAGAGATGGCCTCCGCGGCTCTGGAGATCCTGGGGCTGATCCTGTGCGTCTTCGGCACGCTCTTGGAGATGGTCGTCTGCGGGCTCCCCACCTGGAAGGTCACCGCCTTCATCGAGGCCAACATCGTGGTGGCGCAGACCATCTGGGAAGGCCTGTGGATGTCGTGCGCCGTGCAGAGCACCGGCCAGATGCAGTGCAAGATCCACGACTCCATGCTCGCGCTCAGCCACGACCTCCAAGCCGCGCGCGCGCTCACGGTCATCTCGTCGGTGTTGTGCGTCATCGGGCTGATGGTGGTGATCGCCGGCGCGCAGTGCACCAACTGCATCAAGACGGATAACGTGAAGGCACGGGTCGTGAACGTCGGAGGGGTCATCTACATCATCAGTGCCATATTCATGCTCGTGCCCCTGTGCTGGATGGCCAACAGCATCATCTCCGACTTCTACAACCCGCAGGTGCCGGCGTCCCAGAAGCGGGAGATCGGAGCGGCTCTCTACATCGGCTGGGCGGCCACCGCGCTTCTGCTGCTCGGGGGAAGCATGCTCTGCTGCTCGTGCCCAGCCTCCAGAAACTCCGGCTACTCGGTACAATACGCGCCCACCAAAAGAGCAACACCCAACGGGGAATATGACAAGAGGAATTACGTTTAGACGCTGTTTGAAATCATTTTACAGTACATCAAAAAGTTATTTTGTGTTGCACCACCTCCAGATGTTTCTGTTCTCTTGTAAAACTTCAGACTGATTTTCCTTTTTGTAAGCATCTTGGACTACTGATTGGATCAATTTTGTTTTATTTAACATGACGTCTTTTGTGGATATGCATTTCTGAAAGGTGAACATTTTTTAATAACTTTAGTAACAAACATTATGCAAAGTTTAACAGGTCATTAAAATAGCCTTCATTCAATGTCCTGAAACATTCATTTGGCTATATATTTTCATACAGTATTCATGTTTTAATGTGCATGAACTGATCTGTTAAACATTATATAATTTTACTTATAATTTGATTTTGTTTGTATTTTAAAGCACCTGATTAGCTCAAATTGATTTAATCCTTTAATAATTGTTTTCAGTAACATTATGTTGCTGATAAAAGCCGATGATCATAAGTTGATGTACTTCAATGTATTGTGTAAATGTGCGTAAACTACTGATCTGTTACACATAATGTTTGTTTTCACTCTGAAAGTTATTATAAAGTGTTGCCTCTTTGTTTCAAAACTGTATTGAGCGTGAAAGAGAAAGAAAAATCGGACAAAATATCTGTTTTAGGTACCTGGATAAGTTTGTAAAAGGCTAAAACCATTAAGTTAGCTGTAGCTGATCAAAGATGTTTACCGATGTGTTCAGTGTGCTGAGGAGGACGTGATGTTATTAGTGTGTAAATCTAGAGGAATCTGCTTTGGCACATTTGCAGAGACTCTTCAACACGAGGAACGTCAGCCAGGACAAACAGCTGGGAAAATGAAGCAATTCCTGACTGATCTGTAACTCTTTGCTCACCCGTCCACACTGTGGCTCAAAGCTGAACGAGGCCACGCGAGAAATAACGTCAAGCAGGATCTACGTTCACTATGGAAAATGTCTGTTTTTTGGGATTCTCTTGCCGGTATATAGTGCCTTGCTGTATGCAAACCTTCATGGATCATGTTCCTTGAACTTAAGACCTCTACATTTAGTTTATTCAGCTCGTCGGAAATGGTTATTTTTTGTAACTTTTTTTTAAAATTGTGTATGATGAATGTTCTTTGGAATAAACATTTACAGTTTTGTCACAAATATGAATGTTTGTGTTTTTGTTTAATGCCTCTGTTTGACTTATACAGTTCCAAAGCGAATACAAGCTTAACATCAGATTGCAAAAGCCATTAACATGTCTTAGTTAACTTTCATTCAACCATGTTTGATTTAACACCCCACATCTTCTGTGATTTCTGATATTAGTTTTAATGCTATAAGTCATAAAGGCTTATATTTAGCATTAAAGGGATAGTTCACCCAAAATGTTTAATTCTGTCATTAATTACTCGCCCTCATGTCGTTCCAAACCAGTAAGATTTTTGTTCATCTTCGGAACACAAATGAAGATCTTTTTAATAAAATTTGAGAGATTTCTGTCCCTCCACTGACAGCATAAAGAGATCGTAAAACTAATCCATATGAATTGAGCGTTTTAGTCCAAATTTTCTGAAGAGACTCGATCGCTTTATATGATTCATTATTGAACAGAAATAGAAGCTCAACCGAACCTGCTTGATGCGCGAGAACAATCCTCGTGCGGAAGCTCAAACGTGCTGCGTAACACAAGAATGAACCTCATTGGCTCTTGCAGAAGCTCAAACGTGCTGTATAACAGGAGAATGAACCTCATTGGCTCTTGCAGAAGCTCAAACGTGCTGTATAACAGGAGAATGAACCTCATTGGCTCTTGCAGAAGCTCAAACGTGCTGTATAACAGGAGAATGAACCTCATTGGCTCTTGCAGAAGCTCAAACGTGCTGCGTAACACGAGAATGAACCTCATTGGTTCTTGCAGAAGCTCAAACGTGCTGCGTAACACGAGAATTAACCTCATTGGCTCTTGCAGAAGCTCAAACGTGCTGCGTAACACGAGAATGAACCTCATTGGTTCTTGCTGAAGCTCAAACGTGCTGCGTAACACGAGAATGAACCTCATTGGCTCTTGCAGAAGCTCAAACGTCCTGTATAACATGAGAATGAACCTCATTGGTAGTACCTCAGAACCAAGCGGTTAAAAAAAGAATAACTGTGTACAGTCAGTTGTGAAGTATAAGTGCAACTGGTTCTCCAAAACCTTGTTTCTGAAGGCTTAGCTGGTCATATGGCCACTCAATGCTGCAAAAACACATCAGTCACACTTAAGAGTGTGCGGCGGGACTGCATGACCTGATTTGACTGGTTAGTACCAGTATAGAAGTGCACCGGTACAAGAAACACACACTCAGAAAAAGAAGTTTGGAACAAATGACTGTTTCTGGATTCAACAACAACTTTTGTTCTGTTCACACTTTCAGGCCATTTGACTTTCATTTGCCCTGCAAAACATTGCATTTTATTTCTAGAAGCATTTTTGATCCATCGGAAAAATATAGTTTTCCTTACTCAAAATAAAAAATTCTAAAAATTAATAATTCATCTGGTTTTTAGTTTGCAATAATTGCTAAATTAATCAACTGTAAAAACAATAGTGCAAAACATGACTGATGCTTCCAAGACTGTCATATACTTCTTGCACATCTATTTTAGCTAAATATACTTTGTTATTGGATATACATCAAAACAAATGTTCAAGTTTACAAGGCATAAAAAACAAAGAACTGACATCCATCAGCCCTGAACACTATATAAATATCAACTATAGATGTATTAATGGTAACACTTATTGTAAAGTGTCCATGTTACAGTGTAATTATGCATTTAAGTACTGTGCAATAATAATGAACCATATAGGGGTAGGAATAGGGTTTGGTTTAGGGTTAGTTGCATGTAATTATGCATAATGTGCTGTTATTACTACAATCACTACATGTAACGTGTGTAACAATGACACTAAGATAAAGTGTTACTGGTTTTATTTCAAATCAATCTTACTTTTAGAACAATATGGATGTCAAATTGTTTCTAATTTTACTATAAAAATGTCATTTTTTCCTTAAAAAAAATAAAAATTTAAATATGGCTTGACCAAAACTAGTTCATTTAGTTCATTTTTTTTTTTTGGTTACTGGACATAAAATTCTAGAGCGCAAACTCTTTCTGTAGTTTATGGGTTTGTTAACAGCACTGCGTCCCCCGACCCTCCTCTCTCAGTCAACACAATAGAGAGCCTGTATGAATATCCACACCAGTTCTTTCAGCCGGCATTGTGGGATTGTTAGTTCCAGTCACCCTTTGGAAGCCGAGGAGGTTACGAGGCTGAGTAACGAGTGAGTGTGTGTGTTTTGGGTGGGGAGTTGAGGAGGGCACTCGGGGGAGGTGCCCAGACTTTTTAAAAGGACCTTCCATCCATAATGAAGAGAGGCACATGGGGGCAGATACGACGTCATTAAAGAATCTTCGTCATGGCAACCGCAAAAGAACCTGCTGTTGCCTGGTGACAGGACCCCATAATGCGGCCATATGGATGAGGACAATGGGAGACCCGTCGGCAGACATTCCAAGACACGGATGGGGGAGAGAGAGAGAGAAAGAAAGAAAAAAATTAGGAACATCAATGTGAAGAAAGAATAATCTCTCACATGATTCAAAATATACTGACATAAACAAATGTCACATACTGAAATCAGATGTCAATTTTGACATTGCATTAATAAATATTAAAGATTATAGATCATTATATTAAACCAAATAAATGAATGAACATGCTTGTTTTACACAGTAAAAACACAAGGAAGGATAAAATGTGCAGATTATTTAATATGACTGCTTTAGATTACATATTCATTCATTCATTCATTCTTTGAAATGAGTTTTGAGTGTAGCCAAAGGGTTAAATAAAATAAAAATGAGAGAAAACAAAGAAAAGAGAAAGAAGTAAAAGAAAGACCAATAAATAAAACATAAAATCGAGTCAGTCCACTATTAAAACTTGGCCTTATTACACAATTTCAAAAAAAAAAAAAAAAAAAAAAAAAGATAAACTAATAGTCATTATAGGTTTCCTATTAGTACAAAGCTGAATAACAGACACATAGTTTTCTATTTCTTTGAAAGCTGCAGAAAAGATTGTATTTTTGCTGGAAAATGTACATTTGTGCACGTGAAATTTCATTTTTATTTCAAAAAAGTCATTTTTAAAGTCAGCATGAAACAGAAGTTGTGATAGTCATTTCTTCCCTATTGTGACGTATATATGAGTGAAACGGCTTTTTGAAAGATGGTTCAGATGGTTGTGGTTTGCTATTGGTGGATCTCATGTGAGTGACAGGTTGCCCCGCCCTCGTCATAAGAGAAGAGAAGAGAAGAGAAGAGAAGAGAAGAGAAGAGAAGAGAAGAGAAGAGAAGAGAAGAGAAGAGAAGAGAAGAGAAGAGAAGAGAAGAGAAGAGAAGAGAAGAGAAGAGAAGAGAAGAGAAGAGAAGAGAAGAGAAGAGAAGTTATTCTGATTCAACATTATGAGGCACATGGATTTTAAAACAATAATGATATGTACAGATAAATCAATTATAATAAATACTGCAATATTCATAAGAAAAAATAGGTATTGTGAATTTTGATTTCATTGTGCCTTTAAAGTTTAATTTAGGCAGCATCTGCATTACATGGTTCAAGTGACCCAATTCCGATTGTTTCGGATGACCAACAAACGTGTAAGCAGGAAAAAAGCACATGTATCGATCTATCTATCTATCTATCTATCTATCTATCTATCTATCTATCTATCTATCTATCTATCTATCTATCTATCTATCTATCTATCTATCTATCTATCTATCTATCTATCTATCTATCTATCTATCTATCTATCTATCTATCTATCTATCTATCTATCTATCTATCTATCTGATAGACTGTATTGCCTTCAAAACATTCAAACTTTAAACTATTTTAAACTTTAAACTACTTCAAACTTCAAGCTTTTAAAACTTAAAACTTTCTGGCCCGGCTTTCTCAAGCCAAGTTCAAAGCTTGTCTTGGCAAACTTTTTCTTATCTAGTTTACTGTTATTACTATAGTAAGTACATATAGTCACCATAAAATAAAGTGTTACCTTGTTTTTTTTCTGAAAGTTTAAGTTGAACGTTCATCTAAGGTTTTTAAATGTTACTACTTGTTTCAGAAAGTTCAGAGAACATTGAAAAGTAAAATTCCCATAATATTTGAGGAATGATCAAATGGAATGTTTACTTGACGTTCACATTAAGAAAGTTTTTCAAACATTTAAAAAAACTGGACGTTTTGAACCTTCAGGGAACATTCAGAAAAAACATTATTAAGGGAATGTTTGCTAAACGTTCTCAGAACAGATTATTGTAAGATGGGTGGTTGGACAAATATATAGTCCCGCCCTAAATTCATGCCATTGGTTGAGTCAGCATTGCCTTGTCAGTAAGTAGGAACCATATTGGTTGAAATTATGAACATTATATCCTCATTTTTCCTTAAGGAAATTTCCTGCAACATTCAATTAATGCATCTGAAAAGTGATAGTTTCACATTCAAGAATTCTTTCTCTCTCTCTCTCACACACACACACACACACACACACACGACAGGTTCTCATGACGCCCGCGCTGACCTCTGCTCTCCAAAGGTCAGGTGTCATTTCCAGCTTCCCATTACTGACCATTTGTGATGTCATCAAACACACCATCGCCACGGTGATGGTCCGCCGTGAACAACCCCTCACCCAGCCTCACACTCTCACGGATTAGTCACAATCCACACTCTCGCTGTCAATCAAATGATGTGCTCCAAAACGGCCAGCTTTCCTACGCGAGACGAAATGAAATAGTTGCATCAAGATAAATCTTCAGACATCTTCATGTCTTTATATATATTATTAACTGTTTTCTATTTGAATATATGTCAAAATGTCATTTATTCCTGTGATCAAAGCTGAATTATCAGCATCATTACTCCAGTCTTCAGTGTCACATGATCCTTCACAAATCATTCTAATATGATGATTTGCTGCTCAAGAAACATTTCTGATTATTACTGACGTTAAAAACAGTTGTGCTGCTTTTTTCACGAATATTTGATGAATAAATATCAAAAGTACAGCATTTATTTGACACAGAAATTATTTGTCGCATTATACATTTTGATCAATTTAATTAATCCTTGCTGATTAAAAAACCTTACAGTTCCTAAAGTTTTGAATAGTAGTGTATGGCCTATCTTTATAACGTCGTAAACAAATGAAAGTTCATCTTTTAAAGTGATTCAAGCACATGCCCGAGAGTGTTTTGTGTGTGTTTATGTGAGGTTCATGATGCTGAACGGTTACAGACCAACAGAATCATCGGACTTCCTGTTTAAGGGTCAGCTGGACAGGAAGCAGGAAGGAAGTTAATAAGGAGGGGCATGACGATGTGTGTATCTGAGTGCCTAATTATGCGTTAAATATGGGAGTGTCATCATAATCAAGGAAAAATGATGCATGGAAACGTGCGACAAGTCATTAAGTCCCGTGCAAGAATCGGGACATTTTGTTTTATCAGAAGTTTCTCAGTTGTGGTTTGTGTGAATATCAATGTTGTCTCAGGTTCTGTTTTCATTTGCAACTCTGTTGATTAGATTGCACTTATAAAATGTAAAGAAGGCTATAAAAATGTACGAAAAAAAAACAAAACAGAAACGAGTCGTTATATATGAAGTACAACTGAATTTTTAAAGAATGGCTTAAAAGCTGAAATAAAAACAAATATTAGATGCATTTTTTTTTTAAATAAACTAATTAGAAATGCTGCCTTGGCAACTAAATGAAATAAGTTTATGTTGAAGTGCTAAAATTAAACCGAAATAAGAAATATTTAACGTTAATAAAAAAATTAAAAAAAGACTAAAGTTCTGTTTTAATTATTCTTATTTCTTTGGATTATTTTAATTTCTTCTATGTAAAGCACTTTGAATTACCACTGTGTATGAAATGTGCTATATAAATAAACTTGCCTCGCCTTGAACTTAAATAAAAATGTAAGTGAAAACTGAAAATATACAAAAAATAAAAGCTAATTAAAATAATACTATAATAGTATATAAATAATACTAAAAAAAAGTTGTCATACAGTATAGAATATCAAGCTATAAAAAGCTCATGGAAGAATTTGATGAGAAGATCTCTGGATTTTGACAGAAGGGAGATGACTGTACTTCTCTTTAAAGAGCAACACCTCAGATGTTAAATCTCATCTGTGATATGACTGTCCTGTGGGAACACTGAGCGGCAGCGGTGACGGAACCCTGCAGGTCCCGGAATGTCTGGGAGTGATTCTGGAATGTTCTTAATGAAATATGGAATGTGTGCAGATTGAAAGTAAATTGGACTGGAGAGGTTTAACCTCCCGCTGCGACACCGGCTTACGGACACAGTCTCGGTTATACGAGACGGGTTTATTCCGCTTTAGATGTCTGCTTTTCCAGTTTCCAGTTTCATTACAACAAAAGGAACAACATTCCCCTAATTAAAGATGTTGGGTTTTCATGTTTTATGGGGACTTTCCATAGACATAATGGTTTTTATACTGTACAAACTGTATATTCTCTCCTCTTACACTAACTCTAGCCCTAAACCTGCCCATCACACACAACTTAAGCATTTTTACATTTTCAAAAAAACATAACTTAGTGTGATTTATAAGATTTTTTCCTCATGGGGAACAACCAAAAAAAAAAAAAAAAAAAAGTCCACGCACACACACACAGGAAACTGTCTTCTCAGTTGGGCAGCGTTTTAATTGGCTGTTGTGGAATTCTTCATGGATGTTTGACTGTCTTTGCTCTTATTCTTAAGAGCATGTTCATTCACACACACACACACACACACACACACACACACACACACACACACACACACACACACACACACACACACACACACACACACACACACACACACACACACACACACACACACACACACACACACACACACACACACACACACACACACACACACACACACACACACACACACACACACACACACACACACACACACACACAGGGTTTGCTGACGCCTCGTGCTTCTGTCAGAAATCTTAATATGAACTCTAACATTTCCACATCAAATGATCTGATGATTTTATAACTCTTTACAGTTACTGTATGACAACTATTGACGTATTTGTGTCTTTCTGAAACATGTGAGACAATTCTGATTCTTAAATATAATATAACTGTGAAGTCCATGAACTACTACTGTTCAAAAGTTTGGGGTAATAGTTTTGAAATATTAGTTTAAAATAACTGTTTTCTATCTGAATATTTGTTCAAAGCTGAATTTTCAGCATCATTTTGATGCTCAAGAAACATTTCTGATTATTATCAGTGTTTAAAACAGTTGTGCTTCTTAATATTATTTGTGGAAACCGTGATAAAAAAAATGGTCAGGATTCTTTGATGAATAGAAAGTAACAGTACATTTTATTTTACAAAAACATTATAAATGTCTTTACTGTCACTTTCGATCAACTAAATGCATCCTTGCTGAATAAAAGAATGAATTTCCCAAATGAAATGAATGGAAACAAGACACAAGTTTCCCCTTATAAACACTTTAACAATAATTTATGTTCTGAGAACCGCATAATTTGCTGATTTAATAATCTTCAAATAAATGCATAAGCTGTCCTAAAAACAAGCCGAATGCTTTAAATTAATATCTGTGTTATGAGACGATGAACTCTTCTCTGTTAATAAAATCTGTGGTTTGTGTCAAGCAATGTTGCTAAAACAACTGTGGTTTGTAACATGCATTGCTTAATGTTTTTGAGGACCATGGGGTCTGAATAGATGAAGCCCACCCAAAAGTGACGGAGAGTCTTACACACACACACACACACACACACACACACACACACACACACACACACACACACACACACACACACACACACACACACACACACACACACACACACACACACACACACACACACACACACACACACACACACACACACACACACACACACACACACACACACACACACACACACACACACACACACACACACACACACACACACACACACACACACACACACACACACACACACACACACACACACACACACACACACACACAGATGACTTCTATTGTTCCAGAGCAGCTAATCCTCACGGGATCAAACCATTCAAGAGCAGAGCGAGAGAAGAAAACAACCGCAGAGCTACACGCCATAAAACCACAGAAAGAGAAACTTTTGTTCATAATAACAGAAAATTCTTGTTTCTGTCATCTTAAAAAAAAAAAAAGTAAAAAAAAAAAGTAAAGAGGTGTATTTCTACACAAAACTAGTTAACTAGAGCATGGCTTCTGTGCATCTAACCAGTTATTACACTCCATCCGAGCAGCTTCGTGGAAAAAACAGCAATCCGCATCACTATTATTATTACCGCTCATCATAACCACAATCTTAGAAGAAAAGGTTCTATATGGAACCTTAAAGGGTTCCGTCAGGCGCTTATAGAACCTTTTAGGGGTTCTAAACATGGGATCATTTTATGGACATAATGAATTCATTTTGTTTTAAATCATTTCATTTAAATCCAATTGTATTAATTAAACAGCTCGTAAACATACCTTTTCTTTAAAAAATAATAACCCATTAAACATGAAAGTATTATGCAATCATTTAAGACATTTCTGTGTATATATATATATATATATATATATATATATATATATGAAGAGTTCAGATGCAAAAGCCTCTAAGTGCCATCTGAAATTTTCTTCTAGAATGATCATTTTTATCAAGCTCGTATATTTAAGTTAAATAATTTCACTTAAATGGCAATGCAGATTACCTATTAATTGTCATTTAAGTGAAATTACTTAACTTAAATATACAAGCTTTATAAAAATGATCATTCTAGAAGAAAATTTCAGATATAATATATATATTCGAAATAAATATATATATATATTCACTCTTAAAAGAAACAAAAAGGTTCAGTGGAGTTCTATATAATATAATATATGATATAAATATATATATATATATATATATATATATATATACACATACATACACACACACATATACATATATATATTTATATTATATAGACCTCCACTGAACCTTTTTTTCTTTTAAGAGTGTAGAGTTAGGAACTGTCTAAGTATTACATTTATCAGATGTACAGTAGTGAATGTCAGAACGTGAGAGGAAAAAAAGAAAAGGGGGCACAGAAGATAAACAGTTGACTCATGTTTGATAATAACCCATGATACATAAACACATCCACCCAGTCATTAGGGGACAGGAATCTCTCTCTGTACAGTGGAGGGTACAGTCCTGTCCCGCCAGCAACCAACACTTCAAAGGCATAGTTCATCCGAAAATGAAACTCTCATCATTGACTCACCCTCATGTCGTCCCAAACATGCATGACTGTATTTCTGAGACGTTTAGCAGAACGTGTGGAAAACAGCAGTGCGTGATGGTGAAAGTATCTGGTGATTTATACAGTTTAGCTAAAAAAGACACAAAAAGCAGCATTAAAAACCTTAGTTAACATGAACAATACTTCTACAGCATTAATCTTAGTTAATTTATTTTAAAAAGTTGTATTAAATTAGTTAATGCCCTTTGACCTAACATGAACAGAACATGTCATTTTTATTAAATAACATTAACAAAGATTAGTAAATGTTGAAAAATATTTTGCTCATTATTTTTTCGTTAATACATTGTTAACAAATGAGACCTTATTTTAAAGTGTTACAATAAATATTCAATATTTTCTAAAAGTGAATCAAACATTAGATTTCCCTTCTGCATAGTTTTCAGATCTAATTCATACTCACGTTTCAGCCGGTTTGTGTCAAAGATATAGTTTCAGAAGATAGATGGACTTTCAACATTTTAAAACAAATCATTTTGGTAGAATAAAGAAGTACATTTCGGTTTTCCAAAGAATTTAAGTGATAATTCAAAACGGGTTTAGTTTTTAAAACGGTCATATGTATTGTACAATATAAAACAGAAGTAAAAAAAAATTACTGATAAAAAGTTTAAAGCCAACATAAAATCATTAACAAATATTTAAGTAAACTTTTCAGTGAATGTTAATCCAAAGAAAATGTGTTTGTCTTAATCACACACTTTTCTCCATCCAATACATTTCACATGGATAAAATTCTCCTTCACTGAACATCTGTCACTCAAAAACATCATGTTATGGAAGTAAAACATCTTACAAAGATATGTTGACCTTAAAAAAGCTTCAAAAAGACTGTATTATACTGTGTAAAACTATTTAAAAATACTAATCAAACAAACTTTAAATCAATAATTCTAGTAACCATCGTTAAATTGGCAGTCAATGAAATGAACTCAACATCAGAAGATTATAAAAATGATTTATTTAAATTCATATATAACATGCACAGATACATACTAAAGACAGGACACCAAAAAACAAACAAAAAAAAACCTAAAAACACACACATAAATCAAGCCTGTACAGTCAAACAGAAGGTCTGGCACCACATGACCAAAACATCAGCTGATCTCTGGGGTGAAGGGCTGTAGACGCTCTACAGGATGAAGGGCTGGGAAGGTATTTGGCACCAAACTGGCTGAGAACACGGTAAAACTCACGTTTACTCAAGGGATGTGAAATTCCACTGTGTGTGTGGATGCAAAGCACACGCATATGTGTGTCCAGAGTTTCTGTGGGCAGTTTGGGAATCATTCCCCAGCATGCAGTGGGACTTTATGACAACAGGGTGATGAGGGCATCCAGAAACTTCCCTCTGTCCTCCATCTTTAGCTCTATAACTGCGCAGAGAGAGAGAGAGATTCACATAACCTGTTGTGGGATGTTGATAAATGTACATGTGATGTGTGTGTGTGCGCGCGTGCATGTGATGTGTGTGTGTTTTGGGGTCTGGCAGAACTGAAGGCATTTGGCACCAAACTGACAGAAATGATGGGAAACTGTATGAATATAACGGATCAGTTAGGCCGTTGTGCAGCTCATGTGTGTGTCAAATAACTTGAGTGTAGGGCTGTGCGAATAATTATGAAAACAAGATAATCGAGGTAAAACGATTATTGTGCGGCAGCCAAATAAGTGAGTGTTCTAAACTGCAGGACATGTTTGAGATTAAACAGTGTAAAAGCTCATTAAGCCACAAAAGAGACACTGTTCCCCAGGCGGCTTTCTGAGTGCGCCGGAGTCGGAGCTGAACGCGGATACTCGCCGAAACACCCACACACAGTGTCAAAATTACTTTTTGGAGAGTGTTCACGTAAACACGTGGGTTTATATCTTAAGTAAATGTACACAGATGAGAAAGAAAACGCTTGTGTAACAGTATATTGGATCCATGCATTAGCTCTTAAAGGGACAGCAGCCTAATAAACCTGTCTGTCATTAATGATAATCACACAACAAATGACAAAGAAAAATCACTCACTGATCTTGACTGAATACCATAAGTAGCTTTAATAAGGATTAATCTATATTTAATGTACAGTAAGACTATGCAGTGTTATTTTACATTTGATTATTCAATATGATCACGACTGTTAGTACAAAACTTATAACTTTTTTTAAATTTGTATTTTCATTCTGTTGCATTTATTTGGTTTATAATTCGTTTCTTTGTTCTTATCGTTTTCTGACTGTTTACCTTTTTCTAACATTAGTTAACACAGTATTAGTTTTTGCTGAAGTATCGATATTTGTGAAAGTCCACTGATATTTAAAATTACTTATCGTGTAATAAGACTTATATCGCCCACCAATAATCGTGCTAAATAATCATGATTTCAATATTGACCAAAAATAATTGTGATTATGATTTTTGCCAGAATCAAGCAGCCCTACTCGAGTGTTAATATTACATGATTAATGCAACCTGGTCTGACAAAAAAAAAAAAAAATCTTTAAATCTTCCATGTAAAATTACCATAATTTATTCAACATTTGGCTTTGAAGTTAAGCTCCAGAACTCAAGTTAACACCGGTGTCCTGCAGTGTGACATGATGTGCTCCATTTTTTTATAACAAACAATTGATAAATGAATGAAAATGATAAATTCTAACAATAATAATAATGAAATAACTTTTCTTAATAATTTACTACTTTCGTGATTTTGCATCATTGCAAATTCAGATCCAAACTCTTGGTCACAGAAACTCTGGGCTGCTCTGCCCTCTAGTGGTTGACATAAGCTGTGTGAGATCATGTCCCATGATGCAGTGGTGCAGCGACTGACCTGAAGTGTCGAAATGATCGTGTAGAGTTCTGGAGCTGGTGCTCTCGGCTGCCTTTTCAAACGCCCGGCCAAAGAAACTTGAGGGAAAAGAAAAACGCTGATGTAATTTTTGATTGGAGTTTTAGCATTTTTCAGAGAAGAAAAGGGGCCGAATGTGAGTCTCTGTTTAAAAGCATGAACAAACTCACTTTTTCTTGTCAGAGGTGTCTGATTCTGGTGGAATTCCCAGGACGATCACAGTCCCCTTCTCCACATCCAGAGGAGCGGCCATTATCAACGGCAGAATCTTACAGCGCTTGTTCCTCGTCTAACAGAAACACACTCATGAGAACAGCCGTGTCCTCTCATCACATGTGCTGAACTCCAACATTTTTCTGGCTTTAGCAGCTTAATGTGACTTAACTCCACAGACACATCCACTGACTTCTTTCATTGAGTATTTTTTTGCACACATGCACTTACGGAGCAGACGAAGGCTTTGAGCAGATATTTGCAGAGGAGTGTCAGAGCCAGAGGTTTAGAAAACAGCTTCACATCTGGTGTTCCCTACAAACACAAGACACGCTTCATCAACTTGTTTTCAACACAATATAATGAATTACTCTCATTATTCACCCTCATATCAGTCCAAACATGGGGGGGGGGGTCTTTCTGTGTATATTTTATGTATACTGTACTCTTTGTATATATAATGTGGGACTTTCATTTGATCTGTTTTGTGTATGTATAAAAACTGTTATAAAAAAAACTAATAATAATAATAATGATAATAAAAAAGATATATATATATATATATATATATATATATATATATATATATATATATATATATATATGTGGGGGGGATGGGGAACACGAGAATTGGGCAGAGTCGAGGATTAAACAAATATAATTTTTTTATTCTACTGAATTTAAGAAATATATATTACTACAGGAATAACACTTTTGTATAAAATAGTGTATATTATGTATAAAATAGTGGTATTATATACCAGTCTATAAAATCAAGTATATAATAATAAAAATGTTATTGAAATCAAATCAATAAATATAGTAATAATGCTATTAATTGTACTATACAAATGAATATTTAATAATCACTGTTTCTTTTTTAAATTATATAAAAAAAATAAAAAAAAATATTACTCAAATAATAATACAACTGTACTATAAAATAGAGTATTCAATAGTTATTTTTTATTTTGTTTATAGTAATAATGCTTTTGAACAATAAAAATTCTGATTGATAAATCCGAATGTAGTGTTAACTAGATTGGGTCGATTTGATTTCGCCCTGCAGCTCAGGCTGGAAACCTGTACATTTATCTCTGCTGCTTCCTTTACAAATTTGCGGGAACCAATCACAAACTGGCTTATCCACCTGGCGCGCTATTGGCGGGTTTAATCCAATCCAATTCCAGCGGCTCTGTCCAATTCCTTTTAACCTCTCGACGATGCTCAATGGCTTCTTTTTAGCAAATAAATTGCTCGAGTGGGTGTAAATACTCACTTTCATATTTTTTTTTTGCATAACCTGTAAAAATCTCTCGATTCCATTGCTTCTTCTGCAAACCGCTGATCAACAGGTTTGGTTACACGTTTCCTGCCTGGAGTTTTCGCGTCGCTCTGCAAAGTACGTCACCCAGATCGCTGGTCTGATTGGTTGAAGGACTATCCAATTGCACAGAGTCATTTGAACTATGCCCGCTGATCACGCCTCTTGTGCAGTAGAAAATACAGAGCAGACTCTCCAGACTAATGTTCAATCTTAAAAGACTGAGCTTGGTCTGCTGATAGCCAGACTAAGTGTTTACATGAATGTTAGAAAAAGTGATCGGGTTGATGTGCACAGTTATGTCACGAGCTTCCGCACACTGCACGAATATACTGATTTTCCTGCTGTTTGTACATACAAATCATAATCCTAAATCTCTTCTTTTCTTTGTTTTAAAGCACAGACTTAATATTGATCTATTCCGGGTCCTGATTAGGAGAGGACGAGCACATGAAGCTTTGTGCCGTGCTACTTATATTCATCAAGCAGTAAAAACACCCCTTCCCGCACCCAAAACAAGGTGTGTGTGATGAGTCCGATGTAAAGGACTGTCCTGAGTGGAAGGAGAAGTTTAGAATGACACTACTATATTCATATTCGACCTCTCGATTGGATCACGAAAGGTTTAGACCACTGAAAGCTGCTTATTTAAAAGAGCAGTGCCACACTTCAAGCACTGACAATAGACTAAAACTGATTTTTAGAGGTTGACAGTCACTGAGAAACTGTGCTACACTTCATAATGTTAAACCTGAAGCCGTAAGATTTGTTGCACACCTCCAGTAAATGGCAGTAGAGGAAAGGCCCCTGTGAGAGTATGAGGTTGGTGCAGATGCAGCTCGCCACCGTCTGCTGGATGGCCTTCAGTTTCCTCTTGGCCAGATCGATGCCTAAATGCAACCGCTCCAGATTACTCCTACAGAGACACAGACAAAGACAAAGAGGAGTCATTGAGTAAAACGGTTCTTAAGAAACTACACAGACACATTACAATATCTATGAAACTGTTAAAGAGATGGCCCAGCCTCTTTATACCAGTGCTATTTTAGCATCAGTGAGATACTAATATAGCTTCTTTTTTATATATATATATATATATATATTTGGTAGTTTTGCTTCGTTTGTCATATTAGTAATTTCTTTGTTTATGTAGTTTTTAATTTTTATTTCAGTTCTAGTTTGTAATTTTAGTGCATCAAGTCAAACTAAGTAAAACTAGTAATGTTGCTTTAGTAACTAGCTGAAATAAAACAAGTTTAAGTTTAATTTTATTTCAGTTAATATTTTATTTTATGCAACAAAAAAAGAAATTATATTTATATTTACAGGTCAAAACATTACTATTTTTAATATTTTTGAAAGAAGTTTCTTCTGCTCATCAAGCCTGCATTTATTTGATCAAAAATACAGATTTTTTTTATTTATTGTGATATATTATTACAATTTAAAATAATTGGTTTTCAATTTATTTTACTTTAAATTATCATTTATTTCTGTGATGCAAAGCTGAATTTTCAGGATCATTACTCCAGTCTTCAGTGTCACATGTGACATCCAGTCTATCACATGATCCTTTAGAAATCATTCTAATATGATGATTCATTATCAAAGTTGGAAACAGTTCTGCTGCTTAATATTTTTTCATAACCTGTGATACTTTTTTAGGATACTTTGATGAATAAAAAAAAAAGAAAAAAGAAAAAAGAAGCAAATGTTTTAAAAATATAAATCTTTTGTAACAACAATATATATTGTTGTTACATTGTTAAACTGATAATTAAAAAAACTGAGGAGATGGTGTTTGATCCTCGGTTGGTGGGGGATCATACCCTCTTGTCAATTCATAGGGAGGAGATCAAACAGGTCACTTCATACAGGTATCTGGGTATCCACCTGGATAACCTCTTAAGTTGGAGTGACCATGTAGATTATGTATGTTCCCGTTTACAGCAAATACTGTATTTTTTACGCAGACTAAGAGTGTTTGGCGTCAGCCAGAACATCATGTTTTTATTTTATCAGGCAGTGATGGAGAGTATTATTAGGTATGGGATGACGGCGTGGTTCGGCAATCTCTCCACACAGTCCAAGTCAAAGTTGCAGCGCCTGGTACAGACCGTTATGAAGGTGATGGGGAGGACTGAAAAGCTCTCCCTTCAGTCCATCTATGAGCAATCTGTACTTAGGCAGGCGCGGAGAGTATTGTTGGACCCGTCCCACATCCTTCAAACGGAATATGAGCTCTTGCCTTCTGGCAGAAGGTACAGAATCCCTAAAACTAAATTGAACCGTTTTAAATACTCCTTTGTACCAGTCTCCATCAAAATCCTAAATCAAAATTTTAGCAAGGATGTGTTAAATTGATAAAAAGTGATCGTAAAGATGATTTATATAATTAGAAAATATTTTTTTTTATTTTAAATTTTGAATAAATGCAGTTCTTTTTAACCTTTTATTCATCAAATATATTAGGCAGCAGAACTGTGTCCAACACTCATAATAAATCAGAATATTAGAATGATTTCTAAAGGATCATGTGATAGACTGAATGTCACATGTGACATTGAAAATTGATCCTGAAAATTCAGCTTTGCATCACAGGAATAAATAATTTTTTTAAGTATATTCAAATAGAAAACTATTATTTTAAGTTGTAGTAATATTTAACAATATTACTGTTTTTTTCCCCTGTATTTTTGATCAAATAAACGCAGCCTTGATAAGCATTAGAGACTTCTTTCAAAAATATAAAAAAAACTAATGTTTCCAAACTTTTGACCTGTACTGTATATTAAATGGTTTTAATATAAAAAGTTAAATATAATAGCCCTGCTTTATACCTGGACAGACAGTCCAGAGCTTTGATGAAGTTGTCCGCTGGCGTTTCATCCTTCTCCACGTTCTCCAGCAAGGCGGCCGCAGCGTGAACCACATCACTGGCCAGGAACCGGTTCTTAAAGCCGAAGTGTACACCGAACGTCTGAACACGGATGTCTCTCATCCTGAGGTGGAAAAAAACAAAGCAAACCATTAAACATGTGACAGATACGGATTACAACAAGCACAATCTTTCATTTGACTCTCTCTCACCCAAATTTATTGGCCGATTCCTCGATGACTTCGCGCAGGTTCTCTTTAATCGTCATATCCATGGAGTTAAACTTCTGCCGGACCTGCTTGAGTGGGAGGCTGCGGGAAAAACAATCATTAAAAGGAGATTTTCAACTAAAGTCTGAATCACACGTATACAATGTATTCGATATTAATGCAAACCATTTACACACATCACAGTTAATCAACTTGCTCAATAAACTATAAATAATATTCTAATTAAGCATCTTTATCATATTTCTACTGCTGGCATTAAAAAAAACATGTTTAAGCATGGGGAAAAACATGCCATAATTGTGATCAAATTACTTCTTTTGGGTCATTGCTTTAGCAAAAATTTTGCACATGAACCAAAGTGTTTTCTTGCCCATAAAGATCTGGAAGAATAAGACCCGTCCACTCTCACCCCATGTCAGCCAGGAACTCCTGCAGTTTCTTCTGTCCGTTGATGGACCAGAGTTTAAAGCTGCAGGAGGTGTAGCAGGAGTTACAGATGCTCTCGTACAGAGACCAGTGCTGATACAACACCAACCTCAGACTGACACACAGGGTCAAGGGTCAAACACACTCACAGTTCTTCATCAAGCATGTTCAAAATTACATTCCACCTACGATTTGTGAAAGATAGCAGCATGCATTATGTATATTGTGCACATTATTTCTAATTTTCATTTGCTTGAGCATGAAATTGAACATGCACCGTAATGAGGTCATTAAACAGCTCAATAGTATGCAGTAGCTAGCACTGGTATTTGGTTTTGAACATCACACATTCAAACCTAATTTCACATCATGTGGAGAAGGATACTCATATTCAAAGGAGATCCTCATGCAGTCGATGGACAGCGAGTTTTCCTCATCCTCATTTCGATGGTTGTGTCGGGACACGTGGCGCTGTAGGGTGGCGATGTCTGTCACATATTTCATGCTGTGTGACGGAAACACACGGGTTACTCTGAAACTTACTGCTTCAGAAGTCATGAGATGTTTTGAAGAGGTTGATTATGCCGATGCGAGATAAGAGTGAGATTCTTACTGTGGGATTTTATCATGGACCCACTGATCTGTCAGGCCAATGACACTCCACCTGCCAATCAAGAGTCAGTTTTCAGTTCACAGAACACATCTACAGCACTTACTGCGACTTCTTAGAGGTAATATTAGATAGGAAGCTCACCACAGCATGTCTTTGGTGTCTTTAGACATGACCCAGGCCAGCTCAAACATCACCAACGCTGCCTGTAGACAACAGAATACACAGTCACACACTGCAGCCAACAAATATTGAGAAAATTGCATATTCACCAAGTAGTAGAACTGAGCAAATCATTGAGTATTTAATTATGGCATTTAACCATTTACAAATATTTAATGACTGAACGCTACAAGTTCACATTATAGACTTCAATCAGATCCTTTTGAAATATAAAATTCCCATTAGGCCGTATCCTGTTTTCAACCTAAAATTGATGCAATGATTCATAAAAGTTTCAAATAGCACTTTATTTGCTTTATTGTTATACTAGTGCATATTTCAGAGCAAAGAGCTGAATATCGTCAAAAGCCAGATATTTTTTAATCGCCATTTTTTCACCCCAAAATTGATACAATCATTCACAAAAGTTTATGAAAGTTTCACAAGTTTTAGCAAATTAGAATTATATATATATATATATATAGCTGTTCACCATGTATTGTTATATTAGTGCATATTTCAGATCAAAATAGCAGAATATTGTCAAATGCCTTAAAATATTCTCTTTTTTTGCCATTTCATCAGCTTTATTAACCATCTAAAAGCCTCTTTATGTAAATCTGTTGAAGTCACAAATGCATTAAAGCATAAATCAGACCATATGAAAACATGATCATAGTTACTCACTGATGTTCCATGGAACTCATACTGCTCGTAGTCAAACAGAATCTCTCTCCTGCAAACACAAACACACACTATACAATGTACTCATCACACAAAAATGTTTCTCCATTTTAATTTTGGAGTAATTGTTATGTTTATATTTAATGACCTTCGAGCTTCCCATTCTCGTCTGGCATGCTGTCGTTCTATTCTCCTTTCCAAAGCGCCCTGAACAAGTTAATGCAGACTTTACAAACCTCGAGTATAAAGAGTCCATCTACTCATAATATGCATGACATAAATATGAAAACATGCCTCATCATAACGCCTCCGTTTCCCAGAAGGCTCGGCGCTTCCTTCGCTTTCATTTCCAGAATCATCGCCGTCTCTTTCTTCATCCTCATCCTCATCATCACGGAAGATGTCATCATAGGACGGAACACCAAGATCGTCATCTTGCTTTATCAGGAGCTTTATCTATAGCAGTTCAAGTACAGAAATAATTTATTAATAACTGCATATTTGCAACAGGATGCATCAGAGCTAATAAAGTGCTGAACATTTGTACTTGAGAGTCATTGTAGACGTTGACCACGTCAACAGGTCGGTGTGTATCACAGATGAAGAACACCGAGTCTTCCTCAGGCTGAAGAGTCTCCAGCAGGTCCACATTCGCTCCACAGTTTATCAAGACAAAATACTGGTACTAGAAGAAGAAACATAAAGATACACAACAATTGCTTATAGATTAGACTCAAAAGCTGATGACTAATGCCCAAATATCAGTATATAGCCGAACTAAACAGCACTTATGGCAGAGCATAAAGTGGTACCTGTTCTTTATGCTCCATAAATGCAGTCCCTAAATCCTGCCATCCTGTCACAGGAACCAGCGTGTACTGGACTTGATCACAGTGAAATAGAGCCTGGATGGAAAAACATAGACAAACACTTGGAACAAAAAATGCTAAACACTTTTGAGTAAAAACTGAGTGAGATGTTTCATTTAAAAACATCTCATTTGCAATCATTAAACTGTATTATGTATTATTTGGGCAGCCCTCTCTCTAGAGCAGGAGTTTTCAAACAAATAATGATACAAATATATGAATAAAATTTGATTTAAATAAATAATACCTCTAACAGTACAGCACTACAGTGAGTTGAAAAACACTACAGTATAATGTAATAGAAACTACATATTTTACACATATCTATAATATACATTTTTCACAGTATTAATTGGGTCTTTATGCATGCAAATACATGTCTGCCTTTTAAATTTTGCACACAGGTGTCTGTGATGTGGCATTTAAAAGATTGAAACTAAAAAAATATATATTTCAGTCAACCATTAGTGTATGAATGAACGATAATATGTACTGCAGTATATAAACATCTGAATATCTACACCACATATTAATACTAAAGTTTTTTTTTCTCACTATTACATCATAATGTTTGCACATGCGTAGGTTGTTGTAGGTGTCCTGTACAAAGCATCTTGTGTATTGAATATCTGTGTATGTTGTGATGTTTACTATCAGTTCAATGTTGTTGTTATTGTAGTATATGAATTTATAATGATATGACAAACCTGCAGAACCTTACAGGCACACAAGGCATCAATATCAGGAGACACGAGCAGGGCCACTCTCTGGATATATAAAAACAAGAGACAAGTTTGAGAAAGTCAAAATACTTATATATATTAACTTCAATAATACAGTCACTACAATACACAAGCAACAACATATAGACTAGAATAAGTATTATAAATTAATATGTACTATATAACATCGAATATTAAAACATCAACAGATCATGGTAGTATTAATAGTGCTTTTCAATACTAGCTATTTATATTAACTGTAAATATTAACAGTATGGGGGTCTTGAATTAGCACTCCAGCAACCAAACCCAGACAAAACAGCTATTACGCACCTGGTTAACGACAACATCATAAAATTCCTTTCGAATATCGGTCACAAACATGTTAAAATATAAGATTATAAAGTTTAAATATATAAAACTATCCCTTTTGCGCCCGTTGCCGTTTTAAAACACTGTCCTTGTTTAAAACTCGGAGTTTCCGTGTTTCATCTGTGGCGCCAAATTTGCTTGTTGTGTATATAGTACGCCCTTTGTAGAAATAACCAATTGAATAACGACTTAGAGTGACGGGCAGACACACTAGCCAATGGTGTGCGATAGCGAGCGGCTCTTCTGTCCAATCGGAAACATCGCCTGGCAGGTCAAAACATGGTACAGAAATACGGTGATAGAAAAACAAAATGAATCTCGATCTCTTTTTAAACACATTTGTACAATTTATTTATAAGTTACACTAGATTTTTATAATAGGGATTTAACAAATGTTATGCATAGGGCGTGACCCAAGCTTGAAAGAGAGATGTGATTGGCTAAAGTTCGGTCTGATGGTTTGTTGTTTTGTTGCGTCACGTCCTACTACTCGAAACGCACTTCCTACTGAAAGGAGAGCTGCTGTGTTTCTGTTATTGAGTTGTCATCAGTATTCTTCTCATCATCGCTGAGGTTCTGCTGTCAGGCAGATAAACAGCTAACATGGTCTGTACTCGATTTTAAGCTACCTTTAAAATTGCCTTTTTAGCATTATGTCTTGTATTGTTCTAAACCGGCTAGCTAATAATGCTAAGCTAAAAGCAGTAGAAAGCTGCACTGTCACTGTGGCACAAATCATAAGATGTTTGTTTATTATTAAACTGACATTTAAGATTATTCGTTCAGCAGAAGATTCTTCCAAAGAGATTTACATGAAAGGAATACTATAACAAACAATTCTGACTAAGGAGACAACAAGTGCAGCAATAAAAGTTCCATTATTATTAAATGTTATTAAACTACTCTTTCTCTCTCTCTGTGTGTATATATATACACACACACACACACACACACACACACACACACACACACACACACACACACACACACACATACATACATACATGTCTAAGTATATAAAACCATGCATTCTTCAAGGTTTTTGTATTCAATATAATATATTTCTGTCCTCTTCCTCCCTCAGTTCTCCTTCAACATGTTTGAGCCCCATGTGGGCCGGGGTTTCCAGAACCGCTTCTCCGCTCAGTACCGGTGTTATTCTGTGTCCATGCTGCCAGGGCCCAACGACCGCTCAGATGTGGACAAAGGAGGAAAGAGTATGTCTCGGTCTATAATACTGGAAAGATGTTATTCCACATGGCAAGAAAAGCTTTGTGGAACAGGATTCATTTAGTAGATCTTGGGTTTGTATTTCACTGAACTAATGCAGATTGTCATGTTGTATTTTCAGTAATCATGCCCCCGTCTGCTTTGGACCAGCTGAGTAAGTTACATGCAGTTTATTAAATGTGAAAAACCGTCCAACTTTACTCTCTCCTGTGTGTTGATTTCACATGTGGTTTGTGTTTCAGGCAGACTTAACATCACATATCCCATGCTGTTCAAACTCACCAACAAGAATTCGGACAGAATGACACACTGTGGTGTTCTGGAGTTTGTGGCAGATGAAGGCATCTGTTATCTCCCTCACTGGGTATAACATACACACAGATCGACTGCTACTGGATCTGATTTGCTTTAGACACGTTATCAAAATGTCCTTGTTGATCATGTTTTACTGTGTTTTTTCAGATGATGCAGAACTTATTGTTGGAGGAGGGCGGATTGGTCCAGGTGGAAAGTGTCAATCTCATGGTGGCCACATACTCAAAATTCCAGCCGCAGAGTCCGGACTTCCTGGATATCACGAATCCTAAAGCTGTGTATGCTAACATAACACACACCTTTTACACTAAAATATATTTTTAACAGCTAATATCTAGATCTCAATGTGCAATATTTCTTTTCTTTTTTTCAGATTAGAGAATGCTTTGAGGAATTTCGCCTGTTTGACCACAGGCGATGTGATCGCTATCAATTATAATGAAAAGGTGATTGTCTGTTACTCATTATAATGATTAATGTGGGAAAAACCCTGATACACTAAGCCAGACATTTCTGTCTTCCAGGTCTATGAGTTACGTGTCATGGAGACCAAACCAGACAAGGCTGTGTCCATCATTGAGTGTGATATGAATGTAAGGATGCTTATTTTATTCACAGTTTACATAATATATGAACTCACCTAACCCCACCGACCAAACGTTTGGGGTCAGTAACAACACTTTGTTTATGAAAGAAAGAAAGAAATCAATACAGGAAGGATGCATTAAATTGATCAAAAGTGACAGTAAAGACATTTATAATGTTTCAAAAGATTTCCATTTCAAATGCTGTTCGTGTGACACTGAAGACTGGAGTAATGATGCTGAAAATTCAGCTTTGGTCACAGGAATAAATTACATTTTGAAATGTATAGTTACTTTAAATTGTAATAATATTACACAAAATTGCTGTTTTAACTATTTTTGATCACATAAATGCAGCCTTGGTGAGCAGAAGAGACTTTAAACATTATATTTACACAATACCTCAGTGCATCTCTAATTACACAATGTTTCGACCACCAGGTGGACTTTGATGCTCCTCTTGGTTACAAAGAACCAGAGAGACACATGCAGCATCCTGAGGAACCAGCAGTATGTCCTGTCCTTCACATTATAACTCAGTATTTTGATTAAAATGCACATAAATATCATTCTTACTAATCCTGTGTTTGTCATTCTCTGCTATAGGAAGAGGAAACGGATCCCAGTAACTATGACGTGGACTTTGGCTTCAGAGTAAGTCAAACAATGATTATCATTACTGCGGTTTCACGCTCCTTCATATGTTAAGAATTGGTGTCTTCACTTCCCGTTTCTCTCCACAGGCCTTTACAGGTTCTGGGAATCGTCTAGATGGGAAGAAGAAAGGCATTGAGCCCAGTCCAGCACCCCTCGATCCCAGTGACATCAAACGGTACCAGCCTCAGTCGGACCCAGACCACTTCACTCTCACTGCTAAACTGCACGTTTTAATATTTGCTGTTTTTTAATTCACACAGAGGAATTCCTAACTACGAGTTCAAAGTCGGAAAGATCACCTTCATCCGAAACGCCAGACAACAGCCACGCAGATTTGACATCGTGAGTGAAATTACAGGCCAAATAATATTTAGGGTTTAAAGAAATCAACATTTCTGTAGTTTAAATTGCCAGCATTAGATGAGGAGCAAGTAGTGTTTTTGCAATCTCTTGTCTTATTTTAATCTTATATTTACTTGTCTCCAGGATGACATGGCCACTAACTTCATTGCGTTCTCTGGGGAAGGACAGTCCCTGCGCAAAAAAGGCAGAAAGCCCTGATTACACATACACAATTGACCAGGACACATCAGAAAGTCCACTGCTGTTTGGTTATTTGTGCTGTTTTTGAACTACGATACACTCGACATGTGCAGTTATTTAATGACATGCACCTGGATTTCCATCAGGATCTTCCTCTGTACATTACAACTGTAGTTTTACAAAAGATTTGGCATACTGAATCCCCTCTTTTTCATATATTAGTAAACACAAAACAGTGACCAAACACATTTATATGCACAATACTTCAAATAATTTAAATAAAGATTACCCTGCTATTCATCAGACTTGCTCTTTATTATTTACTCTAGGATGAGTTGTTTGTTTTCTGGTGCTGTTACTGACATTGTTTTACAAAACATGACATTATCTGTTCATATGACTAAAGATTGTCCATAGGAATGTACTGTGTTAGTACAACTTGACATGCTGTCAATTACCACAGAAATTAATTTCAACGCACTGTTGAATTGCAAGTATAGGCAAAAAGACAGTATTATGTTAACATCAATCCAGCATGTTAAAATGGAAAGTTCCACTGCTAAAAACTATTTTACAGCTCAAATAATGTTTTTTTCTTCTTGTTTGCAAGCATTAATGTGCTTTTTTTTTTTTTAAATGGCACTTCTATTTTTTTAACCTTCTCAAACACCCCGTGGACGTACAGTACAGGCCAAAAGTTTGGACACATTACTATTTTTAATGTTTTTGAAAGAAGTTTCTTCTGCTCATCAAGCCTGCATTTATTTGATCAAAAATACAGAAAAAAAGATGTAATATTGTGATATATTATTAAAATGTAAAATAATCGGTTTTCAATTTATTATACTTTAAATTATCATTTATTTCTGTGATGCAAAGCTGTATTTTCAGCATCATTACTCCAGTCTTCAGTGTCACATGTGACATCCAGTCTATCACATGATCCTTTAGAAATCATTCTAATATTCTGATTTATTATGAGTGTTGGACACAGTTCTGCTGCCTAATATATTTGATGAATAAAAGGTTAAAAAGAACTGCATTTATTCAAACTAAAAAAATATTTTCTAATAATATAAATCTTCTTTACTATCACTTTTTATCAATTTAACACATCCTTGCTGAATAAAAGTATTGATTTATTTCAAAAAAAGAAAGAAAAAAATTACTGACCCCAAATGACTGACCAGTAGTGTATATTGTTGTTACAAAAGATTTCTATTTTTAAAAAAGTTTTTTTTTTTTTTTTTCTGTTTATTCATCAAAGTATCCTAAAAAAGTATCACAGGTTATGAAAAAATATTAAGCAGCAGAACTGTTTCCAACTTTGATAATGAATCATCATATTAGAATGATTTCTAAAGGATCATGTGATAGACTGGAGTAATGATCCTGAAAATTCAGCTTTGCATCACAGAAATAAATGGTAATTTAAAGTATAATAAATTGAAAACCAATTATTTTAAATTGTAATAATATATCACAATATTATTTTTTTTTCCTGTATTTTTGATCAAATAAATGCAGGCTTGATGAGCAGGAGAAACTTCTTTCAAAAACATTAAAAATAGTAATGTGTCCAAACTTTTGGCCTGTATTGTAAATAATTATGAGTGCATCACGATACGATTTAACTTGTATTGAATGCAGATCATTACTTTTAACACAACCATTAAAGATTAATTCACTAAACCAACTTTGAAAGCATTTAATATCAATACAAATTGATGGTGTTAAGAAAAATGAGTATGTTTCAACTTCAGCAGTGCCTGATGTATTGTAAGCCACAGGCAAAGCTAAAATATATCCACGTCGTTTAGAAATTCTGAAAAGTTACAACTGACCCATCAAAAAGACAACAGAACGAGGCCAGTTAAAAAGTGTATTGTCTTTCACTCCATTTGACCAGTGCTGTCAATACACACACAGTACTCAGAATAAAAACAGCCATTGTTATGACCCATGATGCCACTTGAGCATTTGAAACTCAGTGCTTTCGTCAGATCAAGCTTTAGTTATCCGAGTTGTACTTCCAGACGGCGAACTCTCCGTCGTCACTACAGGTTGCCAGCAGTCCCGTCTGCTTCGGATTCCAGGCCACGCAGTTGACGTCCTGATTGTGGGCTTTGGGCACGTGGGCCGACAGGAAGAAGATGGGCTGCTCTGGGTCGGCAGTGGGGTCTTCTCTGAACACACGGACTCCATCATCGCCACACGCGGTGGCCAAGGCACCGGTCAGACGACACCTTGGACATTAGAAGGATTACAATAATACAAGCGTCACTTCTGAACTCACAATGGTTGACAAATGATCATAACCATTGCACCATCTCGGGGCTTGTTCAGTGTTTAAGGGTGACAGGGTTTCTGCAGGTTGTATGAAGGTACAATTTAACCAACTAAAGATAATTTAAGAAATAAATTGAGGGGGAACATATGCTCTTCATTTTTGTTATGCATCATATTCGATACATCAGGCTTTTATGGCTCATATATTATATAGTGAAAATATGGAGCTCATACTCGAGGACTAAAAAACACCTCAATTTTATTCAGAGGCTCAAACTGAGCAAAAATATGCAATTTGGTGCAGATGCTGATATTTATATGGCCAAAAAGATGACATTCTGATGCTTGTAATGAATATTTAAGACAGTACAGCAGATACTTACATAAAATGCATATAAATATCCACTCTCACTCTATATCTGCCAATAATATGTCTTAGTAAGATGATATTTAAATGCTTAGATATAGGATCAAAGCTCTGGATTTTTAAAACATATAATGCAATACAATAATGATTGAGATATGAACACATAAACCTTCCTAAAAAGCCTGATGATCATATTTGAGACACATTTGAACATGAATTTTTTTTTTTTTTACTATGTATGGATAATCAAGTAAACCTCAGTTGCTTCAGTCCAGTACGTGTTCACCTTGAAATATTACTAACAATATAAAAGTTATTAAGTTTACTTTATAAAAAAAAAAAAAATCATTGAATATTTCTGAAGGTGGGTGTTTTTACAATTAAATTAAAAGGCTTTTTACTTGCTAAAAATATATAAAATATCAATCAGACGACAGAAGGCATGTAGTAGACTGTGTGCAACAGGTTTTCAAATATAATAGACTAGGTTTTATAGGGTTAAAATACTAATTTCATCAGACTTCATCAGACTTTTTAATTAATTTCACAAAAATGATCTCTGCTCCCAAACACTAAAATCCACCTTTGCATTACAAAAAACAAAACACGAGAGAAGAATCCCTCATGCAACATGTGATGGCATAAATGTTTTGCTTCCATTTTAGACATTTTTAATGCCTTTATTTGCGGAAAGGGGAATTTAAGACTTTAAGATGTTTTTAAGACCAGCAGAAAAACTTTTGACCAAAGTAACACCATGCATCTTACCATGCTACATCATATACTGTTCTCCCGTGGAATCCAGACAAGGTGCATATACACTTCCAGGACTCATCTGATGATCCTGCAACAAAATCACTATCAAATTCAGCCCAGCAAAATCTAGACTAGTACATAATGTAAATAATAATTCAAAATATCAATAGAGTAAAACTGTACAGGAGGAATCCTCCTAACGCTCTCACCATCTCCAGCCGTCGACTCCTTCCAGATCTTCACGGTACGATCATCGCTGCAAGACGCCAATCTTCGTCCCTCGGGGTCAAAGGTCAAACTCCAGACAGTGGATTCGTGTCCCTCTAGAGTGGCTCTACATTCCCAGTCATCATCTTCCTCTTTATAAATGCACACTTTGTTGTCATAACTGGCGGATGCAAGAAGCTGCAAAAGGAAACGAGTTTCACCCTTAAAGATGAGCTGGTCTGTGTGTGTCTGGAAACATTACGAGAGCGACAGAAAACAAGCACGTGAATGTCATACCTCCTGTGTCGGGTGCCAAGCGACATGCTTCACGTCCTGCGTGTGTGAATTCACAACACTCACACACTCGTACTCATCCTCCTCGTCCACTAGGAGAAGAAAAAAGAAGGGGTTTAACAAATCCTTAGTTGCTCCAAACATGTATGAATTTCTTTCTTCTGTTGAACACAAAAGAAGATATTTTGAAGAATGTCGGTAACCAGACAGTTGTTGGACCCCATTGACTTCAATAGTATTTTTTTCCATACTATGGAGGTCAATGGGACACATCAACAGCTTGGTTACCCAGGTTTGGAAGAGCTTGAGTGTGAGTAAATGATGATAAAATTTAAATTTTTGGGTGAACTCTCTCTTTAAGGCAAGACACTACAAGCAAAACCATTATTTTTTCCATAAACCAGACAATTTTGAGATTTTGAGCTATTTTGCATCCAGAACACGTCTTATTTCAGACCAGTGGAAGTACACAATACACATTTAAGAGTTTATTTGATTACACAAAAATGTGTATTTTGTCCTGCACTGAGCCAGAATTCTTCACTTCAGCCGCACTTACTGTACATACATCAAACTTTTTATCCATATTTATATATACTGAAGGTTTTTACAGAAGGGCTTGTTCATATACGCCTGATGTAAATAAAATGTTATTAGTGCTGTCAAATGTATATACACTATGTTTTTTGTATGTTTTTAAAAGTATCTTCTGCTCACCAAGGCTGCATTTATTTGATAAATAAAAAAATAATAAAAAAAAATAATATTGTGAAATATTATGACAATTTAAAATGACTGTTTTCTATTTTAATATATTCAAAAATGTAATTTATTCCTGTGATCAAAGCTGAATTTTCAGCATCATTACTCCAGTCTTCAGTGTCACATGATCCTTCAGAAATCATTATAATGATGATTTGATGCTAAAAAAACATTCATTATTATTTTCAATGTTGAAAACAGTTGTGTACAATTTTTTTTTAAATTCTTTGATGAATAGAAAGTTCAAAAGAACAGCATTTATTTAAAATAGAATATTTTCTAACATTATAAATGTCTTTACTGTAACTTTTGATCAGTTTAACTCATCCTTGATGAATAAAAGTATTGATTTATTTTATTTATTTCCCCCAAAAATTAAATAAAAATTCTTACTGGCCCCAAACTTTTGAACGGTCGTGTTTAATGTTACAAAAGCTTTAGATTTCAGATAAATGCTGTTCTTTTGAACTTTCTATTTATCATAGCATCATGAAATAAAAATGCAAAAAAACGTTTTCAACATTGATAATAATCATAAATGTTTCTTGACCATCAAATCAGCATATTAGAATGATTTCTGAAGGATCATGTGACACTGAAGACTGGAGTAATGATGCTGAAAATTCAGCTTTGATCACAGGAATAAATTACACTTTACTGTATATTCACATAGAAAACAGCTGTTTTAAATTGTAATAATATTTCACAATATTTGTAAGAAAGGTCACGCAGATGACTGTAAAGTCGTGTATGCGCACCTCTGACGCATATTGATGTGCTCTAGCGCACCCTTGAGCGCACGCAATGAGTAGCGCTCTGCTTCTGCGCAGATTCACGGACGATTCTGAAGCAGATGTGTGACAGGACGACGCGGCTGAGATTATTCTCCGTTTGGAGAGTGTTTAGATAATATTGTGTGCGTCACTGCTGAATAGTAAGTGTTTTTGTCTTCATCTGCTATTTAGTGATTAAGATAATCGTGTTTGTGGGTTATATTTTGATATTTAGCCTATCACGAATGTCTGACTGACGCGATGCTAGAGTTATGGTACTAATCACCTCGTTTATCGTCATTACTCTCCATGTATATTTACGTTATGCGTTCAGTGCAGATATTATTATCTATATTGTGGATTATATCGTTTTATACTTTGAATCCTTTAAGTAGTTATTTTCAGTATAATCTGTTACATGTTTTATTGCTACTCACGTTTCTGTACACGTGACACCACCTAGCGGCGGTTCGTATGCATCTGACTGTTAATGGTAATTGCATCGGTTACTGTCTAGTATTGAATGTATGGATAGTTAATTCATATGCTGTTATTCATATGTTATTTGTTTCCATTTAGAACCACACATACACTCATCTAAATGCATAATGGAAGACTGTATGCCCATGTCTACTGCAACAGTTTATTAAACACCATTCATTCAGATCTTGGTCTGGTTCATGTGTTCTGACCGACACCCGAGAGTGATTACCACACTAAAGTAGTTCCAGCAATAGCATAAAATACAGTCCTTATAAGTCTCCCCAACAAATGGTCCTTCGAGCCGGATATGTGGTAATTTCTCTCTAGAAGATGGATGATAGATTTTCAACCAGACCTAAGCGTCAGACTTATCCACCACGCCATTATGACGAGTATGAGATGGGGTACGTGCTGCCACCACGACATCCATCTGAATTAAGAATCAGTAGGCATGGGCAAGAAGAGGAGTTATATTCGTATGAGGAGGGAGCCGCCAAGATGACACCCTCTCCTTTCAGCGACCATCAGACACTGAGGGATGCTGGCTATACAAAAGAAGACCCATATGCTGAATTGAGACAGCGTACTTACAGACCTGGTCCTGAGAGTCAGCTAGTTGAACAGTACCCAAAAAGAGCACATCCTGAAAGGAGTATAGAATCAGCTCCACGTGTCTGGTCTACGACACTGCAAAATCTGTCTCCAGCCTCCCAAGCAGACCCTTTACATAGCAGTGAAGAGCAGTTTAGTGCCACCTTAGCAGAAATCCGACAGACTAGATCGGAGCTGAAGTTACTCACCGAGAAGGTGCGCAGTCTTCAGCAGACCCCTCAACTAGCTATAACACACTCTCATTCCAGTACATCGGACCCACTTATGCCTGCTCAATTCCCTACCTCCTCCCTAGACCACAGATATGTGCCTCCTCCTTGTGCAGAGTTCGACAGGGATGAAGTCAGCGAATGCGACGAAGTAGACTGGCCTGACCCTCCACCCTGGCCAGAGCCAGAGGAGCCACGGTCTGTTGGCGATGCTCCCATCATGGGCATTCTGGAGAAGATGATGAGTGAACTGCAAGTATTAAAGCAAGCTGTCAGCCATCCAAGTAGACCTCTTGCAGTTCCATCAGCGAGTCTTCCTGTCATAGATTCCAGACCTTCAGATCCTCAGACAAGCAGAATGCATCTGGGCCGTTCAAGTCAACGACAAAGCCTTCATCCTCAGCCACTTCTCAGAGCCGGTCCAGCTTATGAGTCAGAGCAGTACAAGAGTAACCTTCAAGGTGAGCATGCAGCAATCTCCCAGCCGTACCTGCAGAGGAGGGCTCAGCCAAGAACCCCACTTGATCTTCACCACCAGACTGTCCCACTCTCTGAGCCGACATACCGAGGTCCAATGCCAACGATCCCCCATTTCAGTCACAGAGACCCCAGCGAGTTTGCTAGATTGAAGATAGCTTTGGAGAATTTACTACCCCCAGATGGGACAGAGCTGTTTAAATACCAAATCCTAGTGGATCACTTGAAGCTGGAAGAGGCAAGGCTGATAGCAGATTCGTATCTGAACTCCCCCACACCTTACAGCAATACCATGGCTGCTCTTAACCAGAAGTTCGGCCAACCCCATCAGATGGCATTGAACAAAATAGCCAGTGTTATGGACTCGCCTGATATTCGACGCGGTGATCAAGCTGCCTTCGAGAAGTTCGCCCTACAGATCCAGGCACTCGTGGGTATGCTTAAATCCCTTGGCTCCCAAGGAGAGATAGAGCTACAGTGTGGATCTCACGTAGCTCGCCTGTTGAGTAAGTTGCCGCCAGAGATGAGAGCTGAATTCCGGCGCAGCAAGGTCCATCATCCAGGAATAACCTATACCCTGACTGACCTTTCGGAGTGGCTGCAATATGAGTCCTGGTGTCAGGAATATGATGGTACGTCGCAGTTGAAGATCCCCAAGGAGAGACAAGGGCCTAGACAGGAACATCGCCAGAAGAAGTGGACCACCACCGTCTTGCATGGAGCCAGAGAGGCGACGGAGAGAGAAATTTCACCAATGCCTGCGAATATCCCTGTCAAGAACAGAATTAAGTCTTACTGCCCATTCTGTAACAACTCAGATCACTTCTTGAGCCAATGCACAGAGGTTGTAAAACTGACAAAGAACCAATTATCAGAGTGGATCCGTACAAATAAAAGGTGCTGGCGATGCGCTAGAAACCACCAAGCTGCGCAGTGCAACCTGCGGAAACCCTGCAGCATTTGTCAAGGTAAACACTTACCAGTACTGCACGAAGTTAATTCCATGACACCTAAGACTGTGATCAAGACAACCAAAGAGGAGAGCTGTCTGGTGAATACACCTTCGGACGTGCTGTATGTGGACAGACCAGTAGATGGCAGTCGTGTGCTATTAAAGGTTATTAAAGTATTACTCCACCATGGCAAGCACACCCTGAGCACATATGCCATCCTGGACGATGGCTCAGAACGGACTATGCTCCTACCGGCTGCAGCACGCCACCTGGGCCTCCGAGGGGAGCCAGAAGACCTTGCTCTGCGGACTATACGTCATGACATTCAAATCCTTCATGGGTCCATGGTGTCATTCCGTATTTCACCTGCCGAAAAGCCTCAGCACAGCTTCCTCATCACTGGTGCCTTCACCGCAGAACAACTGGGTCTTGCACTTCACTCTTACCCCATGGACAAATTGCAGAAGAAGTACAAGCACCTTGTTGGCCTTCCAATACAGTCATTCGAGCAGGTGCAGCCCTTGCTGCTCATTGGAGCTGACCACCCTCACTTAATTACACCAATCAAGCCAGTAAGGTTAGGACCCCCTGGAGGACCTGCAGCTCTTAAGACACGTTTAGGATGGACATTGCAGGGTCCCACTAGACTTGTCGAGCAGTCCATTCACCCGCAGCAGTGTTTGTTGACCTCCACCATTCCCCAAATGGCAGAGCTCTTCAAGAACGTCGAGAAACTGTGGCAAGTTGACGTACTTCCCTTCAGGAACGAAAAGGAGGTCACCAGGTCTCGACAAGACCAATATGCTGTTAACATGCTTGAATCGAAGACTACCCGAGTTGAGGTGGACGGAGTCTTACGTTATGCCACCCCTCTGCTTAGGCGTAAAGATATGCCACAGTTCCAAGCCTCAAAGGAAATGGTAATCCCCAGCCTCCGGAACACTGAACGGTGCCTCGCTAAACACCCAGATCGAGCCAAGGCATACAGTGCTGAAATTCAGAAACTGACCCAGGCAGGAACTGTTAAGAAGTTGAGTTCCCATGAATTGACACAGTCAGGGGAATCATGGTATATCCCACATCACATGGTGACCCACAACAATAAGAACCGAATTGTGTTCAATTGTTCTTATCAGTACCAAGGTCTGAACTTAAATGAGTGGCTGTTACCTGGTCCCACCTTAGGACCTTCACTTTTAGGAGTGCTGTTGCGGTTCCGGGAACACACCGTAGCCATAAGTGGTGATGTGAAAGCCATGTTCCACCAGGTCCGCCTGCTCCCTGAAGATCGTCCCCTTCTGAGATTTGTCTGGCGTGACATGGAAGTAGACCGAAGTCCATCAGTGTTTGAGTGGCAAGTCCTGCCCTTCGGTACCACGTGTAGCCCGTGCTGTGCCACCTATGCCATGCAGCACCACGTTATCAGTCATAGCCAGCCAGAGGATGATGTGAGGTTTTCTATTGAGAGATGCTTCTACGTCGATAATTGTCTGCAAAGCCTCTCCTCCCCTGACCAAGCCCGGACACTGGTAGATAAGCTAAGGGAGCTTCTAGCCTCTGGTGGATTTGAACTCCGCCAATGGGCCAGCAATAAGCCAGAGGTCATCAGCCATCTACCTAAAGAAGCCCGATCAGACAGTCTAGAACTTTGGTTTGCTCACGACCTAACAGATAATCCTGAATCCGCTCTGGGTCTCAGCTGGCATTGTCCCACAGACACACTGAGGTACAAACATCGACCAGTAAATTATGATGCTCCTACCATGCGGAACATCTACAAGGTTTTAGCCAGTCAGTATGACCCCCTCGGGTTTATTCTGCCGTATACCACTCGTGCCAAAATACTAGTGAGACAGCTTTGGGACAAACACAGGGACTGGGACGATCCCCTACTGCCCCATGATTTGCTGCAAGCTTGGAGAGACTGGGAGGGAGAGTTACAAGTCCTGCCAAGAATCTCCTTTCCCCGAGCATATGTACCTCCTGCCATGGATGAGAGAAACATTACTCATGAGATACATGTGTTTTGCGATGCTTCGGAGCAAGCATATGGAGCTGTCGCTTACCTGAGGACAGTAGACCGTCAAAATCAGCCTCATCTCTCCTTTGTTGTGGCCCGTTCAAGGATTGCACCTAAACGACTGCATTCAATGCCCAGATTGGAGCTTTGTGCTGCCCTCACCGGAGCCCAACTCAGTAGGTTGATGGAGCAAGAACTTACCCTGCCAATAAGCCAGATTACCCTCTGGACCGATTCAACTACGGTCTTATCCTGGTTACAATCCGAGTCGTGCCGGTTTAAGGTATTTGTTGGCACCCGAGTGGCGGAAATACAGGAGCTCACCGATCGACATTCATGGCGATATGTTGACTCTGTGAATAATCCTGCGGATGATCTCACTAGAGGTAAGAAGCTAGAGGAGCTGGTTAAGCCTAACCGTTGGAGCCATGGACCACCATTTCTCCTCCAAAGCTCAGATAAATGGCCAACCCTGCCAGCAACAGTAGTTGAGGAGTGCCATTCAGAAATTCGCAAGTCTGTATTCTGTGGAGTCGCGACCATACCTGATGAAGAGCAGCACATACCCAATGTGCATCAGTACACCACTTGGAAGGAACTTTTAGAGGCCACAGTGCAGACGCTTCACGGGGCGGCAGGTCAGAGTGGGAACCCTAATGCTGACAACTACCGTACAGCTGAGATTCTTATCCTGAGAGGGGCACAACTGGATAGCTTTGCAGAGGAGATCAGACTACTGCGAAATGGGAAACCAGTCCAACGAAGTAGCCGTTTACTTTCCCTGTCTCCAGAGCTGGACGAAACAGATGGTCTCATTAAGGTCGGGGGCAGATTGCGGCAATCTGAAGACTTAGACCTGGCTGCTATGCATCCTATCATCTTGGATCATTGCCATCCTACCACTAAGCTTCTGATTCAAGACTATGATACCCGGCTTTGCCACCCTGGCCCTGAGAGAGTGTTTGCAGAGATCCGTCGTAAGTTTTGGATCTTACGAGGTCGAGAGGCAGTTCGACGGTATCAACATGCTTGTACAGAGTGTCGTAGATGGAAAGCAAGCCCTCAAGTTCCTAAGATGTCAGACCTACCTGTAGCACGCCTACGCCTGTATAAGCCAGTATTCTATTCGACAGGCATGGACTGTTTTGGGCCCTTTATAGTGAAGGTGGGTAGGAGAACTGAGAAGAGGTGGGGAATTATCTTTAAGTGCCTTACAACAAGGTGTGTACATCTAGAGATCCTTACCAATCTGGATACTGACTCCTTCTTGATGGCCTTGAGGAGGTTCATCGCCAGGCGAGGGACACCAGCCGAGCTGTTCTCTGACCAGGGAACAAACTTCCGTGGAGGAGAAAGAGAGATGCGGGAGGCCCTTGCAGAATTATCCCCAGAACTCAGACTCCAGCTTGCCAAACACAAGATTAAGTTTAACTTTAACCCACCTGGTGCACCCCACTTCGGCGGAGCGTGGGAGAGGGAAATCCGCTCAGTGAAAACTGCACTGTACCGAGTGGTGGGCAGTCAAGCTGTTACAGAGGAAGTGCTACATACTGTTCTCCTGGAAGTGGAAGGCATGTTGAATGCTAAACCATTGGGATATGTGTCCTCCAACCCTAAGGACCTTGATCCGGTGACGCCCAATGTTCTGCTGATGGGGCGGCGGGACGGGTCCCTGCCCCAAGTTGTCTATCCTAAATCTGAGCTTCTGAGCAGACGTCGCTGGAGACATTCCCAAATTCTGGCTGACCAGTTTTGGTCTAGTTTCATTAAGAACTATCTCCCGAACCTCCAAACCCACCAGAAATGGAATGCCAACCCTACGGAAATGACCCTAGGATCAGTGGTACTGATGATGGACCCTCAACTGCCCAGAGCATGTTGGCCGGTTGGTCTTGTCACCAAAGTTTACCCAAGTGCAGATGGACACATAAGGACAGTGGATGTAAGGATAAACAACAGAACTTACACTAGACCTGTAGCCAGATTGATAGTTCTACCAGAGGTTCCAGATGAAGATGATAACTAAGCCCTTATGCCTGTTCACGGATACTAGACTGATCACCTATTCAGAAACAAATGTGCTGCACACATTTGGGGGCGGCTGTAAGAAAGGTCACGCAGATGACTGTAAAGTCGTGTATGCGCACCTCTGACGCATATTGATGTGCTCTAGCGCACCCTTGAGCGCACGCAATGAGTAGCGCTCTGCTTCTGCGCAGATTCACGGACGATTCTGAAGCAGATGTGTGACAGGACGACGCGGCTGAGATTATTCTCCGTTTGGAGAGTGTTTAGATAATATTGTGTGCGTCACTGCTGAATAGTAAGTGTTTTTGTCTTCATCTGCTATTTAGTGATTAAGATAATCGTGTTTGTGGGTTATATTTTGATATTTAGCCTATCACGAATGTCTGACTGACGCGATGCTAGAGTTATGGTACTAATCACCTCGTTTATCGTCATTACTCTCCATGTATATTTACGTTATGCGTTCAGTGCAGATATTATTATCTATATTGTGGATTATATCGTTTTATACTTTGAATCCTTTAAGTAGTTATTTTCAGTATAATCTGTTACATGTTTTATTGCTACTCACGTTTCTGTACACGTGACACCACCTAGCGGCGGTTCGTATGCATCTGACTGTTAATGGTAATTGCATCGGTTACTGTCTAGTATTGAATGTATGGATAGTTAATTCATATGCTGTTATTCATATGTTATTTGTTTCCATTTAGAACCACACATACACTCATCTAAATGCATAATGGAAGACTGTATGCCCATGTCTACTGCAACAGTTTATTAAACACCATTCATTCAGATCTTGGTCTGGTTCATGTGTTCTGACCGACACCCGAGAGTGATTACCACACTAAAGTAGTTCCAGCAATAGCATAAAATACAGTCCTTATAAGTCTCCCCAACAATATTACTGTTTTTGTTTGTATTTTTAATCAAATAAATGCAGCCTTGGTGAGCAGAAGAGACTTCTTTTAAAAACATAAATCTTACCGATCTAAAACTTTTGACCAGTAGTGTATAAATAAATTATATAAATAAAATTATATAAACAGGCTTTATCCAATGCTCAGATTTCTGTTCAGGAAATGTATGCAAATTAGTGCATTTTTAATTAGATAATATGTCATTTGCATAATTAAACATAATAACTTGTCAAAAAAAAAGAAAAAAGAGTTGTCATAATGTTCTGTAATTAATCAACTAGGTAAAGTATGGTGATAACTATTATTTACATTTTGTACACTATCCCCCTGTGGTTTCTTGCCTTAAGCCCTGGGAAAAACGTTAGTCAATTATGTTAGATAAAAATTTTAGTGTGGGGTCCAATTCTCACTATCAACTAGTTGCTTATTAGCATGCATATTACTAGGATAGTGGCTGTTTATTAGTACTTATAAAGCACATATTGATGCCGTATTCTGCATGACCATATTCTACATCCCTTAATTCTATACCTTAACTTAATAACTACCTTACTAACTATTAATAAGCATTGATTAGGAGTTTATTGAGGCAAAAGTTGGTTAATAGTGAGAATTGGACCCTAATCTAAAGTGTGACCTTGCTATCTTAATGCACATTCCTGGTCTAATTGTGAATGATTCATCAGTGCACATCATACAAAAGGAAAAACAATGTTTGTATTTGTGCTATAGAAAGTCTTTTCACTATTCAATCCCCGATTCCTGACGTACCTTCCCAGATCCAAACACTTTTGTCTCTGCTGCAGGTGGCCAGTAAGTTTCCGGATGGAGCCCAGGCCACACACTTCACCTCGTTCTCGTGACCTTCTAACACTGTCAGGGACTGCAAACACACATGACGGACACACGTCAGGCTGACTGACAGGATATCCTGTTAGTGATGTCACTTCCTTCAATTTTTAAGGGTATGCGTATTCAAGAACAAACCTCAAAACCATCATCCGTCTTCTTCCAGATGCATGTCGTAGCATCAAAGCTGGCCGATGCCAGATATTTCCCACAGGGCGACCAGGCCACCTTTCTGACCGTACGCTGGTGTCCATCAGACAGGACACACTTACATTCCCAGCTGTCCCCTGAGAACACAAGACAAATAAAACAAATAAAATACAATAATATACAATATATTTTATTTACACTATCTGCGGTGTCATATAAAGATCAGACACAGACACAATATATATATATATATATATATATATATATATATATATTCTTATTTTTTTTTTATATTATTCTATTTTATAAAGTTCAATTCAATTCACATTTATTTGTATAGCGCTTTTTACAATATACATATTGTTTCAAAGCAGCTTTACAGAAAATGCACGAGTCCACATTACAATTTAGAGAGATATTATCAGAGGTAACAAGTTATGTATTTCAGAATGTACATATACAAAATCACAGTTAGCTAAAAATGTATTAATTTAAACAATGTAATAATTTAAGGCAGAAACAATGAGCTCATTGAAGTAATGAAGACTTGTCAACAAATTAAAAGTCTTGTGTCTGATTCGGTGTTTGACATACTTGGATGAATTAATGAATTAATGAATGAATGAGGCATTTATATATATATATATATATATATATATATATATATATATATATATATATATATATATAGCGCTTTCATATACTACTGTAACGTTACACCCCAAGCGTTTAACGTTAACAATCATATCAGGGGATCACCACCTGACCTGATCAACCAGCAGTTCAAGCTCACCACACACCTGCTATATACTTCAGCTCTCATATTTAACTACATGTTTTTATTAACGGTGTATAATATGTTTTTGCAGTTTTACCTTCTTTGCCCCATATTCTTATCGCGCGGTCCCCGCCGCATGACGCGAGGAGTGTGCCCGCGGGGTTCCACTCGACGTACCAGCAGCGCGCGTCTGGGTGCGCGCTCACCCTCTGCAACAGCTCCATCTCGCCCTTCATTTCCATACAACTGTATGATATTTGTGATTATATGACATGTAAATCTTCCCCTGTCTCTCTCTCTCTCTCTTAAATGTCACAACTTCAAGACTTCTGTTTATCAGCGGCTCCCCACTTCCTGCTTTGTGCTTCAGTGTTTTTCGCTGTTGATACAAATGCACGGCAGTAGCGCCACCATCAGGAGTGTAGCGGAAGTTATCTTGCAGAATATGCAATTCAAGTCATTTCTATTATTTTATTTATTATATATATATATATATATATATATATATATATATGTGTTAAACGTGTTGTTTGCTGTGTGATGTTGTATGTATTAGCTATTAACTAAAAGAGTTTAATTATTTAAGCGGAAGTTAATTAGTTAATAATTATTTAAGCGGAAATAAATATATATTTATGTGAACGAATGATGTTACAAAAAATGCTTATAGAGTAAGTTATATTATTGTATTTATTATTATTTAATATATATATGTTAAACGTTTTGTTTGCTGTGTGATATTGTATGTATTAGCTGTTAACTAAAAGAGTTTAATTATTTAAGCGGAAGTTAATTATTTAAAAATTATTTAAACGGAAATAAATATATATTTATGTGATTTAAAAAAAAAAAAAATATATATATATATTTAACCTAACCCTGTATGATATTGTATTAGCTATTAACTAAAATAGTTTAATTATTTAATTGTGTTTAATTGTGCACTGTTAAACAAGGGTGGAAGGATCTCTGTAAGAACATGTATTATGAGTGGAAATTCTTATATGGCATCACATTTATACAATAGTTTCAATTCCTCAAACTAAACGTCATGCATGTGCTCGAGCACTGACGTCTGTTAAAGGACGCGTCTGATTGGCTTAAACAGCAACACACAGGAAACGGAAGTCCGAGGCAGGAGAATCTCCGTCTGATGGAGGAAGCGGACGGACTATTGTTTACGTTTTTAACTGGAAATCAAGAATAAAACACACGAAAATGTCTTCGATGTAGCGGCGATCAGCGGGACCATTCGAAGCTGAACATATTACAATTTGGTTTTAATAAGTTGTTTTATATTTTGGTGTGATTTGAGAAGGTTTTAAAGGGTTTTGTGTGTGTTGTAAAGGTGTAAGGCCAGTTCACGCCACAAATGATCAAATTTGATTAAAAACCGACAGAGGAGCTTCAGTCACAGCAAACTGGTAAATATAATCTTTAAATAAAAGTTTGTGATAAATATAGATAGGCTTTTAATCTTTTGTTATATAACAGGAAGAGCTTTTTTAAAAAAACACATACTTTTTTTATGTATTATTCTGTTATTAAGTGTCTTTTTATACTGACCAGTAATCATTAGTGTATATAGATAGATAGATCGATAGGTTAACAGTTAATAACAAGTCTATGTAAATCTGCTGTATTATCAGTAATGCCTATCTATAACTATAATTAGATAACTACTATTATTCTTACTTATTACATCATTAGTTATTTTTTTATGATTATTTCCTTAATTATGTCACTGATTAGTTCTAAGTACTTAGTCTTATCTTTTTCTCCAGAGTTAATATAACATGATTTTTGTTTGGATTTTTCAGCTGTAGTGCCGGTGGAGGTCGAACCCCAGAGCTGCCCACTCTCTCTCCGGTGTATTTGAGTTTTGCTATTTTTGATCGAGGCTTTTCAGTAGGTTTAAGGACCATGTACGCACCCCCGGGAACTGCTCTGCCTGGCAACCGAAGGAGGAGAGGTGGTACGGCTCTACCCAAACAGCCCGAGAGGAGTCTGGCGTCGGCGCTGCCCGGGGCGCTCTCCATCACGGCTCTCTGTACGGCCCTGGCAGAACCGGCCTGGCTCCGCGTCCATGGAGGAACCTGTCCCAGACAGGAGATCGGTGTCGCAGATGTCCTGGGATATATAGATGACAGTCTCATCAAGGGTTGGTATCCCAAACTGTTTTAAAGCTGAATTTCATTTTTAGTGTCACATGATCCTTCAGAAATCATTCTAATATGTGGATTTGCTTCTCAAGATACATTTCTTCTTCTTCTTCTTCTTCTTATTATTATTATTATCATCAATGTTGAAAACAGTTGTGCTGCTTCATATTTTTGTGGAAACTGTGATACACTTTGTGTCCAATATTCTTTGATCAATATAAAGTTCAAAAGAACAGCATGTATTTGAAATAGAAATCTTTTGTAACATTATAAATGTCTTTACTGTCACTTTTGATCAATTGAATGCATCCTAATTCCTTTAAAAACTTGTAACAATTTACAATAAGGTCTAATTTGTTAATATTAGTTAATGCATCAACTAACAATGAGCAGCATATACTGCCCGGCCAAAAAAAAAATGTATATAATATTCCAGCCATATTCCAAGATGACAAAGTCAAGATTCATCAGGCTCAAACTGTGAAAGAATGGTTGGTAGGAGCATGAAGACTCATTTTCACACATGAATTGGCACCAGACCTTAAATTTATTGAAAGTTTTTAGGATGTGCTGGAGGAGACTTTACAGAGTGCTGGACTCAATAGAATATCTTGACCAAAAAATTATGCACCACTTGATAATAAATGTTGTGATGTTATTTCCATCAAGAGGTGTATATATTTTTGGCCAAGACCCTGTATTGATTATTCTGGAATATGGCCATGATGTGTTTTCCTAGTTCCTACATAGATGTTTAAGAAATGAAAAGCTACACACTCCTACAATTAGGGTTAAAAGAACTGTTGCCAAACATATATCATGTAGAAACATCATAATCACTGCAATAATTATTCAGTCATTGACTCTTAATCATTTGCATATTTAAATCCAAACAGCAGTTTTTATTTTTTTTTGTCCGGGCACTGGCAGTGTATATTTACACCACTTATTAACCTGTTAATATGCATTAACTAATGTTAACAACTACGACGTTTGATCTTAAAAATAAACATTAATTGTACTAAATTAACATTAAGTACAAATTGCTGTAGCAGTATTGATCAATCTTAGTTCATGTTAACTAACATATTCAACTAATGTTAACAAATGAAATCTTATTGTAAAGTGTTACCAAAAAATCTTCTTGACTCCAAACTTCTGACTGGTAGTTTGCGTAGATTACATAATCAAAGTTGTTAAGTTCCGATATTGAGCTCTTGTACTTGCTCTGTTAATGATAAACTTCTGTCACTTCTCTCTCACAGATAACTGTATAAACTCTCAGTCCATCCTGCTCTTGCGGGTCATCGCTGCTTTCTGTTTTTTGGGCATTCTGTGCAGCCTGACGGCATTTCTGCTGGATGTCTTTGGACCCAAACACCCAGCCCTCAAGATCACACGCAGATACGCTTTCGCTCACATCCTCACAGGTATGACTTCACGAAGGATTTAGTTCTTAATATTAATACAGTTATTTGTTTTAGTTTTAAAGCGCTACTTCACCGATTAGCATTAAGCTTTTGTATCGGTAGAAACCTGCTAATATTTTCAAATGACCGTGCTTCCCTCCCTCATGTCCCTCTGAGACGAGAGATTTCTGTATTGTGTGTCTGGAAAAAAACCTCAGATGACACTTCATTTAGGGGATCCCCATAGGGGGATCTCACGATAAAACGCCGTCTTTTCAGTTTCGAGTCGACTAGTAGCCTAGTTGTATAATTTCTCCCAATACTGCCCTCTGTAACCGGTAAGCGTGGCTTGGGAGTGTCCTTGTTGGGCAGCGAAGCAAGTGCATTCTGGGAGTTGTTGTCTTTCATCCACATGAGCCAAAAATACATTTTCTGGCTTTTCTCAGTCTAGAAGGCTCCAACTTCTAAAATAATTTCACATTTCTACTACATAAATGACCCAATTTAAATACACATTCATCTTTCCAGCGGTGAAATATCCCTTTAACAGTCAACTAATACTCTAATAGTGAGAGTTTGTTGACATGTAGTTGCAAGTTAGTAGAATGTCTAAAGTGGACTATCGAAATAGCGTATTAATTTGTGTCTATCTATCTAAAACGGCGTCTTTTCAGTTTCAAGTCGACTAGTAGCCTAGTTGTATAATTTCTTCCGATACTGCCCTCTGTAACCGGTAGGCGTGGCCAGGGCTGTACAGTGCGAGCATTTCACTCGCATATGCGCCTAAAAATAGTTTGTGCGAGTAGAAAAAATAAAAAGGGAGCACCGGTGCGACTACGGATTTCAACCCTTTCATTCGCATTTTGCTCCTAAACTAAATCCATACTATGTGTATCAAAGTAGAGTAGCCCACAATTCTCGCGCATCTCTGTATAAAAAATGGACAAGCACTGTCCTACAACTTCTTTTTCACACCTGCAAAACACAGAACTCATGTGATGAGATGCGGTGACGTCGCCCTGCGGCGAGTTTATGAATGAAAACATCCGCGCCGCCCGGCCAGCACGGGCGATTCACCGCCCCCGGAAGTTAAAATTAGGACAGATTGATCTCTCTGTCTCTCTGTCTGTGTGTGTGTGTGTGTGTGTGTGTGTGTGTGTGTGTGTGTGTGTGTGTGTGTGTGTGTGTGTGTGTGTGTGTGTGTGTGTGTGTGTGTGTGTGTGTGTGTGTGTGTGTGTGTGTGTGTGTGTGTGTGTACGTGTGTGTGTACGTGTGTGTGTACGTGTGTGTACGTGTGTGTACGAGAGGAGGACTAGTTTCTCCACGCCACTGCGGAGTCCGACGATGCGGTGGAGTTGAGCGGAGCGATATCGGTGTGACAGTCGTAGCCCGCTCAACTCGAACGTTCAAGGAAAATTAACTGACCGTGTACAATGAAGAGAATTGACTCGTATTTCCTAAAAAAGCAAAGCGAAACCGCTGACAGAGCGGACATCGGTGAGAGAAATGTGGGAGAAGTGGAATCTGGGACTGACGATGTTGACTCCGTCGAGCCGGAGGAGATGCCAACAGTTAGCCTAGCTAGCACCGGTAGTGCTAGCAAGGTTTACAAATTTAAAGGACTATGATCCAAGTCCTGCAGTGGACCGCTGGATGAACTCAGCCAAGCGTGCCAGGCGACTTGACTACAAAAAGATGTGGGACAGGGGTGTTCTCTGTGTTTAATTGAGGGTTACAGTAGGCCTTATGATGGCCCTGTGTTTATATGTATTAGTGCACATGTGTTACTGTGTACGTGATTTGAGTGTAAAATAATAAAATTGTGTTATTTATGAAATTTAGTAGTGCTCCTAAATTTTTTTCTGTGCTCCTAAATTTTTTCACTAGGAGCACTTGTGCTCCTAGTGAAAAAGCTAAGCGTACAGCCCTGGGCGTGGCTTGGGAGTGTCCTCGTAGGGCAGCGAATCAAGTGCATTCTGGGAGTTGTTGTCTTTCATCCACCTTTCTCAGTCTAGAAGGCAGCAACTTCTAAAATAATTTCACATTTCTACTACATAAATGACCCAATTTAAATACACATTCATCTTTCCAGCTGTGAAATATCCCTTTAATGAATCTGTGTGTTCCAGTGCTCCAGTGCGCGACAGTGATCGGCTTCTGCTACTGGGCCTCGGAACTGATTCTGTCCCTGCAGCAGCAGCACAAGAAGTACCACGGCTCGCTCATCTACGTCACGTTCGCCATCAGCTTCTACCTGGTGGCCGGTGCGGGCGGAGCCTCTATTTTAGCCACAGCGGCAAACCTGCTCCGTCATTACCCCACTGAGGAGGAGGAGCAAGCCCTGGAGCTCCTCTCCGAGATGGAGGAGAGCAGTGAAACATACCCAGTTGACTACGACATTACCAACCAATTCCAGCCTCCACCGGCCTACACACCCTGATCGCCATATTCCCGCGTGTTCGCTGCCCAACGCCACTCCTGTCTTCTTCACGTGCCACCTTTGGCCTTCAGACAAAGAAATGATGCTCAGATTTTAGGTGACCCATCAAAAATGAATATATACTGTATATATATTCAATATTCCAGATCATGCAGAATGCCCATATCCATGCACACATTTAAATGAGCGTTTTACTTCAGCAGACAGAGCTTGCGTGCATGGAAGAAATCAAAGAGAGTAATTCTGGCATTGCTTGTAGAATTCCATTTGAATTCATCTTGCAGTAGTTTGCATGTATCTGGCAGTAAAAACCCACACACTTTGAAACAAGTTTTTTTGGCACGCTTTTATTATTGATTGAAGACTTGAAGCATCTCGGCATCATGCTTGTTGAAGATGCGTTTACTGGAGCCTAAACTGTGCAGAATTAGTCTGTATAATCATCCAAAGGTATCTTTTTTTTCTGCCTCATCGCAGGTTTATCACATTTTCCATATTTGTCACAGGTTTATCATGTTTTCCAAATGTTAAGCTGCACTTTTGACTTTTGTTCCTGTTTTTCAAGTGGTCATTTATAGACACTTTCCTTTGTAAAAAAAACACACAAAAAAAAACATTTAATAATAATTTTTTTTAATCATGCTAGGTATCAATGTATCCTTTTATTTATTTGAATTTATCAATAGCCCACAGATGCTGCCATATCTGCACACTTCTGGATTCACCCCATCACATTTTTAAAAATAATTTCAATAGGCTTTTAATCAGTTATTGTAATGTTATTTTAACGCACATATAGCCGCAAATACCCAAGATAGATGGACAAATTATTTATTATTTATTATCTGGTTGACATAGACTCTCAAAGAAACTAGAAAGCAAATATTTTATGTACCTGTAATTTGGAGGCGTTCAGGTTTGCCAACATCACATCGTAAGTTTATTCTGTATTAATTGGATTTTAATTTTTGTTTTTTAGTGCAATTGTGTTTGGTGTGTTTTGATAAGTGTTCGTGTGAGCGCAAGGATGTTCTGATGAAAGAGTCTTAACACATTTGATCAAGATTGTATCCCCAAATTACTTGTTCTAGCTTTTGCTCTGGTCTGATTATTTTTGATAAAATCACTGCATGGAATTTGATACTGCACTTGTGTTGCATAAATGGACTGTACTTGTTCAGATTTCACTTTTTTATTTTTTAGTAATCTGGTGGTTTTGTGTTTTAGATTATTTTACATTTCCCTTCTTGTGTTTCATTTAAAGAAATACGTTTACTTACATGGAGAATAAAGAGAAAAAATAAATTCGAAACTGTGTGCGTGCATGTTTTGTTTCCTCAATGCGTGTGCACGTCGAATTCGAAGCGCGCGCGGTTGCCATAGCAACGTTTGATTCATCCGGGAAGTGACACCGCCGGCATTTCACCTGAAACGACATAAATGACCTTACTTTTAAGAAATACTCGTTTAAATGCTCTTAATTTGGTTATTTTTTTTATGCAAAAGAGTTACGAAGGATGGCTGATGCAATATCGCTTATGAGGTATGTTGTATGTAAATGAGGGCAGACACATACATTTTAGGAAAAGGAAGCTGTAAATTAGCTTTATAATAAGTGAACTGACTTGTATAGCGTGCTTAATAGCGAGATAAATTGACTACATAAATAAGTTCCAGCTTTAAAATGCTGGTGCCGTGTTTACGTAGGTGCACTTAGTTCCATATAGTTTGAACAAAGAGCATGAGCCAAAAATTCATTAAGTATTATATTCTAGCAGCACCATGTCTACCAGTAATCTGCCACCCCTGCGAAACCTGCCCAGCTGGTCCAGGGTTCGAGATCTGGACCGGGTGAGATACCCCAGAGTTCTATCTAGTGACTATAATATGGTCAGATCTCCACCTGTGGACATCAGGAGCCCTAAAGCACCAGCGGCTCAGCCCAGGACAGATGCACACGACACACGCATCGCATCTCTGGAGAAAGATATTCTGTTCCTCCAACAACAGCATACAGACACACTGGAGAGACTGCATGCAGAAATGGAGGATCTGAAGCGTGCTAATAAAGGTATGTCATTGCATTCTGCTTCAGCTTCCGCATAAATGGGGCAGAAAATTAAAATAGTGCCATTTGCACTTCAGACCATTTTTTTGGAGAGGCTAATAATGTTGAGCAAGCTTTGAAAGCATGAGATCTCACCCTCCCTTCAGCAAAGCCACGCCTCCTTTAAAACCTCCATGAACGCGCACAGCAGAGTCTGCAAAGCATCACCAGAAACTGTGTTAAACTACATCATGTCTCAAAGCACATGACATTACAACAGTGTTGGGAAAGTTCACTTTTTACATGAACTAGTTCAAACTTCAAAATTTTTAACTAAAGTTCACAGTTCCAAAAAATGAACTAGTTCAGTTCTTTTTTTCCATATGTTGCTGCGAGCTATTATTTTTCAAAATTATTGCCACAGCCCATATAAAACCACAGACAGCAATTATGTTATCAGTTTTAACACTGAAACTATGCGTCAGATTTCATCTTCATATCCAATTTTAAAATCCTTATCCAACCAGGGTTCACATAGCATTGAGGGTAGGGTTGCCAACTAAACAAATGCGGGACAATCGTGCATGGTTCTTTACAGGAAAATGAGGGACACTCAAAATATTTGTAGGCTATAGGCTAGGCCAACATAACACAGTAGGCCTATATGTCATTTCAGGTTCGTATGTGTTTAAAAGGTTTTCAGACAACACATTTGTTTTGATTAAAGTCATATTAAACACAAACCATAGTTCAAAATAATAGCATTTATCTGAAATAGAAAGCTTTTGTAATTATACACTACTTTTAAAGAAATTAAAGAAATGAATAGCCTACTTTTATTCAGCAAGTACATTTATAATGTTCCGTTTTTTTTATTTCGGATAAATTTACTTTGAACCTTTTATTCATCAAAGAATCCTGATTTTTTTTTTTTTTTTTTTTATTAATAAGAATCAGAAATGTTTCTTGGGCAGCAAATCACATCAGTATATTATTCCCTCAGGATGATTTCATGCTTTCTTGCGTGGCTGGATGTATGTTGGACTCACAAATTCAATAATCACGTTGTTTGAATTCGTCAAAACTGATTTGCCGAAATCAAAACCCAGTCGGACAGTGATCAAGTGCCGTGTTGCTGTTGTATCAGATTCAGTCATACATCAGTGGTTAGATCAGCGTCAATAAACTGGACAACGGAGGTTCCGAACGGGACAAATACATTTCTATAGAAATCTTGCACCCTTTTGAACGAAGTTAAACTGAGAGAGCGTGCCGTTCACAGACACCAGAATGAACAAGTTCACAGTAACGTTCATCAGGCAGTAATAGAGTACGTTCAGGTCACGTTCGCCCAAAATATGAACGAGTTCATGAACTAACGTTCAATGAACGCGTTCAGGCACAACACTGCATTACAATAATAATGAACAAGAACAACTTACAGAGCACTGACCCGTACCACCTGACTGCTGCAGTTTCATTTCGCCATTGATGTTGTCGGACCGCATGCAGTGATTGGACGAACATTTTTTGGTCCTGAGACTTCCACAGAAGATATATGTTCATGTTTTAATATGTAGACCAATTCTATTATTGATTGCTATCAGGATGTGAAGAAAATTACAACCTATATAACAAAAAGTGTTTATAAAAAATAGCCTTCCCTACCTTTAAAATCATCAATGTGACTTTTTTTCCCCATAACAATTGAAATATTGAGTTTGATGAGGCCAATATACGTGCATAAATACTGATAAAGGCTGTTGGGAAAGTTCACTTTCTACATGAACTAGTTCAAAGTTCAGTTCACAAATTTTAAAATGAACTAGTTCAGTTCATAGTTCATACTCAAAATTTTGAACTAAGTTCACAGTTCCAAAAATGAACTAGTTCATAGTTATTTTTTCCATGTTGCTGCGAGATATTATTTTTCAAAATGATTGCCACAGCCCATATAGAACCACAGACAATTATTTTATCAGTTTAAACGTCTGATTTTTCCCATCCTCACCGACCTTGTCATAAAACTCGTTTAAATGATCATACGACGCCTCCTGGCTGCTTTTTGTTTTGATTTGTAACGTAAGTGATGAGTCGTTCATGAACAAGCCATTCATTGCGTCTGTCACGTGACAAATGAACGAAAGACTCGAAAGGTAAAGTAATTATTTATGTTCCCTGTAAACGATTTTTGACTGAATTATAATGATTTCTTATTGGGAATTTGCCAGTTAATAGTATAACATTTAAAGCCCCTTAAATGAACGAAATGACTCGAAAAAAGATTTGTTCATTTTGATGAACGAGATCGAACAAGAGAGTAAGTGGACACTGGTGGCTGGTGTTGCCAGATTGTGTGTTTTTTCCGCTACATATTAAGGCCGGTTTACGGTGTGTTTTCGCCTGGAAGGCTCTATAGAAATCTGGCACTCTATTGAACGAAGTTAAACCGAGAGCGTGGCGTTCGCAGACAGCCAGACACCAGAATGAACGAGTTCACAGTAACGTTCATCAGGCAGTAATACAGTACGTTCAGTTCACGTTCACCCAAAATATGAACGAGTTCATGAACTAACGTTAGGCCTATCGTTCAATAAACGCGTTCAGGCACAACACTGAGGCTGTAAGACAAACTTAACCACACATGTAATGTCCTCAAACATGATGTTAGACAGAACAAACCATTCTTAAAGGGGGAAATGTGAGTTGAAACAAAAGTGAGGTACAAATTAACATATGAATATATTGACATGAAATTTTTATATCAGTAAATGCAAAGTCTAAGTATAATTAGTTTTCTTACATTTTACATAACCAATTAAAATGTAATGAAGATGCAAATTGGCTGTCTTTCTGATCAAAAGAAAACATTTAAAAGTATTTTAAGCTATGTATTAAGTAAAAAATTATTTAGCATTACATCCAAAAACATTGTCATAGTACAGTGAAGTTCAGTTATAGGCCACAAACCGCTGACAGGTTGTTTGAGCTCTCGTACCATATTCAGACTTGCATATTAAGTTTTTCTTTTACAGAATTACAGTATCAGATGGTTATGGAACATGAACATTCTCCAAAAGGTAGAATATGTTTTATCAAGCCTAATTTTTCATAACCATATTCATAATACAGTGGGTACAGAAAGTATTCAGACCCCCTTACATTTTTCACTCTTTGTTATATTGCAGCCATTTGATAAAATCATTTAAGTTAAAAAAAATTTCTCATTATTGTACACACAGCACCCCATATTGACAGAAAAACACAGAATTGTTGACATTTTTGCACATTTATTAAAAAAGAAAAACTGAAATATCACATGGTCCTAAGTATTCAGACCCTTTGCTCAGTATTTAGTAGAAGCACCCTTTTGATCTAATACAGCCATGAGTCTTTTTGGGAAAGATGCAACAAGTTTTTCACACATGGATTTGGGTATCCTCTGCCATTCCTCCTTGCAGATCCTCTCCAGTTCTGTCAGGTTGGATGGTAAACGTTGGTGGACAGCCATTTTCAGGTCTCTCCAGAGATGCTCAATTGGGTTTAAGTCAGGGCTCTGGCTGGGCCATTCAAGAACAGTCACGGAGTTGTTGTGAAGCCACTCCTTCATTATTTTAGCTGTGTGCTTAGGGTCATTGTTGGAAGGTGAACCTTCGGCCCAGTCTGAGGTCCAGAGCACTCTGGAGAAGGTTTTCGTCCAGGATATCCCTGTACTTGGCCGCATTCATCTTTCCCTCGATTGCAACCAGTCGTCCTGTCCCTGCAGCTGAAAAACACCCCCACAGCATGATGCTGCCACCACCATGCTTCACTGTTGAGACTGTATTGGACAGGTGATGAGCAGTGCCTGGTTTTCTCCACACATACCGCTTAGAATTAAGGCCAAAAAGTTCTATCTTGGTCTCATCAGACCAGAGAATCTTATTTATCACCATCTTGGAGTCCTTCAGGTGTGCTTTCATGTGTCTTGCACTGAGGAGAGGCTTCCGTCGAGCCACTCTGCCATAAAGCCCCGACTGGTGGATGGCTGCAGTGATGGGTGACTTACTACAACTTTCCCCCATCTCCCGACTGCATCTCTGGAGCTCAGCCACAGTGATCTTTGGGTTCTTCTTTACCTCTCTCACCAAGGCTCTTCTCCCCCGATAGCTCAGTTTGGCTGGACGGCCAGCTCTAGGAAGGGTTCTGGTCGTCCCAAACGTCTTCCATTTAAGGATTATGGAGGCCACTGTGCTCTTAGGAACCTTAAGTGCAGCAGAATTTTTTTTGTAACCTTGGCCAGATCTGTGCCTTGCCACAATTCTGTCTCTGAGCTCTTCAGGCAGTTCCTTTGACCTCATGATTCTCATTTGCTCTGACATGCACTGTGAGCTGTAAGGTCTTATATAGACAGGTGTGTGGCTTTCCTAATCAAGTCCAATCAGTATAATCAAACACAGCTGGACTCAGATGAAGGTGTAGAACCATCTCAAGGATGATCAGAAGAAATGGACAGCACCTGAGTTAAATATATGAGTGTCACAGCAAAGGGTCTGAATACTTAGGACCATGTGATATTTCAAGTTTTTCTTTTTTAATAAATGTGCAAAAATGTCAACAATTCTGTGTTTTTCTGTCAATATGGGGTGCTGTGTGTACAATAATGAGGGGAAAAAATGAACTTAAAGGATTTTAGCAAATGGCTGCAATATAACAAAGAGTGAAAAATTTAAGGGGGTCTGAATACTTTCCGTACCCACTGTATATACTCGCTTTGTGCATAGGAAAGATCTAATTTATGGTTTCACAGACAGGGCTTAGATTAAGCCAGGATTAGGCATTAGTTCAATTAGAGCATTTAAGGAGCTTTTATAAATGTGTCTTAGAAAAAAACATTACTGGTGTGTATCCTGAGACAATGGCATATGGCATATTTTAAGATATATCAGTGCAAGTTGCTTTAATTTAAAACAGCTCAAACATACATTTTTAATCTGGGACTAGATTTAAGCCTTGTCTGTGAAACCGGGGGATTATTTCTTAACCTGTACTGTTGTTTACTGCGAACTGACAGCCGTGTGATCCACACAGAGTCCATATGGTCCAACGGTCATTCCTCAAAACCCTGCAGTGACGGTTCAGCCGAGAAGAATTCCCCGTGTGGATTCATCAGGTACTTACTGTAGCATCTGTGATCATCTGACCTCACTTAAGCAAATAAATCACACGTCCTCCTGCTGTGACCCGCTCCAGCTCAGAGGCGGGAAGAGGAGGTGCAGTCACATCCCTTCTGCCTCTCAGGATCACCCGCGGTCTGTCCCAGCATCCCCGAACCCCCACGCTGAAGGAGTGCGAGGGCATCATCCGGCAGCTCTATCACGCCAACACCTTGCAGTGTCAGGAGGTCAGGAGCATCATCATGGCTTCATCATGACTGTTCTCATTCATGTGTTCGTACTTGACGCTCATGTTCCCTCACTCAGCTGCTGAGGATCAGGACGCTCCTCGGAGACATCACCTCCAAAAACGAATCATCCGCTGAAGTTTTCTCTCTCACAAGAGCCTGCCTCTGTGACAACAGCAGGTGCACCATTATTCTGCTCACCAAAATACCCTGGTCCTATTTCACCACAAAATCTAGAGAAAGAAATAATAAAAAACGAGATTTTACAAAAAAACAAAAAAAACAACAACAAAAAAAAAAAAAATATATATATATATATATACTGGTATGTAATGTGTGTATATATATATATATATATATATAAATATATATATATATATATATATATATATATATATATATATATATATATATATATACATATATATTAAGCACAATTGGAAGTATACATAATGCAGACTCTGATTTTAATAATAGTGATTAAAAAACACTGAACAGGATTGTCATAAAAATAAATAATCCAATGGCATGAAATAAAGTTTAATATAGTTTAAATATATAAAAAATTAGTTTCTTAAAAAATAATTTTTTTGGTTATGATTTAAAAAAAATACATTTTCATTTACAAAATAAATAAATAAACTATATTTTGCCTGAAATCTCAGTTAAAAAATAATAATTTTATAACTGTCATTTAACTTGTAAAGCACAATTGGAACTACACATAATGCATATTTTGACTAATAATAATGCTACTACTACTACTAATAATAATAATCCCAAATCATTGTTTCTGAACAGGATTGTCAAGAAAATAAATTATGCTAAAAAATGCTCCTAAAACAGGCTTTTAGTTTATCCAATATATTTTCTTTTGATTTTGGGTGAAATTTGACCCGGACATGTTCTTGTAAGATTCACCTTGTTACTCTATTATTTAATTATATCATCATATGCTTCTATTAACTAGGGCTGCACGATATTAAATATTGCGATATTCGATATGCGATACGATAATGCTTAAAGTTTGTAAAATAAACTTAAATTATCTTTAAAATAAATAAAAAATTATATAACCTAAATACATGTTTCACATTCTTTTTGCAGCAGTGTTTTACTGTGGCATAAGAAGTGTTATTTTAACATCAGTGTAAACCACAGGCTTTAGGGTTCAGGTTATCCTACATTAGGGTTATTTAACAGCAGAAACTGAATAATCAAATGTAAAAATAAAAACGGCTTAGTTTTCACTGTATGAATTGTGAGTGATTTTCTCTTTGTCTTTTATTCATGACCCCAGTTATTGCAAGCTGTTGCGATATACATAACGCGATATTACAATAATTTCGATATATTGTGCAGCCCTATTTACCTATTCAGAGTAAATCTGTAAAATCATTTGCCCTTTATTTGCACATTTTGATTCTCTTTTAGGGGTGAAGTGTTCGAGCATTTACCAAAACTACCTCTCAAACCACAGCCAAAGAAACAGTAGGATTTACTCTTCTATTCACATCACCATCTATTTCATATCACCACAGACAATTTGAAACTGATTTTTTATATTTTATTCCACCCCAGGCACCCGAGTCAAGCCAGTAAAGGAGAAACTGTGATTCTACCAGCCATCAAACACAATTCAGGCGGCGCCATGTCAGAGCGGCAGAGGAGAGCGCAAGACGTGCACAAAACACGTCTCAGAAGAACGGTGAACTCTTGACACTGCTGACGCTGCTGATGATGATGATGATGATGAAGTGGAGCGTGAGGGTTACACCGCCCCGCCTCTTTCATTGAGCCATCATGTCAGGCTTTTTTCCCCCTCATAAAAATGCTTGAACATATACAGTACAGTGGTCTCTTTTTATGTCAGTCTCTCTAAAAGAAGTTGAAGGAAATATGTATTTTCCCTCAAACACAGAGATCTACACACGAGGAATGAGTGAGCGGCTGCTGATCATGTTTGATTCCCTAACGAACTACATAAGAATCTTTCCAGAGAAGCAGCCAAATGTCAAAGTTGAGACGAGAGCTAAGCTGCCTGACCTTCCATCCACAGGAAGGTCCACAAAGTCAGAGACAGAAACAGACACAATGTGTACAATCACAGCTTTAAATCAAATCTCTTATAACAACTTTTTACCTTGATTTGATGTGTGACATTTCCTTGATAATAAGTCTCTTTAAATAAATGCACCAGCAACATTTTATAACGTGTTTTTGTACAGTTTCCTAAAACTGTGTGCTTGAGGAATCTACATTTACATTTATTCATTTAGCAGACGCTTTTATCCAAAGCGACTTACAAATGAGAACAATAGAAGCTGTGAAACTAACAGTAGGACAACAATATGCAAGTGCTGTGACCCTTCTCAGTTTAATCTAACGCAGTACATGTTCATTTATATAGAAGAGAAGAGAAGAGAAGAGAAGAGAAGAGAAGAGAAGAGAAGAGAAGAGAAGAGAAGAGAAGAGAAGAGAAAGTGTTAGTATTACTGGATCAAGTGCCGTCTTCAGGCGTTTCTTGAAAATGGCTACGGACTCACTATGTTTCATGTCTACGTGCACTAGTGTAATCTGGGCGTTGAGAAGGTTGTATAGTGTGTCCTATAGGATCTTTAACTGATGGCTACAACTACCCATTGGATCGCTGCCCGGGATCCCAGCAGACACCACACCGTATTACTGTTTAAGAGCCTTATTAACTAATGGGTTTTAGAGGGCACTATCTCATTCAATTACAACTCAGTTCAATATTGGGTTTCCATGTTTTATGGGCACTTTCCTTTCGACATTATGATTTTTATACTGTACAAACGGCCTATTCTATCCTCCAACCCTAAATCTACCCATGACAGAAAAGGTTCTGCATTTTTACATATTAAAGACATCACTTAGTGAGATTTATAAGCTGTTTTCCTCATGGGGACCAAGAAATGTCCCCACAAGGTCAAAAATGTATCTTTGTGGGGACATTTTGGACAAGACTAGGCATCTTCAAAATTGATTATAATTAAATCAAGCAACTAAACACCTGTGGTGCTGCGAGTGAGGTGACAGGTCAGACGGGTCAGACAGACTGTTTAAGGAGGTAAATGCAGGTAAACGCCCGCAGCCCCAGCAAAGCATCAACAGGTGTTGACCAAATGACTTAAGGTAATAAGATAATTGAGGAAGGTATTATTAGATAAGCAATGAAGAAAGGAAAAGGGTTGTTCAGACAAAGTCTCTTATCTTCTCAGAAACGTAGCTTACAGAGTGACGTCCCACATGCAACATATAAAACAGTATAAAAGAGCCGGGCCTGGCATGCAGAAGGATCGGACGCACTGAGTTCAGTCTGCACAACTCTCTGTCGCTCGGTTGATCTCTAAACTCTAGCAGTGTGATCATGTTGGCATCACGGGCAATCCTCGCCAAGCAGGCAGCAACGATGCTGGCGCGCCAACCCGCCTGCCTGGTGCATCATGGGGGAGACTGGGGGAACTGGGGCAACACCAACATCGCCGTGGTAAGAACACAAAATGCCACAAACACAGCATTTGGTATTGAGTTTCTGTTTGGTTCTGAACATGTGACTGGATCTGCTGTTGAAGGTTTTCTCAGGCTGTGGTTGGTGGGATGGAACTGATGTCCATGAGGCCGCGTAGTAAGTATACAGCAAGTGTACACTTCAAAACATCACTTCCTTTAATCATTATTCTGGTTTTTAACAGTAAAAACATAGAGGCCTCCTTAAAACAAGTTTCATTTACGGTCATTATCTCATTTGTTAACATAAACTAACAATGAGCAATATATTTTTTACAGCATTTATTAAGCTTCATTAGTGTTAGTTCACTCACTCATAGTGTAAGGTAACACTTAACAATTAGGTCCCATTAGTTAATACATTAACTAACAATGAGCAACACATATGTTACTGTAGTCATATTAACAGATACAACTTGTATTAGTAGCAAAAATTTGAAGGTTTTAGAATTATTGTTCAACTAATTTTAACAAATGGAACCCTATTGTAAAGTGTTATCAGTATATCTTTAGAATGTATTGATCTGTGTTAGAGTTATTATGTAAGGGATAATGTACAGTCACCTTGTCATTATCACAAAATAAACTCTGACAGGGTCATCAGGACTTCATTTAGAGATAATGACTGCACATTATCCTTCTTATTACAAGACTACTTACCAAATAAATAGATTAAATATTGATTTGAGCTGAAGGGATTTAAAGTGATGTGTGAAACTTACCTGGTCAAAAGTTCAGCGTCTGAGCATGAAAAGTATTTGAACACAGAATCCTGCTTTGGACCAATCAGCATCCAGTATTCTAGATAGTTGTGATGAATACACACTGCTGTATGTCTCTTTAAAGCACCATGTACCACTTGAGCCGTAATGGAGCCCGTTTTCAGATCTTTGCTCCAAACCAGCAGCAAATGCATGTCATGGACCACATGAAGATGCAGCCCTCTACAAGTGACAACAGGTAGACATCAGTATCATGAAATATTATAATTACACAGCTTTTCAAATTACCATTCTATAACAAAAAAAAAAAAAAGCAATCAAAACATACCATGGAAGCATCATGTTAACCAATGGTTTTTGGATGTGTACCATGTTATCCTTTGAAGTAGCATTTAAACATGAACATAGTCATCATTCACAAGTACCATGGCTGATAGCAAACTGTTCCCTCTCTGCAGGAACGTGATGATGGAGTCTGCTCGATTCAGCCACGGCCAGGGCACAATGCAGATGAACGATCTGTCCAAACTGGACGTCAGCAGCTTTGATGCCGTCATCTTCCCTGGAGGCCACGGAATAGTCAAGAACCTGTGAGAGTCTTATAGTAGAGGGTCTATACTAAAGCAAATATAAATGTTTTTTGAAAAGAAATTGAACGCATCCCAAAAGAAGTGCATTGTCCTGACAGAAGAGTCCATCTGCACATACTTAAACTTTGATGACCCTCAGATTACATGTGGATTGGCTATTTCATTGTTTGTCACCCCAGATCTTTCACTATTCCTGGAGCGAAAATCCTCTTATCATGTTTCACTGTTAGCAAACAAATGGTTAAGTCCAAGTGGAAATACAGGCGATTGATGAGACTAATCCACGTCTGAGCCCAATGCACTTCAGCACCTTTTTATACTCAACACTTGATATAATGTGCTAAATTGAGAAAGTTCCTTCAAGGTTCCAAGACGTGTTTGCTTGATATGAGCTGGGAAGGACATATAAGCAGTTTTGTTTAGTTTTTTTCTGAATAGTTTTTGCTAAAAAGTTCTCCTTTCTAATATGACGATTAAACATTTCTGCTGACTTTCACAGGTCCACCTTCAGCAAAGATGGTAAAGACTGCAAGCTGAATAATGATGTGGAGAGAGTTATGAAGGAGTTCCACCGCGCTCGCAAGCCCATTGGGTACCCGACTATAAAATATTAAAACTGTGAATATCTGAATTGAATCCTTGTATATAGTGCATATACCGAGGGTTGGAGAACTATCTAGGATTCCACACCGTTTCTAGGTCACTAATCAAATTAGCGACTCTGATCACATGGTTAGACGGATCAGATGTCCTTGCTTCATCTCCATTTTTCACTCAAATTGTTGTTATGACAAATGTTAATTTACAAAAATGTAAAAAAGTTGTCTCTGCTGTATATTTGAATATGATTCAGTTCAAATGTTGAACCATTTTTCACCTGCGCTGAATCCGGCTTTCTTTGGCTCAGTCTGTCCAGCATGGCTCCTCTCCTGGCGTGCCGAGTTCTGCCGAGTCTGGAAGTCACAATGGGTTACGAACGTGACGAGACCAGCCGCTGGGGCCGCTGGCCCAACACCAGCATGGTGCAGGCGGTCAAGAGCATGGGGGCCCGCCACAACACCCGCGAACCTTACATATCCTTTCACTGAGACAAAGTTTTCTAGAGATTTTGTCATTTTTAACATATTTTACCGAAAGCATTATTAGTGTAAAACTTTAAATGTGCCTTTAAATGATGCAAGAACTCTCTAAATGCATGTCAACTTGATGTCATGACAATAAAAAAAAAAACATTATTTTCCCCTTAACTGCCCATCTCACGAGGCCTATGTGGACGAGAAAAACAAGGTGATCAGCACTCCAACCTTCATGTGGGAGACCGACTACCACTACCATTACATCTTTGATGGCATCGGGAACATGGTCAAGCACGTCATGCGTATGACTGCCAAGTGATTCTCGTGGGATGCAAGACACCAGAAGGCTTTCACACTTAACTTTGGGTTGACCCGATCCGCTATTATGTGGACATACAGAGAGTAAACAAATAAATAAATAAATAAAGCATGCAATGCAACTCCTGTGTTGTACTATGTTTTGTATAGCCTATATAGACCCTTATGTAGGCCCGCCCCTTTTCAGCATAACGTATGTTGTGTTGTCTTCCGATTTCCACAATTCGCTAATTACTCTTTGACAGCAATGCCATAGAAATATACAGAGCTAGTTCACACAGCTTGTTTATCTGGTGCATAAGGTCTATAGCAATGGTGGTGTCAGACCCCTCTAGTCATACCATATACTTTTTTTATTATTATTTTTGAAGTAGATGATTGTACACAGAAACCTCTCACAAACATAACATTTCTCAGTGGAACATTTTATTTTACAAATCATACAAAAATGAGTGACAACATTTATAAAAAACAAATATAAGAACATACATAAAACTTTTTTTTTTTTACAAAACCAAAATTATTCTGTCAAAAAACCTTTAAATGTATTACAAAAATGTACAGCAGCATCTTAAATATAAGATAGATCAATGTTTTCTCAAAACATTCATGAACATTTGTAAAAAAAAAAAAAAAAAAAACGAATTAAAGAATATATTTACATCGCTAACCACAGACTGGCCAAGAGTGATAGAAGGATGCCAAGATCCATGTTTCCATGTGCCAAGATGCCGTCTGTTTTTGTTTGAGCCATTTTATACATCCACAGTTCTTTGCATTAAAGCAAAACAAATATAGAAGATTAAGTGAGCTAGCTGCAAAAAAAATGTCTGTTTGGGAAAGTCAATTACAGTAAAGAGTACAAATAAATTGCGAGGAGAGTTTGATTGAGAGTTAAGGCAGCTAAGCTCTTAACTCAATGTTGGCACTTCATTTTTGCTTTAAATTATAATGACAAAGGGTTTAAAATGAATTCAGTTCCAAGATGAATGGTGCTCAAATATACACATGGTAAACAAACACAACAACATTATATTCATATATACATGTACGCCTGTATATGTAAATTACAACATTATATATTTCATTTGCTTGAAATATACGTTTCCTTTGATGCAGTATCTGATTGTCAAAGCAGACTTTATGCTATACTGTTATTTTGGTTCGGCTGAATGGAGAATGTAACAAAACCCTTTGAAAGTAGTTATATTTCTGAAGTGTCCATTATCCACAATGGATATCAATTTCATTTATAAAACCTGTATTAAAAAAATCATACATTTCAGTAAAACTGTAATTTATGAAAGCTCGTCTTTTAAGTCTAGACAGTGAATGTGAACGAAAGACAGTGAGACAAAAACTATATTCCACATTCTATACATATTTCAAGTTTGGAAAACCTTCAGAAGGAGCTGAACGCACCTTTACAGCGTAATGACAATAATGAATATACATCAAAGCTGGTCAATGATATTTAAGTCTGGATCCTTTGCTTTCTCGGGATTTGTTAGGTTTTTACTCAAAACCAATTTGTCGTCTTCCTTGGGATGCTCTGGAAATATAAATACAGGGATTATAGTTAGTTGCTTACATAAGGACCAAATAAAACTGGCTTTAAATTGAATTTAACATGGGAATAAGTGAGGCATTTTATAAAATTTTGCTAGCATAATCCTGTTCTTGAGGCCAAATTGTAATATAGCACTTTTCAGAATTTTGTACTGTCAAACAATGTACTGTAAGTCAAACATCAGTTCTGTGGACATTTGTCCCTACAAAGGGAAATATATTAAAAAAAATCCATAGCTAAAACAAGTTAAACTTCAATACAGATTGGTCAAAGGGAGGTAACGGACCAAGGTAAGGTTTTCAGAGCAATGCGGAGCTGGAGTCAGAGTCTGGGTCAGGGGGGGTGCAGGGGTCTCGGGAGTAGGATTCCTGGGCTCTGCGGTACTCCTGGAACTCCTGTCGCAGGGCATTGAAGCGAGCATCACTGAGGGAACGACCATACCGGTGCTGAGGAGGCTGGGACACTAAGGGAGGGCTGATGGTGTACAGGCCTGAGAGGAGAGGAAAGGAGGGGGAGGAGGAGGTGGAGGACGGATAAAGTTCAGGGGAAATTTAATTTGCCATTATATTTGATGTGGGAAATAAGCAGACAAGCTCAAGTGTTCTTACGTTTACTCGGGAAGTCCTGGAGGCCAGCGGTGGAGCGGGGGCGTTCTTGCCTAAATTCCCTGCCTCGCCCAAAGCCTGCATGGGGCCGCTCCATCTTCATGGCCTCCAGGATGTCGTGATCCACAGAGTTTTCCGCAGCATCCCATTCATAACTCTCATCTACTGAGGTATTTCTTCTACACACACACATGCAACAATACATAGTGAGATTATACACATTTATATCACTGTCATTTCGTACATAAGCAAAATAAGACATTGGCAACTATTCTAGTTTGTCTGTGCTGAGGTCTTGCCTCGTGTATATGTGTATCAGCTTCACCTTTTGGACCTCCGTTCTCTCAGGTCTTTATCTGTCCTGAGCCTCTCGCTCTCTTCGGTGGTCTCTGGCGAGCTGAGTAAGGTTGGAGTGATAGAGAGAGACTGGCGTAGGTGTCCATACGGTCCCACACTACCCCTTCCACTGCTCTGGCTGGCGTAACTGGCTCTGCCCCCATCACCTCTTATATCCCGGACTTCTGTCTCTGTACAGCCCCTAACTGCAACCATCCCTTTGTCCACCTCTCTCGGAATGTCTTGCTCTCGTAGTGGGAAGGATGTATGATATGGTGAGGGCCAGCTGTAACCTCTGGGGAGGAAAGGTCTTGGTGGATACCTTCTGTGTTCTGCAGGTTGCAGGTAGTCCACCCTGGCCACTGATCTGGGTGGAACAAAAGGTCGAGGAGGTTCTTGTGGGACATACTTATGCTGAACTGACCTAAGTGTTTCCTGATAAGTCAGTGGCCACCTAGAGAAATCCTGAAAGACCGCTGCCTGTCGACGTGGATCTGACTCTCGCCTGGAAGGAAGGGACGATTCCATGTGTTGTGGTGGATCTGGGACTGAGGGAACAGGTGTGTGGTAGGAGGGTGTCATGTCAGATCTCTCAATATGCTTACGTCTCTCTAAACTGTAGCTGGTAGGAGGTTGAAAGGGCACTGACCCTCGCCATGATGGGCCAGACATGGGATAGTAGCGTGCAGGGGTACGACCCAGACTGTAAGATTTGAGCCTTATATCTGGGTGGGGAAATTTATCCCTGTAACAAGTCTCAGATATATAAGCTCTTGGATTTTCAAAATTTTCCCATCTAGAACCTAAACTAATGGACTTCTTAAGGAATTGACGTGGTTGCCCGACTCCAGAGAGGGTCCTACAGGGACCAATGCTGACAGATTTTTTCATGAAAGGCATAGGACCTGGATAGATCCGTGAGGATATCATGTTTGTCCGGTCACCCTGAGCCTGATATCTTTGATATTGTTCAGATATAGAGTCTGGACATTTGGAAACAATTGCTGCCATGCTTTTAGCCGTGTTAATTAATGTCTGTGCTTGACCATGCTGTGTAACTTCTTTTTTTTTAGGCCCTAAACTCTTTTCCTTTTCTTTAGATGTTGAGAAACATTTCTTGATTGTGTTTGAGATGCCTGATTTAACACATGTATCTTGTGCCTCTAATTGTGAACAAGGGTCAGAAATCGGAATACTTCCAGGTTTAGGGTGTCCCACTGGTACGTTCAGGGTTCTGTGGTCATGAACAGCCCCATTGTGATGACTAATAATGGTCCCAGAGTGCTCCTGACCATCTTTTTCCCAAATTTTGGGTACAACGTCAGGCTCATCTCTTAACAGTGCCCTAGTTTCTGGCTCAACACTGGGTTCAACAGATTCCGAAGGCTCAGTCACTTCTACAGGATCATCTACACTCATTTCAATGAAACCTGGAAGACTCAGGTATTCCAGGATAGTGCTGGTCTGCAGTGGGGACATCCGGTCTGGTTGGGGAGCAAGCTTAGCTTTCATTGATTCTGACATTCTCGATAAATTTGACTGATCACTTCCCGCCTCATTTTCCAACAGGGTCAGGTGTGATATTCGACTAGGGCTTTCACTGAAGACACATTTGTCACTCTTTCGGGATCGAGCCCTGATACCCTCTTTCTCTTGCTCATTGTAAGGCATTATGGAGCTGGAATCACCACTTACTATCACTTTTCCTTTTGCTCCTGCTTTCTGATGATCATAGGGCAATGTAGAGCAACCTGAAGGATTATGACTCAGTTTGTCTTTTTGAACGGCCCTTACTTCCTCTGTGTCTGTGACGCTTTGAACCATGGGATCAAGGAAATGTCGGTTAGGACTAGTATCTCTATCTCTTCCTGCCACCATTTGGTGCAGCTCAGATGGTTGAGGATTCAAGCGAGCAGGGGATGTTGATCTAAATGCTGGAGCCTCTTTTTCCATTTTTCTTTCTTGCAACCAACTTTCCTGAACTAAAGTCCTGTTGGGCAGCTCCTGCTCCTCTTCCAGGTGACTTTCCGGGTGTCTAGCTTGTGCCCCACTCAGGTTGGTTTTACTGGGAGAGGGTATGTCCCTTGTAGGAGAGAAAAGTGAGAGAGAGGTATATTGTGTGGCTGGTGAACGAGAGACATCTGTTGCCAATGAATCTTCTAGATCGGCAATGCCTTGTTGACGTGTGTGAGGGTAGAGTGAATGAGGTGTGTTCCCTTCAGAAAGGCTCTCCACTGGCACCAGGCTGGTGGGGGATGTCACAGGGCTTATGTCCCACTGGATGTGTGAGGAAGACGAAGAGGGAAGTCTCTCCAAGGGACTACTGGTGTTGCCAAAATAACATCCCCTCCTATAGTCCGATACACGCTGGGCCAGGCTTCTGGGTCTGTTTTTTTGTCGTAAATGTATATCTTGGGGCTTCCAAATAGGGTCTTCAAACTCATCACCTGTCCATTTTCTTAAGGGACTTGCAGACTTGGCCCGTCTCTGTTGTTGCTCATGTGCCTGTACCCTTCGGCTGGCCGTATAGTGTTCTAGCTCCCTCTCCATTTGCTCACGTTCCTTCACCAGCTTTAAACATTTGCTTAAGTTGTCCCTCTCTCTTTCACCATCCAGTTGAGTTACCATAGTGCTGTCCTCTGTTAGCTGGCTGTCTCCATTGATTGGCTGGTATTGTGCCTGGTGGAGCAGCCTCTCTCTCTCCAAAGCTCGGGCTCTCCTGGTTAAGCTGGGAAATATGTCCTCCCTATGACTGGCGCTCCGGCATTTTTTTAGTGAGTCACTCACCCTCTTTTCACTGCAGTCTGAATAAAAACTGGCCTTCTCCAACAAGGCCTCAGAGCAGCCCTGCTCATCATCAGAGTAGAAGCAGCCATGACGGGAAAAGTTTCTGGCCATTGCCTTCACCCTGCCAGGGGAGTGATGGGGTCTCTCTGGGTCTGGAGGGTCCACCGTCAATGCTGACAGATTCTCTCTCTGTCCATCCCTCTCCGAACTTACAGGATTTGATTTGTTGGACTCTTTAAAAGTTCCATCGTTACTCCCTCTACCCGGTGATTGTGGGAATTCTTTTTTGAGGTTCTTTTTGATGTGGGTTGGTATGGAGTTTTCTAGGTCAGGTTGGATAACGAAGCGGCCATCAGGACTTCTGGCTATGGACTCAATAGCAGATGTAGGTGAGGGAGATCCACCAAAGTGGCTCTCACACAGGGTGTAGCGTGGAGGTGGAGAGGATGAGGACAGGAGCTGCTTTTTCTGATCCTGGTACTCACTGCGGCTGCCTTTATCAAAGGAGGAACGGTCTGAGCGATCAGAAGAGGATGAGTTGGGGAAGAAGTTTAAAGGAGGGCACAGTTTTAACTTCAGCACACTGTCGGGACTGTCAGAAGGCGAGTGAGCTCTGAGGAGAAAGAAGACAAGTGAACATTTAGGGAACAAATAGAGAGATGTTTGAAACAAATGTATCATCCCTTCAGGTTGTCATTTCAAAAACCCATTGTAGTACAGTGACAAAGATGGAGAAGCATAGGAATGATACATGCATAGCAAGGAAGGACACTTACTGTGGAGACGAACTCTTCTGGAAGGCAGAGGGGATATCTGAAATGGTGGGGAGGGTGCAAAGTTCATATCATGCCACGGATAATGAGTCATAAGATGACAAAGTGCCAAAAACAAAAAAACAGAGATGCCATGCATGACAATACCACTGATGGCTAAGAACAAATACATCACTTCAAATGTCAAGTATCAGTCTTTGAGGCATTAAATGTCTATATGGTCATAGCGATTGATAATGCATCAAAGGCCTTAAGGAATTGACTTAAGTCTTTTGAGTAATGTTTTAACTCTTCATTAAGTACACAATACATGTATCTGAATGTTGCAGCCCCAAATGACTTCAAGAGCATGCAAAAAGATTTAAAATGTTTTTATAGTGGTGTACTTTGTTCAACAAAAATTTCATATTCAAAATCATCAATCTTCATCACTGCTTTTACCATCTCTCTTTTTCCTTCGTCGTTGTCCCCTTCTATTGTTCATAACACAGGCTGTCACCAGAGAAAGGATGATGGCAGCAAACAGGAAACACACACCCCCAATCACACCAGCCAGCAGGGGCTCAGGAACAAAGGCCAGGAGACTGGGTGCTGCCGGATACATCTCCATACCTTAGGGCCACACATTACATGTTACCCTCTAATAATATAATAAATCAATTAACAATTAAACATAATTAATTTATACCAATATTACATTTCTGACTTCTTGAACCTTCTATTTATTAGGGTTTAAACGGATAGTAGTTGATCTGTGATCTGTACAGACCAGGCCCTACGGTTCAGCATGCATGTGATTCACGGATTAATTGCAAGTTTAACCACCATAGAGTGAAAGTTTATCATCTGTATGTGTTTTGTCTTACCAGTTTACACATTCAATAGATTTTAAACCATTCCAGCACTAAAAGAAGCAAAAAAGAATTTAATTCGTTCTTTAAATCTTTGGATTGATTCCTCTTTCGCCTCTCCTTGCACTTGGATGGACACACACAAAATAATGTCAAAATACCTGTCCAGGCAAGTTCTCTCATAAACACAGTCATTGTCTTAAGTGAACTTAAAGAATTGAGAAAGAAATCAGATGTGTATCATTATATTGGATCTGTGCATTAGGCCTTAAAGTGACAGCAGTCAATAAACACCTGTTGTTGTCAATGTCATTAATGTTGTTCAAACAACAAGCTTTAACAAAGATTAAGCTATATTAAGCTATACAGTGAACACTATAGTGTTATTTTACATTTAATTATTACATTTCTGTACCTGAAATGAATACTACAGTTAGACCTTACTTTATTTGTAGCTTTGTTATATTGTATTTATCTACATGCTTGTAATTAGGGTATTTTTTTGTTTTTTGACTGTTGTATTTAATAATGTTTGAGCTTCATTAGTTGGGTAAGTTGCAGTGGTATCGGAGTACTTAAAGTGTGCTTTAAGTAATAAATGGAAAGCAAGTTACCCCACTCCCCAATATATATATATATTTTTTTCTTTTTTTTCTTTCTTGCTGATCCAAAAAATAATCCAAAAACTCAAGATCTGAACTGTGAGTTTTGTGAAATGTTGAACCACTACTATTTATCATTTTAATATTCAATTATATTTATTAAGTCTGTAGTTTTTCCAAGCCTCATAAGAAAATAAAAAAACTCTTTCAAACTTTCAAAAAGCCAGATATATCAATTTTAAGTAAAAATATCGAGTTCTGATTTAGCCTCACCTTCAGTAGAGATGACAACTGAGTCACTGGGCACACTAACCAGTCTGTCTCTGCGAGACAGAAGACACAGCTCATAGTTGGAGTCCTGTGGAAATAAATGAAGAGAAAATGAACCATGAAGTGAAGACGAATGGCATAGAATAGGGACATTCAACACCAAGCTGCCATTTTCCCAATATTTCAAACGTTTTACCTTAACAAGTCCCTGTACAATCAACTCGGTCACGTTGACAGCAATCTCTCTGTCTATAGTGACCCACTCCCCCTTTCCCCGCTTTGCTAGAAGTACAAATGAAGTTAATGGTGGAGACTCTTCTAGAGGTGGCACCCATTGGAGCAAAACACCCAGTGATGTACGATTGGCTGACAGCAAGGTGGGAGGGAGCAACACCTCAATGGTGGTTACCACACTGGGAGCGTCTGTTGGAGGAGCTGCAATGAAAAAAACATAGGGTTTATCTTAGTATGCTACATCATAAATCCTGGATTATAGGTTTGGAATAACTTTGTAGTCCACCAGGGAATGCTTTGAATCAAATAAGGGAATACAGATTTTTTAAAGAAACTATAGACAGTCTAAACCTTACCATGTATAAGATATGTGTATGCATGTGTAGAGCTAATTGGAGACTTCATAAAGTGCATGATTTGCATGTATATCCTCCTGAGACCCAGGAATAGACTTTTGTTCACTGTAGTGGACATTATATTTTAGTGAATTTCTCTGACATCATACATGTCACATGTCACAACCTGGGTGTCCTGTAAAGAGCACATTCAGGACTTTTCAGAGACACCAAATGTTTGGAGGTTTCACCATGAAAACAACTTCTCATTGGTCTTTAAAAATGTCTGACATTAATTTAGTGATCAAATGTAGGAAATATGATAATATATTGTAATTATAATTTAAATCGGACTACTTTTCAAATTGTATTTCATAAACCAACATCTCAGGAAAATGTTATGGGGTTTCAAATAAAAAAATTAGGGCATTGATTTCATACATGTCCACTGTAGAGACATCAGGACTTAAAGCATGTTTATCAGGCATTTTGGGAGACACAACAAGAGAATATGGAAATAAATTATACATCAATATTCCTATGAAATATTAGATATTATTATTCAAATGTTGCCAATCATTACTCCAATTATTACATTTCTTTTTTCATTAAATGTTGCTCCAAGAACACATTAATGTGCACATTAGATACAGTGTATAGATACATTGCATTGAATGGGAATATTAATTTATGGCCATTTTACCCACATATTGCATAAAGTAAAATGGTGTATCAATTTATTCCGTTATATCTTTCATAAAATAGTTGAGAATCACCTTTATACAAATTTTAGTTAAAATAAATCCTGAAACCCCAAAATTTATTGGTAAAAAAAAAAAAAAAAAATCCTATTGTTTTTGCCTATACATATAATTTCATGTCATTTTATTTTTTAAACAACTTAGTCCTGGTGTCCACTACAGAGGACATAGCATAACGTATGAATAAAATATATATATATTTTTTTTTTTACCATTTCTTTCTTATGCTCTAAACAATGTGATGACATGAAATGTCATGAGGATATAAAAAAAAAAAAGTGCTCACCCAGTGTCGTAATGGTGACAATCTCACTGAAGGGGCCAGAGCCCAACTTGTTTTGGGCAAGAACACTGAACTGGTAACTAGTGACAGCTTGCAGACCCGTCACCAGCAGGGAAGTTTTCGATGTTGGCACAGGGATTGATGCCCATTCATGTTTTCCTTTCACAGTGGGCTTTATCCTGATAAAGAGAGATATATGATATGATAGTCACAATTCAAAAATTCAGTGGTCGATTGAAATGCTACTAAAATTCAATGATTCTCAAAATCCTTTCAATGATACAGCAAGACAATGCTACTGAACATTTGAAAGTAGAAAAATAACATATAAACAAATGAATATGTATTTTAAACTTTCAAGTATTAAGTTATGTGTATTTAAATGAACAAAATGCAAAAAAAACAAGATTTTGTCTTGGTGACAGAAGACGACAACAACAGTACACAGATAGTAAAGCTAGAAAATAAAGATAACTGAATAAGATACACACACAAATCTAAGTGCTACTGCTGATGCATTCAGTTTGAGGTCACTTACCAAACAGTAAATCTCTGAGTGTATCCTCCGTCAAAGCCTGGCTCCCAGGACACATTGGCCTGACTAATCCCTGGATCCACAGACACGGAGGTAACAGCATGGGGACTTGTGCCTGAAGAAAACAGAACAGATAATAGATTTAAGTTCTGTCCCATTTGTTTTTCTACAGGTAAATACGGGTTATTTTTATTAACAGGCATCTATTCCCTGTTCCTCTCACCTAGCACTAAAATCGTGGTTGCCACACTGACAGTGGCCACACGGTTGGTGGCAAGACACTCCCACGCCCCCTGGTGGTCCTTACTGAGTGGACGCAGAACCAGAGAGCCATTGGATAGGACTGTAAATGGAGAGCGAGGGGCGGGACCAACCTAAAGCAGTGAGTGAAGCATGTTTATACCATTTAAGACTTTAAATCCATGTCTGCTAGTATATTAGCCTTTAAATACTCACATTTAAATAACACACATATAAATATTTGCAATGGCAAGTTGTAAATCATGGACATCTGAAGGTTATAGGGATAAAAAAATAAATAAAAAAAACTTACTTTAATCCATGTGATATTAGGGGCGGGGTCTCCCTCAGGTTGACAGGGTATCACCAGCTCCCTACCTACTTCTTGTAGGTACTCGGCACGGGGCGAGACACGGAATGAAGGGGGGTCCTATGGACCACCAGATTGCAAATAAATTCTCAGCAACTCAGGTGTCAGGTCAGTCATTAATAATGAATTTCACACTGTGTTGACTTGTCAAATTATTTCCCATTCTAGAGATATGCTCACCTTCAGGATAACTTTGGTAGGTTCTGATTGGCCCATGGTCCCGTAACTGTTATAGGCTGTACAGGTGTACATGCCCACTGCATCATCATTTGCTGCAGTTATGAACACTGAGCCCTCTGAGTTGAACATCCATCCTGGATACTGACCAATCAAGATGAAGAGTATAAAATGATGTAATTTGGGTCACAGTTAAATAAGATGCTTGATGATATACACAGTACCTGCCCCAGGTCCAAGGACGCTCCATCTTTGGTCCAATTAACATACAGCATAGGGGGCTCGGCTTGAACTGGGCATTCGATCTTTCCCCCCATTCCCACGGGAAGATAAGTCTCACGGGGCATCCGAACCACTCGCGCAGGGTCTTTAAGAAAATCAGGCATTTATATTAAAAGGGACCTATTATGCCTTGTTTTTGGCATCTACAAGAATAAGTTTTCATGCTTTAATGTTAAAAAAACACATTATTTTTCACATATTTTACATTGTTGCAGCTCCTGAGTTCTCACTCTGTCAGTAATGCTCTGTTTAGTTCCTGTCTCAATGAAGCCCCTCCTTCTGAAAAGTGCAATGTGCTCTGATTGGTCGGCTGAATCAGTGTGTTGTGATTGGTGTAGCGCTTCAAGTGTGTTTGGAAAACACTACTAAATAACTCAACCAGGCCCCTCCCCTTTATTTTGCGTATGCTTTGGGCGGGAATTATTTAAATGAGGAATACTGTGACATGTTCGCTCCCGGAAGAAAACGCAAGGCTACAACTGAGCCGTTTCAGAATAAGAATATATATATATAAAAAAACTCCCTTTGGAGGGACTTTGTGCTTTGTAACTTTGAAGCCGTTTTTTAATGGTCAAACAGCAGCATTACACGCTAAAGAAAGTTGAACATGTAAAAGCATAATAGGACCCCTTTAATGACCCCTTTAATTTGAATCTTTAATCTTCTGTTACTCTCTTTATCTGGTATACATGAAGATGAGATTTTAATATTTCTCAAAAAGAAAGAATTTAGAACCAATAAATTGCAAAGCACTCACGTTTAACTTTGAGGTAGGCAGACGCAGAGGGCGGAGTCATTAGACCATTGGTGGGTGTGCAGGTGTAATTCCCAGAATCCTCAGGTATCAGACCTGAAATGAGGAGTGTCCCGTCCACTAGGATTTTTACCCGTGATTTCAGAACTCTGTAAACACAAACATGCATCAGCAAACAGAAAACAACGACACACAGACAACACTACATAAGTAAAGATTTTTAGTGTAGTCCATAACTGAACTACACAGTTCAATGACAATAAATGCTATTAATATTATTTCTAATAAATGGAATTAACCCAAATAATTAGAGGCTACTAAACAAATTTCATTTTCAGCTTTGATTGTAATTATGTGAAAATAACGCATCATTAATTACACAATAATATTTGATGGCAGAATGCTGTGATTGTCCAATCAGAATTCCAGTGTAATAATGTTATCTAAGCTCTTGTAATCGTAGGTCACTTACTCAATGTGAAACACGTTTTGGTCTTGTTTCCACCACTCGTATGTGAGGTTAGAGGGATACGCTTCTGCTTGGCATTGCAGAATTGCATCCTGGGACATATTCATAGTGGTGTCCTCAGGGGGAATGATGATAATTGGAGGACCTGGTTGAAAGCAAAAGAATGCATAAAAGCATGCATGTGAGACTGAATGCATTAAATGTAATCAGCTTTTAAGGGCATCTGGATTTGAGGAGGTTGTTTGTTCAGGGCTGAGATTTAGGCTTAAATGCCAAATGCATTGTGTTAAAACACTCCCACCAAAAGAGGGCAGTGTTTGTTCGTTTCATTACACTACAGTTTGCCAGTACTAAATTCTTATGCTGTGAAAAAAATGTATGCGAGATACTGTCTAGGTTTTCAACCACATATTATAGCAATGCTCAGATGATGACATACTGTATGAAAAAAACAGAATGGTAATGCTAGCATTCGCTTTGCAGTTGTGCGATCAACAAAAAACAATATTCTTTATCATCATGCAATTGAGGAACTTTCATTGATGCATTTTATTTGCTTAATGTTTATCATCTTTCATGGTCTTTTCATCACACAGCTGAAAATCTTTCAAATCTGATTCAAAGAGGCCATTGCATAGTAGAAAGTGCATATTTTCTGAGCTAAATGGAAGCCACAACAGTTCTTAATGTGAACCAAGCCAGTTGCAAACCATATGAAGCTGGGATTAAGGTAACTGAATTTGAACACAAATCCAACTGCATCAACGACTCCAATGTTCTCATACCAAATGCTGCTTAAGGTAAACACTTAATACCCTGCAAGCCTATTTACAAGCTGCTGGCTTTCTTCGCCCACGTGGGTAAGACGTGGTGTGTAACTGACCTTTGACCTGCAGCTGGGTGGTGTAGGTAAGGTTCCCTTCTGAATTGGATACGTGACACTTGTATATTCCTGCCGTTTCCCTGGTAACCTTGGCTAAAGACAAGGTTTCATTGAGTACCTGTTGAGGGACATTAATGTTTAGGTGGTAAACGAGACTGTCAAAGAGGAAAATGTGAACAGCCCAATGTGAACTCTACACTCAAGCTGACATGAAACGTGATTCACAAGTCATCGTGCTTCTGCAATCACAATGTATATCTGAGTTAAACAGGATATTCAATCAGGGTAAAAATGTAGAGATGCAGATTTGAATTGCACAATGAAAAGTTGGTTGAAATCTTTAAAATATCTTTAAAATTATATAACCTACATGTGTTTCACATTCTTTTTGTGACAAGAAAACATCCCTACAACTTCTGAAAGTGAACAGCAGTGTTTTACTGTAGCATAAGAAGTGTTATTTTAACATCAGTGGGGTTTAGGGGTTCAGGTTATCCTACATTAGGGTTATTTAACAACAGAAACTGAATATTCAAATGTAAAAATAAAACACTGCTTAGTTTTCACTGTATGAATAAAAAATATACTGATTCTTATTAAAGCTACAAAAGTTATTCAGCCGAGAGCAGTGAGTGATTTTCTCTTTGTCTTTTGGTCATGACCCCAGTTATTGCAAGCGGTTGCGATATGCATATCGCGATATATACATTTGCGATGTTTCGATCATTTCGATATATTGTGCAGCCCTACTAATAATCAACTGAAAAGCTGTGTACCTGAACTGCTTCTTGTTCCTCAGCGGCACTGCCATCTTTTCTCCAGATGATGATGGGTTTCGGGTTTCCATGAGCATCACACTGGAGGGTGAGAGATTCACCCAACATGACCTCCAGAAAGGCAGGAGGAGTCTTTATGAACACTGGAGGAGCTACAGCAGACATAACCATCAAAATAATTAAATGAATTATTTACATATTTATTTACATACAAAATAAATAAATATTAAATTATTTAATTAAATATGCACTTTTAATATTTTTCACAGAGAAAATAAATACATAAAATAAGAATGAATAAAAAATATAAAAATAAATTAAATAAATAATGAAATTAATTATTTACATATTTATTTAAATACAAAAATAAATAAATATTAAACTAATTATTTAATTAAATATGTACTTTTAATATTGGCTTAATCAGGCAGACGCTTGTAATATTAGACTAATTAGACTGATACGATAATAACAAATATTATTTTCTGATACTTATAAGGTCACCGATATATACTGCACCACTTAAGGGGATAGTTCACCCAAAAATTAACATTCTGCCATTATTAATTATCCTCATGTCGTTCCAAACCCGTAAGACTTTTTATCATCTTCGAAACACAAATAAAGATATTTTTAATGAAATATGAGAGCTTTCTGTTCCACCATTGACGGCAACGCAACTACCACTTTGACGCTTTAAAAAGTTCATAAAAAGATCGTAAAACTAATCGGTTTAGTTAACATTTTTCTGAAGAGACGCAATTGCTTTATATGATGAACAGATTGAATTTAGGCTTTCATTTTTGGGTGAACTATCCCTTTAAGGACCTAAAATCATTGCTTTACACTTGCTCACAGTAGAGTAGTCTTTAACTTTCTCAAAGCGTAACACATGCAATTATGTAATAATGGACATTTGCAAGTGAGGCAAAACCCCTAAACGCATCTTATTTCCCCATAACCCTGTCAACACACAGACATGTTTTCCAGCACACTCACACAATGACAGCTTTTAAAACCGCTGTAAGCTGACACTGTGCATATAATGGGCGTGAAACAGGCCGCACTGGAGAGTGTGAGCGTGAGCTTCTGTCCTCTGTCCTCATTCGGATCGCTCGTACATGCTACAGTAACACGGTCAGATGCTAAAAGCCAGTCTGAGCCCTTCACAGGATTCACACATCAGTGCTGAAGGAGTGTGTGTGTGTTTGGGTGTCAGAAGAAGAGAGTGTGTGAGGTTTCAGAAGGCATGATAGTCATCCTGAAGGTGTGAGACAAAGTTCAATGTGAAAAGATTGTAAGCAACAGAAAGTGCAAAAGTCAAAGAGCTCGTGTAGTTTTAGATGAAAATGCTCGAGTTCTGTTGATATAAGAGCAAAACATCATCTGCATCACACACACTGACGCAAGTGTCACGAAATATGAGATCGGATTACACAACTCTCTCTTATTCACTGCAACAAAGCCTTTTATATGAGCTGCAGATGCTGCTTTAATCAGACGTTTAATCCTTTCCGTAAGAATACAAAAATGTCAGCTGCTTTATTGGCATGAACATGAAACATAAGAGCATCATTATAAAATATACATGCTCTTAAACAAATGCATGTTCACTTTCTATGGAACCTAATTGTCACAAGATTAATTTGAAGGATTAAGCAACACAGCTGACACGCAACACACAGTTTTGTGTCTGTTTCTCATTAGGGGTGGGCTGTATGTTCTGATCACATTCTTTATCGCAGGACGTTTATATAATAAATAATCATCTGGAATTTCCAATTGTGCATAATACAGTGAATTAAAATTACTTGATGGACACAAACCAAAAATTCTGATTTGGAAAGAATTAATTTTTCATCACTTCATTTGAATCTTTATGAGTGAATAGTTCTGACATGCAAAGCTATTATGCACGCTTGAATAGAAGAAACAACCTCAAAGCATTTCTTATCCCACCTGAGATGGAAAGGAAGTTCCATGTGCCGTTCTGAAACTCATCCGAGGTTCGGTCCAGCAGGAGAATTCGACATTCAAACCAGCCCTCATCCTCCAGAGTCAACTTATCCACCAGGAGAGACGCGCCACGACTCAATGACACACGACCTGTCCCGGAAATCAAAGAGACAAGCAATTATTCAGCAGTACTTAAGAATGAGAAAGCACACAAAACTGACGCTCAAGCAACTCTGAGATCATGGGTTTGATTCCCAGTGAATCTTTTTTCATCAGGCTAATGCATAAACTAATGCCGACACACAGTATTTATTCCAAAAACCACATGCATACCTGAAACAACCAGTGCAAACCATTACATCCAAATGGGATTATTTTAGCCCTGTTACTTCACAAGCCAATGAGGAATTTAATGTTAATACTGAATTGAATACAGATGAGTATTTAGAATTGCAAGTTATTCTGATGTTAATTTACAACTTAGAAAAATATCTATATATTTTTAACAACATAAAAAAAGAACATTGTTATGGCCTCCTTTTACTGAATATTTTCCACCCGCTTTGTCTTCACCAGGTGAAAATATATGCCTAATCAAATTTTACATAAAAGCAACAGTAATATTTATGCTATATAAATATTAAAGGGATTAAAGGGATATTTCACCGCTGGAAAGATGAATGTGTATTTAAATTGGGTAATTTATGTAGTAGAAATGTAAAGTTATTTTAGAAGTTGCTGCCTTCTAGACTGAGAAAATGTACTGTATTTTTGGCTCATGTGGATGTAAGACAACAACTCCCAGAATGCACTTTCTTCACTGCCCTACGAGGACACTCCCAAGCCACGCCTACCGGTTACAGAGGGCAGTGTCGGGAGAAATGATACAACTAGGCTACTAGTCGACTCGAAACTGAAAAGGCGGCGTTTTATCGTGAGATCCCCCTATGGGCGGGCTGAACACATGCGGAACGAGCTCCTCCTATTGGCTGTAGTCTCTCGCCTCTGGACAGAAGAGCCTCTGATGAAGATAAATGACGATTTTTGCATCATCTGAGGTTTTTTTCCAGACACACAATACAGAAATCTCTCGTCTCAGGGGGACATGAGGGAGGGAAGCACGGTCATTTGAACATACTACCGGGTTTCTACTGATACAAAGCTTAATGCTAATCGGTGAAGAATCCCTTTAATGCAATGCACAACTCAACAAAATCATATAGGCCTGGTTTCACAGACAGGATCAGGCCTTAGTTCAATTAGGAGATTTAAGTAAAAAAAAACATTACCGGTGTGCATCTTGAGACAAAACAATGACACTGTCATATTAAGATATATCAGTGCAAGTTGCTTTCAGTTAAAACAGCTCAAACATGCATTAAAGTCTGGGACTAGGCTTAAACCTTGTCTGTGAAACCAGGGGATAGACAAATAAAAAATGCTTCAGCTCACGGAGTAAAAAGCACCACCTGTTTTTGTTTATTGCACAGGCACGTGGAAACATGTGGAAAGAGCAGCTCAACTCCATGGAAATCTGAATATCTCTCAGCATGATGTAACATGGTCAGCTGTTTTCCTCATATCCACACACAGACTCAAAACAAAACCACACTAGCATGAGTTATTGAAATGTGATATGAAAGGAGCAGCCAGACAATCAAATCGCTTTCAAAGCAATAGAAACCGTTTAACTTTCTTTGAAAGGTGATATGCGTGTCGTCTGGATATTCGGATCTGGTTTTTCAACCTCAACCTCCCCTTCTATTTTGATCGTGCTTTGCTTTTCCCAAATTCCAGTGTTGTAAATGATGACACACTGATAACGCAGTGCATGCCGGCTGTGTGTGTGTGTGTGTTTCCGCTTGGCTAGAAAGCAGCCGTCGGAGTTTGAAAGTAAGCCAAGTTCCTCAGCGATGGGACGCGCTCCCTGCGTAGAGTACGGAAATAATACATGACAATTTAATGCAGAAACGTTACAGCTGAGGAACTCTAATCCAAACACACCTGGAGTCTGACATACCGCTGAACCCTCCAGTGATGCGGACAGGTGTGCCAGCGCTAGATCTTCCACCTCCAGACTTCAGTCAAGCATCACAACCCCTAAACTCAAGTACTAAACTTCAGTGTGTAACTCTTCTCACACCAGCTGTGCTGATGACATGAATATCCCTTAGACAGAGTACAAATCTAGGTGATATCTGTTGCTCAGTCAACTGCAAACTACTCCTTAGCCAATAGGAAACATCCAATTCTGACCATGTGTGGCGTATAGCAGTATTGAAAGTTAACTGCGGACTGAAGTTATATATGAAAGTGCAGAACTGAAGGCCTGTTCTAACAAGTCAGTGTTATTATAACATCCCTTTATCTTTTATCAAACGTGCTGCAATATTCTCTGCTTGACATGTCTATTCATCAAATAGACCACAAATGAGATCTATTAATACCTCAATTGTTTCCATACAATATTGGGATCGAATAGCCAAAGTCTGCAATCAAAAGCCAGAGATTTCAGAATGAACTCAACAAAGGATCTGAGCTGCTATCCACATTTATTTTATAGCTCTTTCTTTAATGTTGCTGTATGACAACTACTGACCTAAAATAAAATATTAAAATAGACAAAAATGACAAATAAATGAAAAAAGCACAAAAAAATAGGAATTTTTGGAAGAAACATCTAGAAACATCCGTTCAAAGGTTTGGGGTTTTTACGACTTTTTAAATGTTTTTGAAAGAAGTTTCTTATTTGATCAAAAGTACAGTACTATTCGAGGTAATTTTATACTGTTTACTGTCTATTTGAATTTTAAAATGTAATTTATTCCTGTGATCAAAGCTGAATTTTCAGAAATCATTCTAATATGATTTTTTGCTGCTTAAGAAACATTTACGATTATAATCAATGTTGAAAACAGTTGTGCTTTTTCATATTTTTTTGTGGAAACTGATGCATTTCAGTATTCTTTGATGAATAGTACAAAAGAACAGCATTTATATTTTTTTACTGTCACTTTTGTTCAATTTAATGCATCCTTGCAAAAAACCCTGTTGAACAGTAGTGTAACCGAGACTCTATTAAGTCCGAAAAAGAGCAACCTCTGAGCAATAACAAAAGCAATCCTGACTTCTAAACACAGGGTCATTTCCTCAGCAGGTGACGGCTCCACTGAACACGAACAGTATAACAATCAATCAAGCAAAATTCACCGCCTGAGGGGTTATTTTTTCAAACCCACCACACAGTATAAACGGCTAACTATGACTAACAATTAAGCCCGGTCTAATCTCAGAGCTGCTGCTGTGGGGAGTGTTTGAGATTTTGCACAGATAATAATTGACTGATCTCATCCTTCAGAAGCGCTCTTTTCACAGAGCAGCAGCCGGTGTGTGTGTTTACTGTCATTAAAGGTTCCTCTGATCCGGGGTCAGAGGGGGAGGGTGGTTATTAAAGCAGGAGACCGGGGTAAAACAGGGTGTATCTATGACAGCAGGTGTGGTGGATGTTCCACAAATATATGTGACCATCTCTCTCTCTCAAAAACTAAACAAATAAATCTTCCTGCAATGTCCAGTTCCTTTGGCTGAATATGGAACTATGGGGAAAACAAACACCAAATGGACTTGCATGCATTCAATTAAACATTGAACAAATTTATATGCGCGCACACACACACACACACACACACACACACGCACACACATGTCTGGTTCACTATCTTTGTGGGGACTCTCCATAGACTTAATGGTTTTTATACTGTACAAACTGTATATTCTATCTCCTTACACTAACCCTACCCCTAACCCTACCCATCACAGAAAACTTTCTGCATTTTTACAATTTCAAAAAAATTTAACCCATTTCCCTCATGGGGACCGGACCGCTGGCTGGTCCCCACAATGGAGGTGATCTCAGGTTTTACTATCCTTCTTTACTATCCTTGTGGGGACATTTGGTTCCCACAATGTAATATAAACCCAAAGCACACACACACACACACACATTGTTTGTGTGATTATCAACCACACATGACGTGTAAGCAAAGTGGAATGCTGCTATTGGACACTGAACTCTTTCCCGCCACGGAGTGTTTGTCCATCAATGAGAACAGAATGGAATGCCCCCCCCCCCTCCCTTAATTCTCTCATGTTGCCATAGCGATGAAAACATGGGGTGGGAGTTTGGATTTGAATTCAGTTGCCGTCGAAACCCAAAGGGGCAAAAACACAGGGAGGGAGGGGCAGGTCACGGGGAAACGTTTGTGCTTTGATTTTGAAAAATTACATGTAGGGTTGGAGGAAAAAAAAGAAGAAAAAACGGTTTGATTTGAGTGGATAAAAGGGTAGAGAATCGGGTGAGACTGAATTACGGAAAGAGAGAGAGAGAGAGAGAGAGAGAGGGAGGAAAAAAATGTTTTTATTTGAACTGAGACAATAGCTCGGACTGAGTGACAGATGCAGGTCTGTTGGGTTAAATGTGTAATTCAGCATCGCTTCGTACTCACAGTCCTTTAAAAAAAGCAAAACACGTGACAAAAATAATAAGTGCATAAAATCGAACGCAATTGCTAGTCCCACTGTCATGATGTCACGGAGACAAACATTACACATCTCTACAGGAATGGGCTCTTAATGACCCCACAGGGCAAGTTATTTATGAACAAAAATTGAATTACTGTTGCAAGTGTATAACATGAATTCCAAAGAAGGTCCTTCTGGATCAATGATGAACCCTCAACAGCCAATGAGCACTCGGTGACCTTTGACCCCCTCCAACCCCATCATTTTCCTCCAGACGCGTCCATCATTCCGCACGGGTCAATACTGACATGATGGCCGGTCACCAGGACCCCTGCGACCAATCACAGCCTGCGGATTCCAGACATGCGGGAACAAAGCAAAATGCATTTTCTCGCACTTTCATCTTCCTGTCGCACACGATCTACAGCATTCCTTGTTTTGTCTGATTGATAGTTTATACGTTTTTAGCAAAAGGCCTTTTAGTATGATTCTAAAAACACACCTTCAGGTTGTGGTACACATGTCTTTTTGTCCATATAAAAATTAGCATCTGCAGTAAATTGCACATTTTTGCTCAGTTTGGGACTGAGGTGCATGAGCTCCATATTCTCACTATATCATACTATATGAGCCATAAAAGACTGATGTATCAATTATGATACACACACACACACAAAAAAAAAAAAATGCAAAAGTATATATTATCTTGTAAACTCTCCAATTTTGCAAAAAAAATATTTTTCTCACATTTATTTCATGCCAGGCTGCCCTGCCATGCATTTTACTTTCCAGCCATTCCTCTATTCTCTAGTCATTTTGCTTTCCTTTATATGTTAAGGTTAAGGTTCAGGTATACTTTATTGTCCCAAAGGGAAATTTGTCTTGGGTTCAAAAATACAAACACTGCATCACATAAAACTTATAGTAAAATAACACACAAATTAGAAAGAAAGGATGAAAAAAACCCCAAAACGATTGAAATATGTCCCATATAAATCCAATTATTCACTATAAATCCAAGTACAAAAGCTCTATATCATTTGCAATTCTGCTGTAAAATCACAATAATGCATGACCCTGAGTGGCTTATTGCTTTATTTAAATGTTTTCCCACCTCTTCCTACCCATGTGACATCTACCTCCATCACTTTAGGCCAGAGACACTGAGTTTTGGAAGGTCTAGGTGAAGCTGATTGGAGGGTAATATGCGAGACTCATATGAGCAGCAGTCAGGATCTTTCCCTGCGGGGGGTTCGTGCGCCTGCCAAAAGATCTTCTCCACGTGGTGCTGGGATTCTGACATTGCCTTTTCAAAAACCCCTGGCCCTGAACTCCCTCGACATACAGGACTAAAACTCACTCCGGGGTATTTTGGGCCATGTTTCGACTCCTTTGAAAACTGTTGGATGAGTCATTTTTCAACGACAAGAGAGAATGTTCTGGTATGAACCTAAAGCGAACAGTGGGAAAAATCATTGGCCACCCCACTGACCTAAACCCAACCAAGATTTTTTTTGTTTAAATTAGAATAATAATTCAACGTCTATACACCAAACACTTTGCTTTAAAATATCAAAGAGCAACAAGCACGTCTTGGTTTAGAATTCTCTCAAACCCTATCAATTAAAGGTGTAATTCATTTATTTTTTACAAAATGTATATTTTTTCTTTAAAAAATAAAAAAATAAAATGGTAAACAGTTCTGTTTGTACCTGCTTGCTCCCATCTTTGCTTACAGGTGCTCAGTTCTGGGTACATAAGGTTTTGAGCCAATCCCCTGAGCTGTAAATGTCATGTGACTATACATCATGACAACACTGATTGGCTGATAGCAACACAAAAACACAAGAGTCCCAAATCATTCGCTAGTGACTATCCTGAGCTTTGATGTGAAAGTCCATTACACACATTTAAGAGCTTCAAAATAATAACAATAATATTAATTATAATAATAAAATGAGATAAAATAAATTAAAATGAACAAATCAATAAAAATAAAATATAAATGATATATATATATATATATATATACACACACACACATACATACATATACATATATATACATTATATATATATATATATATAACATTTTGAATATTACAAAAATATATATATAAAGTATAATAAATTAAGATAAAATATAATATAAAATAAAAAATAAGATAAGATAAAAAAAATAATAATAAAATATAATAAAATATAAAATAATATATACCATAATATTAAATAAAAATAAAATAAATAAAATAAATAAAATAAAATAAAATAAATAAAATAAAATAAAATAAAATAAAATAAAATAAAATAAAATAAAATAAAATAAAATAAAATAAAATAAAATAAAATAAAATAAAATAAAATAAAATAAAATGCGTAGTTATAACATCTACCACCAGCCAAACCCCGATTCCCTTGGTGCCACCCTAATATTTCCACAGTCCCATCTGGCCACCCCATTAAAAATCTCCCTGAGGCGACACCGCCAGTGATTCGCTCACTGCGGGTGGCCTCTTCCGCTGTCCGGCTGTGGAAAGCAAACATGGAGCGTTTGGTTTAGTTTAGCCTACTCTATCTTTTCCCATATTGTTTTGTTCGGGCTGATCTTTTCCATCCCTCGGTGCTAAACCCCTCTATTGTCTGTGGCCAACGGAAAGCCATGTGATTGTTGCAGCTGCACATCTCGTCACATCCGTGAATGCGGCCATGCACAGACTGCCTGAACGTGTCACAAAATAACACACGGCACCTATGGAGAAAGATGGATTCTATTGAGAAAGGCCTTGAACTTGTTTTTCTTTGTTCCACCCTGTGTGAGTTGAAGGATGACAGGGCCGTAATGCATTATGGGACGTGTTTTGATTTGAATACAATCACAGATCTGGGGGGGGTGTGTGTGAATGAATCCCCGGCCCTATCAGCTTTTAACCCCCTTTCGTTGAAACACCCCCCCTTCGACCACTATAATCGCTTGAACCCTCTATGAATAGCTCTTTGTCATGGGATAGATTACAGTTAACGTTGTCCTTGTTGCTCTCCGTCTGGCAGGCTTACGGCTTCGTCCCACAGATCAGACCGAGGTACAGACACACGGGCTAATGCTTGTGCCCCGAAGGCACGGATCAATAGAGCAAACGTTTTACTGCCACCAAGTTCAACCAGCTATTTCTAAATGACCTGCAGGGATTATTGGGAAACCCTTTAAATGGATCTAGATGTCAGTCAGTGACAAATAACACTGGACTGAGTGATCCTGAGCTTTGGAATGTCTTAATGTTCATGTGGAAGTAAATGATTGGCTCGACTATAATCCATGTAAAAGTTCAAACAAAAGTGCAAACATTTCAGCTGAGCCGATATCTCAGCTGATACCAAAATTAATGATACCAATCATTTATGTTACTATGGTCTAACTCAGGTTAACTCCACCCTATAATATCCTATTAGCTCAAAACTACAATATCCTATTAGCTCAAAACTACTAAAACTAACTTCATCACTGCAGTTTTTTAATGGCTTTGAAAGAAGTCTTTTTGAAAACATTTTTAAAATGTAATTTATTCCTGTGATCAAAGCTGAACTTTCAGCATCATTACTCCAGTCTTCAGTGTCACATGATCCTTCAGAAATCATTCTAATCTGCTGATTTGCTGCTCAAGAAACATTTCTGATTATTATCAATGTTGATCAAGAATTCATTGATGAAAAAGAACAGCACTTATTTGAAATAGACATCTTTTGTAAGAATATGCCTTAATAAAAAAAAAATATATATACATATTTAATGCATCCTTGCTTAATAAAAGTATTCATTTGTTTAAAAAAAAAAAATCGTACTGATTCGAAACTTTTGAAAAGTAGCTTAAATTACATAATACTGCATATACTTATGGTTAGAAAAAGATGGTTTACACTACAAGGCTTTAGCATAATGGTTAGAAGTTAATTAAATTAATAGCAATTCATGACTTTTGCCAATAAAATCTTCTCCAGTCAGGTGATTTTATTCTACTGGTACTTTTAATGCATGACGTCCACTTCCAGTCACCCATAAGCAGTTTCCGCAGTTAAAAACAGGTATAAAACAGGTATTGTGGAGAAGGAACCCAGTTTGACGATCCCAATACCACAGACATGCGATGTAAAATTGGTCTGATCTGGTTCCTTGATGCCCTAGATTAAACCCACGTCTTTGTGTGAGGCAGTCCTTCTTCTTCTAAGACTCTGGGAACATGATATCTCTAGTTTCTTTGCTCTTTTTACAAGAGGACAACACCTGTTGTCTCTGAGCAGAAAGACAGGTTTCAGGGTAAACTCAAAGTCTTCCTTCTACGTTTTTTTGCCATTGTTTCCTTCTTGACTGATTAAACACAAGTTACCTAGACTTCAGTTGAGGAATGTAAGAAATGTGAAACCAAAACCAGTGGCAAACCCATAGGTCAAGCAAAGGTAACGTGACATTGCCTTTGAATAGATCTGGCGATGAAAGAGTATATCGGAGAATGGCGGATGAGTTGGGGGAGGGGACGTGGTGAATGAGGGGACTGACCACTGCATGTCGTATACATGACAGATTTGGGAAATTAACCCGCTTCCAAATGATGTCTTCTTCCAATTGAGTAGGCTATGCTTCTGGCTTAAGCATGAATTGTGAACATGCCAGTTTTAATGTGCGTAAGCATTACAATTATTCAGATTTGTTGCTTTTAGTTTAGTTAATTTTAGCTGAACAATCCAAAATGATCAGTGAGGACACGCATGCACTTATATTTTGTGCACTTTCCCAGATTGCATAAAAGTAAATATAAATAAAGGAGCACTGCATCCCACAGACAGAGGGAGTAGCTTTATCACACTGCTCTCCCTCGGGGGGCTCTTTCCCTAATTATGAGGTAGGAAATGCGGGCACGTTTGATCAGCTCTTCTTAGACTAACGGCTCTTGACAGAACAGGCCGAGCGTTCAAGATCCACACCACACATGCTGAACTCTGCTCTGCACATCTCCATCCAGCTGTTCACAAAGAGACGGCATGAAACGCCATTCACAACACATTAAGCGTGCGTAATGAAGCATATCTACAAGAGTAACAGAATATTCAGCTGGAAATAAACATGCTAGGCAAACATTAAGGTTGGCGAACAAACCACCCAGCGACAAGCAATTTGTCCACACCAGATTACAACTACAAGACGCAACAAAATCAATCAAAAATCACAGCCAATCCGAAGACCGCGTGGGCGGAGTCTCTCTGCAAGCGCCGTGGATAAACAACAAAATGGATAAGCACACAATTTTAAGATTATTAAAAATACATACTGAGTGGCTGAAACAATCTTTGTCAGTTCACAGTTTGAATGTCCTTTTTTCCAATTTATTTTCAAGATCCGAAGTGAATTATCCATTGATGCTTTCAGTATGGCTTTAAAAGGTCACACAAAATGATATTCAAACCCACAATACATTCTTTTAACATTAAATAAAGCACATAATCAGTACCTGAGATCATCATTGTCATACTTTGTATGTTGTTGTTTCAGCTGCAACGTTGCAGAATTAGAAACCGTTTCTAAAATAGAAACTTCACGTATCGTTGTTGCGGCTGGTTAGGACAAAAACTCTGATTAACATGGAAAAAGTTACCGTTTATTGCAACATGACGCATCTGGATAGGACACAGTATTACATTTATTGACCCAAGCCGAAAATTTGATGGCGGTTTTGACTTGGACCAATCAGAATCCAACCTTGTAACCACATAGAGAAGTGTACCTAAAAACTATACAGAACACCATTCACGTCCGTGTAATAATTATAAATGGGAAAACCATTCTACTTAAACACCCATTAAGCTGATCTGCATGAGTTATTCTGGTATTTTTACGAGCAAGTTTGTTACGCAACTTGTCATGGAAACATTGACAGATGCTTCTCATGAGCCTTGACTAAAGTGAACGGAGATGTGGAAAGACCTAAAATAAAACAAGGATGGTTCTCCTTCCTTCAAGAGGGTTTCGTGGGCGATGTGCCACAGCTGTTGCCTGTTGCCGTCCCAGCCTCTCTGACCCAAACCGAGACCTGATCAAAGTGGTCGAAACGCCCAAGAATGCAATTAGCTCTCATGCTAATTTAAAATACAGCAAATGTCTTATCCACTGATTGGACACTTCAATGTGGCCCTTTCTCTGATGCATGATGAACTCAAAACACTTGGATTTGGAGGAAGTGCACAAGAGATGCAATGAATATAAACAATGACTAAAGTACAAATAAAAAGTTAAAAAGTGGTCTAAATTAACAGATAATTAACATCTAAGATGTACCAGACTCATGCACTAAAGGGTTCAAGCCAAAAAGTGCAAGAGGCTGTGCATTAGTGATTCATGCACTTAAGAAAAAATGTGACATGGCATACCTTAAACGTGGTAATGTGATATAAGTTGATCAAGATGGTAAGTTGACTCTAAACTCAACTGATGTAGCCTGGGAAAACCCAGACAACTTCCGGCAAATTTAGATTTGCTCTGCAAGTAGTCCAGCAAAGAGCTCATTCAAGCCCATTTCTAATCCCTCGAAATCGTGGCACCAATCAGAAACGTTGGGGCGGGCTTTACATGATGACGATCGCTCTGATTGGTTTTAGGTTTATCCAATTGCGCAGGCCAGGCGCAGCAACTTTTAAATGCATTATTATATTAAAATTGCAAACACATGAGGACAGTCTCCATGAAAGACCCACTGGCAGATGAACGTGCTGCTACATTTCTCTCCGAAACGGTAGGAAATTAAATTAGATTTAATAGAGGATTTTAACTGTGACAAGATGATTGACAGGGCAGTTTACGTGACAGGATGCACGCGACAGATCCGTCCGATAAAGATGACCAAGTAGTATGTCCCAAAGCTTGCCTACTTTTTTGCTACACGTTCAAAAGTAAATACCTTTTCTTCACAAAAAGAGTACATACTTTTATGGCATAGTGTAACTTAGGCGAATTGGGACGCAGCATATGGCTTTACACGATGACGATCGCTCTGATTGGTTTTAGGTCTATCCAATTGTGCCCAGAGGCATTTGAGCGACATCCGTTGGTGACGCCCCTTTGGAAATGAGTTATTAATGAAGCTTTGCCAGACCATAACTCAGTTACTACTGAGAATGGTCTGGTTTTACCCAAGCTACAACTGATGTGCATTGCTCATCCAATTATATTTTGGAGTCAGAAAGATCCAATTTGAATTGTAAAACCTGGTGTAAAACTACACTTTCATTTGATGTGTGCACACCTACACACTTCTGATAAAACCATGATACTTTTAATCCAGTATATTTAAAGACGTGAGCAGATCAGGTTTCAACTTGCCGTCCGTGTTGTGACGCGGTTTGGGAAACTTACATCCTTTTAATTTGAGAGTGGAGATGCATCAGATTCAAAGCCATGATATGCTTCATCTGTTGCCAGCGTACTCTGACACTGGGATGAAATTAAACACAGATGCAGCTTAGAGAACGGGGAAAGAAGAGGCGATTCTTTGACGTTCCTTCCTCATTATTGACTATGTTTTGTCAATATTTGTTTTATCGAGAGGTAAACAGTTCTTCCCCATTCTCTCTTTAACCCATGACTCATTATCTAAACACCACAGAACAAATCTTAATTGATTTTGCATTAGTTTCCTCTAGTGTGCCGACAGACGCGAGAGCCACATCTGAGAACCACATGCTCCTCCTGACAATCACAGCAGATCCCACTGGGAAAACATGGACATTTACATTTGCTTCCAACCAATTCAAGTGGAAACCAGAACTGATGTCAATCCTCTTGGAAAAAACACTATGGTGGTGCTATCTGTATAAATCCAATATCCCCAACACCTTCCATCTCTTCTTAAATCAATCCTGCTGAAAAACAATTTTCTCTCTTACTGGGTCAAACCCATCGGATCCGAGAGGAGACACGCGGCCCCTAACCAGCGCGCTGCAGTTTAACCCCAATGTTCTTAATCCCGGGTCCCGCTCAATACCCACAACCCCCACGGGCCGTAACGTCTGAGCACCCCCTCCTTCCCTCTTCTCCCTCCAGCATCTGCACCCGAACACAGACACACACTCTACATAATTACAGGGCACTTGTTTGGGTGGGTCATTTATATGTGGATATTCGTTTAACAACACAATGCCCCTCCCCCTTCAATAAATTCCAGAGCACGACCCCTCCTTCACGTGCACTGGGGCAAACGGCTGCGTTTACACCGCCAAGCACCTCTCCGGGAACGAGTAAAGCACCCAAACAGCCTTGAAAGTCGTTTCAAGGGAGCTCTTGGTGAATTGCCCAGGAAATCAGCCTTTTGCAGGCCTTGTGTCAGAACCTTTTGGAGAAACAACAACAGGAACTATCGTGGGCTATTGAGTGGATAAAGCGTGTGGATGTGGCCCCCAGAGTCTAAACAAGTGCTTGTAAAACAGAGAACTATACGTCTAAAGAACCCAATAGTCTCTCTGAACAATAGCAATAACAGCTTTCAGTAACCCAGCGACAAGCCTCTAAAATCCAGCTGGCATCTGAGAAGTTTCCAGAAAAATTAGGCTTCTTATATATATATATATATATATATATATATATATATATATATATATATATATAGGTATATATTATAACATTTAAAATGCACCCAAATATAAAATTTGGGTTACACTTTATTTTAAGGTGTTGTTGTTACAATTAGACATTTAAGTACTGAGTAATATTAAAGTAACTACATGTACTTACTATAGGGTTAGGGTAGGATTAGGGTTAGTTGCATGTAATTATACATAATTTATAGTTATTACTATAGTAACTACATGTAACATAATATGTAACAATGACACTGTAATAGGGTGACCAGACGTCCCGAAAAATTCGGGACAGTCCCGAAATCTAAACTGTTGTCCCGAATCCCGAATCTGGCCCTAATTGTCCCGAAAATTATACTAAAGCAAAATCTTGAGTAGTTATTGTCTGATAAACATTAAAAACTGTCTGCGGAGGTTGAGGCCGGCGAAACTGGCTGCGTGGCGTGTCCGTTTTTATTTCGGCTCCCCTGTTAACAGGTTAGAGCTTGCACACTGTCACTGCCTGCGTGACACGCGCGTCTCAGGCGCGCCTCGAGCCGCGCGGAAAACGCGTGCATGCTATAAATAGAACCGACGCCTATTTTTCACGCGACACGCAAGCGTGTTGGAAGCGTTTCCAGGCAAAATAGAATAGGAAAAGATGTTTGTATGTCATTTTGACATGAAAACATATTAATAAATGACATTTTGATGTTTGAAAGTTTAAGTTTTTACATAAATGCAGATAAATGTAATAAAAAAATATATATGATCGATTTTCAAATATTGCACCTGTCAATACAGAACGAAATATTCTGTAGCCTACTTTGCCTATTATTAGAGCGCAAGTTGCTGCGGCCGCGAGGACAAAATACTTCACAACACAATTATCTCGTTATTTTCGTTTAAGCTTATTAGCGTTAGGCTATACTGAAAGGTATGATTTACGCACTGTTACTTACAACAGTCATTGTTTTGTGGCAGACTAAAGAATAATGACAGACTGTTGATCTTTGAATAAAAATATGTTTGGTTCAGGTTTGAAATTCATTATCTTTTATTATAGGCTATACGCAGTCTAATATCATAGAAGCCCCACATCCCGTCACCCCAGACCCCAGACCCATAGACCCCCATATATTATTACTACTACTTTATTACATTTTTGGTTTTAATCAAACTTTTTGTGTTGTGCAGCCCTACAAACAAGCACAGCAAACCGAAAGCTTTTTTATTTCATTTTAATTTACTACTACTACTTTAATTAACATTTTTATTAGAAAAAACGCAATTGGATTTTTTCCCCTCCAAATCGTGCCATTAATATGGCACGTATTTGACATTAATATAATGAAATCATAAACACATCACAGTGAGCTTCAGAGACAAAGCACATAAAATCCAAACTCATAAAAGTCTAGCGGCAGCATCACTTCCAGTCGCTCTCCTGCAGGATTAATGGAAAACTGATTAATGTGTAAGGTGACACTCACCTTTGTAGTTGGGATGCACTCGTGGAGTGTATCCGCCGAATTTGATGAGGATGGGGACGTTGTATCCCAGCCGGACCCACTCCACCACATGTAAGGGAAAGAGATTTGGAGTGGTGGCCCCTTCTGATGGAGGAGTCAGACTGCAGTCCAGCTCAGCAAAACCCCCGACCCTTCCCCGGACCACCGATCCAGTGCTCAGAGAAGGACCTGTGGAACACAACCATACACACGTCAACTCATTCTGCACAACTCAAATATTCCCCGATAGTCCAACCGATTTATGCTGGATAGTCCTGGTTTAGTGCCATTTCAAACCATTTAGGCTGGTTAAGGCAGGTCTAGATTCATTTATGCTGGTTAATTGGGATTTTGTGCTGCTCCAGACTGATGTTGGTTTAGAGCTGGTCCAGATGGATGTATGCACGTTAGCACTGGTCTAGACTGATTTATGCTGGTTAGCTGTGGTTAAGAGCTGGTCCAGATAGATTTTAGCTGACTAGAGCTGGTCAGCAGTGGTTTTGGGCTGGTCCAGATGGATTTTTGAGAGTTAACGCTGGTCTAGAATCCTTATGCTGGTTAGCGGTAGATTTGAGCTGGTCCAAACTGGTTTGTACTGTTTTAGACCTGGTCCAGATGGATTTCTGCTGGTTAGTGCTGGTCAGCAGTGGTTTTGGGCTGGTCCAGATGGATTTTTGCTGGTCAGTGCTGGTCTAGACTGATTTATGCTGGTTAGCATTGGTTTTGAGCTGGTCCAGATGGATTTTTGCTGGTCAGTGCTGGTCTAGACTGATTTATGCTGGTTAGCTGTGGTTTAGAGCTGGTCCAGACTGATTTATGCTGGTTAGCATTGGTTTTAAGCTGGTCCAGACTGATTTATTCTGGTTAGCATTGGTTTTGAGCTGGTCCAGACCGATTTATTCTGCTTAGGAGATGGTTCAGATGGATTTCTGCTGCTTAGCACTGGTCTATTCTGAGTTATGCTAGTTAGCTGTGGTTTAGAGCTGGTCCAGTTAGATTTTTGATGGTCAGTGCTGGTCTAGACTGATTTATACTGTTTAACATTGGTTTTGAGCTGGTCCAGACTGCTTTATTCTGGTTAGGAGCTGGTGCAGATGGATTTCTGCTGCTTAGCACTGGTCTATACTGATTTATGCTGGTAAACGATGGGCTTGAGCTAGTCCACATGGATTTATTCTGGTTAACGCTGGTCTAGAATCCTTATGCTGGTTAGCGGTAGATTTGAGCTGGTCCAAACTGGTTTATACTGTTTTAGACCTGGTCCAGATGGATTTCTGCTGGTCAGTGCTGGTCAGCAGTGGTTTTGGGCTGGTCAAGATGGTGAAGAGCATAGGTGTGCTGAGAATGTTAGTCAGCAAAGCTTAGCTGGTTGTGTTGACCATTATACCGGTCTTTTCAGCAGGGAGAGAAGTGGATACAGCTCAAACAAGGAACTTATTTTGAAGACTAATGCAATTCAGAAACACAATTAAACATGTGATCCTTCCGATGCTTTTTAGGATAAATTAATTTAGTTCTTCTTAAAATAGTCAGTAGAAACAACACACCACAAGGAACAAACAACAGACACACTGCATTTGCCGCCTGCCATGTGTTTTCTGTTTGTGCTCAAAGCACATAGATCAAACCCCAAGGGTGGAAGCCTCCAATATTTGTCATTGGAGGCAAGTACTGCATTTACAGTATGTACTCAATGATAAAACCAGCAGTTCTGATGTCCTGGAGAAAGCAATAGACAGGACGCAGACAGGAACAAGAGCCAAAAGGAGAATGTGAGATGGAAAATGAGAGCGTGACTGAGAAAAACAAGACACAAAAGAGAAGCAGGAGGGTGATGTCACAAAAACACACACTAAAGCGGGGCGAATGCAGATTAAGGGGGGGTGGGGGTGCAGGGGAGATGACATGCATGTAAATTAACGTACAGCATGTTAATATGAAGAACGTCTGTGACACTTTCTCCCAATGGGACAGACAAAGACAGCCTCATTAGGCTGAAACTCACAGGAGAAATAATATATAAATCCAGGTTGATTACATAATTATTTCAAAAATTATTAATAATAATAATAAATATATGTAGATAAAACATCTAAATAAAATCTATGATAATAATAATATAATATATGATTTATATTACTACATAAATCATTTTTAAATATGTTTTCTTGATAAGAACATGTACCGCCAAAATCTCATTCTCATTACCTTACAATACTGAACACCATCCTGTACATTAAACATAAGTACAACAAATGCCAACATAATGTATTATTACGACTGTACTTTACAAATACAACACATAGTATATAAATAGTTTAGCTTTTTAAAAAAAATTTTTTATTATGGTAATGATAATTTGGAGGGGAAATTGTCTCAATGCAAAAATAAATAAATAAATAAATAAATAAATAAATGGTCCTAAGAAAACATTTCACTTCCTTATGGGTGAAATGTGGCCTGGACATTTTTGTGAGATCCCCCCCCATTTACACGCTAGACTGTGAGAGGTGTCAGTATGTAGACCCTCAAATTCACACGATGCAAATGCATTTGGGCAGTTTTGCACCCCGGTCACCCTCCCTTGTCCATGCATCTCGTCTCGCCTGCGATTAGCAGTAATCTCTCAAAGATGACGCTCTCTGAAAGAACCACAACCTCCCCAACCCTGCCTCTGTCCCGAGAGCCCCTGGGGCGCACACATGGCCAGCCATCCCTAAGACTCACACACCCCGTGCCTCGAGAGAAGGGAAATCTAAATCCCAGATTGATCTAAATCCGGATTTGCAGATTTCATTTTTTTTACAGAGAGGATTTGATCCCTCTTCCCCCCCCAAATGTTTGGGGTGTTTGCTCCTAAATACCAGCTCAAACACACCACAAGCGCTCTCGCTGGCCCTGGGACAGGTTTTTGTGCCATAAGGAACATAGAGGGTCGCCTGTTCGTTAACGAACGGGAATTAACCCCTCCGCCAAACGTGTTCTGAGAGTAAACAGGCTGAACTTAACCTCTGGTGTGCTGTGATATTCTGGTCATGTCTACACCAGCAGAAGGATCACGAAGAGAGAGAAAACAGACACAAATGGACGGATAACAGATGGTGTGATTGATAGTGAGGATGGAGAAAGCTTGAAAAAAAACTCAATGATGAAAGAGGCAAAAGAACAGCGTTCATTTACAGTGGAGCAGCGACTGTAAATTCAACACTTGCTAGAATAATTGACTAAAGTAAATATAATGTAACTTTTTAGGACCTAAAAAGTATTTGAACAGTTGTGATATACATTGAAAAAAGTCACTGGATTCCATAAAATATTAAAACAAGTGTAATTTATTATAAAGACATTCTTTAACTCTTCAAATGTCAAAACATGTTGATTAAAAAAAATTAAGCCATTATGAATGTTAAGTTAGTGAAGAGATGCAGCATTTGAGACATGCACAAACAGACGCTTGTTCTAATGCAATGACATTAACACATTTAAGTGAATAAAGTGTCCAAATACTGTGATTTTGGACTGAGTGTAGAGGCGGCAGATGTACTTACACAGTAAAAAGAGGGCGGCCGCGACGGTGACATTCAGAAGCCAGAGTTTCTTCTGTACCATGGTAAACTCTCACATACCATCACACATACCCCACCTGAAACACAAAGACACACACGGAAGTCAGTCCTGAGAAAACTCTGTCAGCTCTCCATTGTGATAAGACGACATGAGGAATATTTTATGGTTAAGCATGTTATGTTCTTTACACATTTAATTCATTACAACACATCTCACGTTATCCGTTAAAACCCCTTTCGCGCCAAAGATCACAGACGGCCCCAGATTATTGTTGTTCAACATTCATTACTCGTTAAAACATCACACTCTTACTTGATCTGGACAAAATGAGCATCATTAGAAAGGTTTAAGACTATTCGATATTTGACCACTGTCTATGATTAAACTGGTTTGCAGTGGCATTCATTTCTTAATTTATGCCAGGAGTGCAAAATAATTCATATTATTTTAACTACAGGCTATGTAGAATGTAGGACTATATGTAGAATTCAGAAAACCTTGTTATTAGCGACACCGGTGGTCGTTAAGTGAACTGCAGTCAACAACTTACTGCTCGTACTCGCACTCGTACAAGAAACTGAATGTGATTCAAGGCCTTTTCGTTAAAGAAGTTCTTTTCGTTCACTGATATACTTTTAGCGAACACCCAGACGCCGTCCACGCTGCTGAGATCGACGTTTAGATGAATATGCAAATATGTGCTGCACGCTTTCATCTCAATAACAAAACACAACAAAAATGTCAGCGGTGAGAAAACAGCAGTAAAGAAAGCAAATCGTAGCGATATGGATATGTTTGCACCAGCTCTGCAATTCATGTTGAGAGATGAGGTCATTAAAATTACACTGTTATGATAGTTTGATTATAAAGTCTATTTATAGAATATATAGATCTGGCTATGTGAGACTATAGTTTGAATGAATCCCTTTTCTTTGCATGACACATTGACATGACAGTACAGAATAGCTCTTTCTGCATTATCCTGAACATTGTATAAGCATTTATGTCATGCGTCATAAATTTGGGTGTATTCCTCACACAAGAAGAGTTGTGGACTATAATTATGGTGCTTTTTTGTCAATTAAGAGCTTGGTTTTCATATTTAGTCGACCTGTTTTTTCTTTTATGTATATGTGAGTGCATGAAGAGTTACATGGCATAATGCAATACTAAGAGCTGCATGAGCAACACTAATGTTTGTTTTCAATTTTTTTTGTAAAAACCCTTTTAATTGCAGAGATTCAAAACGTTTCATCTGAAAGTACAGACGACCATCATGAAATCTCTTTGTTGTCTCGAACATCACCCGCCAGTGATCCAGAAAGCAAACACCCGTGGCTTACAATAATCAACTCTCCACTCCATTCAATATTTCTCTTCAGTATTGTGGAGGAGTTTCCTTGCAAAGTGCCTGGAAATGAAAGCAGAGGTTGGTTTAATACAGCGCTGGCAAACATCCACTCGTATGATTGAGCACCCGAGAGCAGCAAAATCTCCCCAACCCGTCTCCCACGTCGACCATTCAAAGCCACTAATACCGGCTTATTACTTTAAGTTAATTAAAGCTAAAGATGGAGGGGGAGGCTATTTTAGGAAGGCATGCGCAATGGCAAAAAGCATGCAAACGTGTTTTGGTTGGTTTTGTGTTGCTGCACACATTTATTTAAGAGAATTCAACAAATAAAATTTAAGGAACACATAAGGATCTGTTTCATAAAGTTAACAGGTTTGGCGGCTACATTCTGTCTGGTTCAAGCAAACGTCAAGCTCGTCAAATTTCATGAGAGGGAATTCAAATCTCTCATCTCCATTTTTTCCAGCCCAAATCACAAGACAGATTTCTACAACGCAGTGGAAAGTTATTGGCTGAACAGTCTCAGAACCACCACAGGTATGAAATAAACCCCACACTTATGCTGTTTCCACTTCAATATATCCTACATTTGGACATTTTAGACTGTGAAAATGCTTTTGGGGTCTAGAAAAATATGCTTTTTATAAGGGGAAGTGTATATTTTGTTGCTTTTAAAATATTCTCTCCTATCCCATGTTAACAAGTAGCACAAACGGTGCAGGATGAGTTACGGCCGTGTTCAAATCATTAACCACGAGTATGAGCAACAGCAAATGCGATGCTTTACTTGGCAAACAGCACTGATCGACTAATTTGGTGTAGGAAAATATTGTACGAGTAAAGTCATGCTGTACATAACCAGTTTGAAGGTGAATTTTTTTTCCATTTCTGCAGGTTACAGCTTTGTTGAAGTCATGTGAACATGTACAGAGATCCAAAAGTCACAATCCCATGTAAAACAAGCCTCAGTTCTGGAGTCAGCGGTTCACTTGCCCGTATAAAAGGCTCAAACAGGGTTCAGGCCACATGAACTGATCTTGAAACCGGCCTTAAGAGGTGCCGGATGAGGGCAGGGCATTGTGTCCCTCCGCATGGAGTCTCTCACCGTCAAGCTGTTGAACAAGGCCTCCTTGTGAAAGTGTCTTTCAGAGAGAGGAGTGCGAGCAGTGAAAGACAGGCAGAGAGCGAAGAGACGTTCTGCACCACAAGACCCCAGGTGTGTCTTACTGCGGCCAAAAGATTTAAACTTTGCAACTTAAGTCAAGAACTTGTGCTCTGTGGTGAGGATGAAACCACATGTTAAGGATTGGGGGGGAATAAATGTCATAATTTAAGAATAAATCATTAAAATCCCATATTGGTTGACCACTTATATGAATTTGTAGAAACACTCACTGTCCCACTGAAAGTCTACAGCCCTGTTATGTGGCGCATACAAAGAGATACGATACTATTCAACAGTGTTGAGACAGTAGGATTTCTTTTGAAAGAAATTAATACTTTTATTTAGAAAGGCAGCATTATATTTATCAAAAGTGAGAGTAAAGAAATGAGAGTAAATGCTTTTCTTTTGGACTTCTCTATTCATCAAAAAACCTGAACAAAATGCATCACTGTTTTCACAATAATATGAAGTAGCACAACCATTTTCAACATTGATAATAATAATAATAATAATAAATATTTCTTGAGCAGCAAATCATCATATTAGAATGATTTATGAAGTATCATGTGACACTGAAGACTGGAGTAATGATGCTGAAAATTCAGGTTTGATCACAGGAATAAATTACATTTTACAATATGATAAAATAGAAAACAGTTATTTTAAATTGTAATAATATTAAACATTTAAAAAATCTTACCGACCCAAAATAGTCTTCAGTTACTCCAGTCTTCAGTGTCACATGATCCTTCAGAAATCATTCTAATAATGATGATTCGATGCTCAAGAAACATTTCTTATTATTATCAATGTAAATCAATGTTGCTTACTATTTAATGCAGTTTTGGAAGGAATCACAAAAATGCAAATGATAAACCAACTTGATACCAGAGCATGTGAGCGGAGCAGTAATATTTCCTCCAAAACGGAGACACATTTCTGAAGATTCCTCTCAGTCCGCTCGCTCAACCCAGAATGCCCTTTGTGTTACTTATTCTTGTTCGAGAATATGTGAAATAAGCAATAGGTCTAAGGTTATGGAGTTACATGAACGTACAGCATCAAAGTTAAGAATGAGAAGAAGCTGAAACAGAGGGAGTGTGGAGAAACAGAGTTAGCAAAGATTTACTTTGTGATATACTCGCAGCAAAGTGCTTTTATGTTCATTGCTTAGGGGTAAGGGGTAAAGTACCTTTATATACTGTTAACGAACATCCCAAAGTATGTAAATATGGTCTGCGCACTTTCCTCTCAATAACAAAATAAACATCGCAAAAATGACAGCGGTGAGAAAACAGTTAAGAAAGCATTTGATCATAGCGATGTGTACATGTTTGTACCAGCTCACATCAGCTCACATCAAGTTTATTTATACCACTTTATACAATATTTCTTTAAAGCCATAAATATCACCTGTTATCTATAAGCCTACTGTTACTGAGATATAAAGAAATCCATTACAAACAGAAAGATGTTCACATGCTCTTCCTGATTCACTCTACTCTCACTGACATTTTCATTTTCTCTCCAAACGAGGCTTTACGACATCTTCAAGAGGAGGAGTGCCTGAAAGTGAAACAGATGCTTAAGACCTAGGGCATGATGGGACGTGCTCTGCAAACCCTCCGATCTTTGATCTTGGCCTTGACTGGCAAGGCTGCTTAATAAAAAGTCTCCGGCACACTATCCGAAGCGAAAACAATCACACTGCCACTTGCTATTTCGTGCTGACCAAGTTAAAGGGGTGGTTGATTATGATTTCACTTTTCACATTTCACTTTATTTTAAAGAAATCGCTTTTTAAGGACTACAACAAACGGCTGGTAGAGACTACACCACATTCCTCCCGGGTTAGTGACATCACCAACCCTAAAATTTACATAAACCCCGCCCCCAGGAACGCGATTTATGCGATTTATGCGTCTCAATTCGCATACTATCCATCCTAAATAGTATTCGAAAATAGAATTAGTACGTCCCAAATCGTAGTATGTTGAAATGAGTGTTCCAAAGATACCCGGATGGTCTACTATTTCCGGTCAGAATCCGAAGTGCAGATCGATGCGCACTATAACGGCTAATATTGCCCACAACCCATCGCACGTTGGACGAGGATTCGGTTAGAACTACAAACACGAGTGAAAAGTGTTAAAAAACTACAGACATGGAGGACGCGCGAGTCCGGCGGTTATGTAGAGAGGTTTAGATAAAGGGGTTTGAGTGATTAATTATCAGTATCTAACCTGACGAAAATGTATTTATTCAATGTTGTCCACATTATATTGCATCTGCAGCGGCATTGTGAACTTTTGTAAAGATACGTTTAGCCATTAACTTTTAAATGCATCATTATATTCAAATTGCAAACACATGAGGAGAGTCTCCGCATGAAAGACCCACGACTGGCAGATCAACGTGCAACTACATTTCTCTCTGAAACGGTAAGAAATTAAATTAGATTGAATGGAGGATTTTAACTGTGACAAGATGATTGACAGGGCAGTTTACGGTGACAGGACGCACGCGACAGATCTGTCCGTTAAGATGAGTAGTATGTCCCAAAGCTTGCCTACTCTTTTGTTACACACTCAAAAGTATGTACTTTTTCTTCACAAAAAGAGTACATACTTTTAGGGCGTAGTATAAGTAGGCGAATTGGGACGCAGCAATGGATTATCAAGACAGAATATGCTAATTTGTGACTAAAAGATAACTACACATAAGCTACATAAATTCATCAACTAACCATTCAGAAATGTTGTCTACATATTGTCACTTCTTCTTTTGAGTCTCTCCATCTTTCTGACTTCGGGTTGAACATAAAAGGCTAAACGTTTTTGAAATTTTCAGTGCGTGTCTGTGTGAGGTAAAAGGACACAAGCTATTGAAGCTCCGCCCCCTGTGCCGGGAGCAGCAGCTCATTTGCATTTAAAGGTACAGATACAAAAAAAGTGCGTTTTTGCTCACCCTCAAAAAGTGACAACTTCAACATGCTATATAAAAATATCTGTGGGGTATTTTGAGCTAAAACTTCACACACACACTCTGGGGACATCAAATACTTATTTTACATCTTTCGAAACGCGAATTATACCACCCCTTTAAGACCTGTTACCATCAGCTTTAGCAGATAACAGACAATCTCAATCTAGCTGGCACACCTCTGGAGTTTCAGGCTGATCTGCTTTGGTAGTTCACAGCCTCAGTCGACATCAAATGAGTCTGACTATGAAAACAATCATTCTGCTAAAGCAAATATATCACTGATGTTTCATTTTACATGCTGGTAAATGTTTTGTTCAGCTTTCACCAGATCAAGTCTGTCATGTCTTCAATTCACTTAAGAGTAACGGCTAAAGCTGTCTGCTGATCGCATTAGCTGTTTGAGTTATCCTCACCATAGGCGGTGCGTCACTCTTAGCTACGCTGGCAGAGGTGTTAGTGTTGGGTGTATATTTCAGAAGTGATGACCTACACGATTCAGAGTATTAAAAGGTGAACTGTGATCAGAAACAGAAGTTTGATCCAACTTGATCAGGGATTCAAAGTCAAATGTGAGGATAACACCTGTTCAGTGTTTACCGTACATCACACAAATGCATTAAAAACACATGCCACAACTACTGAAGCTTTTAATAGAGCACATGAAAAATAATAAAGAAATATGATTATATTAGCCACTGAATCCTAAAGCATATCTCGATTGCACAAAGTTTGATAAAAGTTTTTCCACTTTAAAAGTTATCAAACAACTCAATGCAAGTGTTGTTAAAATAAATACATAAAGATAATATAAATGGAAAAAAAACACATAAAAGTACTAAAATGTATCTAAAATTAAAATAAACTTAAAATACAAAAAAAGAATCCAATTTAAAATAAATAAAAACTGCAATAATATATACAAAAATGATTGCAAAGATATAAAAAAAAATATGAGAAACATGCATTTTCGACTAGACAAAGTAGTGAACTTTTCAAACTCATAACTGCATATTAAAAACTTTTCCTGAAAGCTTCTGCATGGTCAGTTTCAATAGCATATAGGATGCAAACATACAAAAATAAAATCTAATTTAAAATAAATGGAAGAAAAAAGAAAAAAATTTATATATATATATATATATATATAAATTATATATATTACATTTCACAATTTTGTAAAAAAAAAATATGAGCAATATGCATTTGACTAGCAAAAGCAGTCCACTTGTCGAACTTGTAACTGCATTTTTTTTTAAAGCATCACGCAAACACTGAGGAGCATGTGAGAGCAGCTCGTGTGTGTGTGTGTCTGGACTACAGGCAGATGAAAGGTAAAGCACTGTACATCTGCTCTTTAACAGAGTGCACAGCGTGGACAGCTAGTCGCAGAGACAGCCTGATTAGCAGCTGTATTATTCTGCAGATAATCCTGGATGATCCAGGCTGCCATAGGGCCACAGCACAGGTCAAGCAGGATGACCCTGGTCAGAGGAAGGACAGTAAGCCAACAATCTTCCTGTGGCATTACGGTGGCATTTCTAGGGGTGGCTGGATGCTAACGGTGGAAATATCATGCTAACAAATAGAATGTGTGCCATTGCATTCAACAGCCACACATTTCATTTCATAAAATCAATAATAGATGAAAAAAAGTAGAGCTTGACTGATACTGGCTTCAGCTATATCTAGAGAGCAATATGGACAATATAATGGTGCTAATATAATGTAATATAAGTAAATGAGACACATGAAAAAAAAAGAATAATACATCAAAACTTACTGTATAGGACAATAAAACATACTACTATTACATTATAGCATTATAGTACAATTCTAGCATTTAGTAATTTTTTAAAAAATATATATTTTCAGTTTTTATTTTTATTTTTAGTCATTTAGTTTTGTGCCTTTGTCACTTTCTGTTTTTTTAAACATTTTTTGTCAGCTTTTTATTAATTTAGGTACTTCAGCTTTTTAAAATTACATGTAGTTGCCAACAATTCTGCAACATATCTAATTTTAAGTTTTTCATCTAATATTTTATTTTAGCTTTATTTTAATGAAAGAAAATTATTTGTAATGGTTTAAGTTTTAATTAACAATAACAACACTGATGGTAAACACCACACACATTGTCTTCAGAACACAACTTTTTTTTTTTTTTTTTTTATCACTGTAAAATTAATTAAAAAACTTTTTGTGGTTGAGTTTCCCTTGAATACTGTTACTTCCTTCAGGCGACAATATCAAGCTACATTGAGATTGCCGATTTAATCGAAGCTTTAGACAGTGAAACATTTCGTACCTGGATAAGCACCAACTTCCTGTCTCGGTAATCACTTAAACAGTTAATAGGGCCTCATTAGATCTTATTCTCATTTGTACCACCTTTCTCACATTAGCAGCCCTCAGGGAAGGTTGATCCGGATCTGTACCTGCTGTTGAGATACTCAAATACCACAGCAGAATCACATGCATGCTAACAAAAACCAGACCGAACAGTGATGATGATGCTGACATGTGCAGACCAGCCAGTGGCAGTGAAGCGCAACATCTGGGATTGCATGTCTCTTGGCATGAAACAGGTGCAAAATCAGTCAGGAAATATAACTTGATGACATTGTCTGTCTATTAAACACCCGTGGAGCCCTGCTGCCAAACACAGCTCAAGTGGCTTTTTGACTTGGTTCTGCAACAGCTTCAGCTTTGATTTCTCTCCAGAGCAAAGGTGCAATAAAATCACCACCACCACCCAGGTAGATCTGTGAGGAAAACCCCTCAAACCTGGTCTTGTGACTTTCCCATGCATGAACAAGGCATGATCTCTGCAGTATTACCCTGAGCCGCCTCACAATACTTCCATTTATAGATTGCAGTAGCAGTAACGAACATAATCTTCTTCCAAGCTATTCTTTTGCCAGTAATCTGGTTTGTAACTAAATAAAACTAGTTAATCAGGAGTCAATTATAGTGAAGACATTATACGTTTATAAAACATACTATTGATGAAAATAGGGAAAAAAGACATGATTTATTCAGAGTGAAATTTTATACAAATAATGATTATGACACACAGTACTAACTAAATTAAATTAAATAGTCAAAGACAATGTAAGAGAACCTACAAATGAACATGTAATGATGCAACCGTTTATAAGTTGAGTTTGGCCATGCAAAAGTGCCATGATTCCTTTAGCTAAACTGTTGCCAGGGCGTTGCTAGGGTATTCTGAGTTGCATCCTGGTCCATGTTCTTAAGTATGAGGAACCGTGATAGAATGAAACAACCGGGTTCCAGAAGTAAAAGTCCCATTAAAGGGATAGTTCACCCCAAAATAAAAATGTTGTCATCATTACTCACCCTCATGTCAAACCCGTAAGACCCGTATTATGAAGCGACGAGAATACTTTGTGTGTGAAAACAAAACAAAAATAATGACTTTATTCAACAATTTCTACTCTTCTGTGTCAGTCTCTGATGCTGTTCACAAAAAGTATTCTCATCGCTTCATAACATAAGGGTTGAACCACTGTAGTCACATGGTCATGGACAATTTTAACAATGTCTTTACTACCTTTTTGGTCCTTGAAAGTGGTCGTTACATTGCAGTCAGAAAGATGAACAAAAGTCTTATGGGTTTTGAATGACATGAGGGTGAGTAATTAATGACAGAATTTAAATTTTGGGTAAACTATCCCTTTAATATTCTCCATATGGGAATTGATTTTGAATTAATATGAAACCTTTCAAGACAGACCTGCTGTGAGCTACAAGGTTGTCATGCATATAACAATGGTATATGCTTTTGTTGAAGCCATCAACCAACAAAACTGTAACTTTTGTTTTTAAATGAATCGTGTTTCACAGCATGAATTCTGGTGAGAAACTACATCATGATTCT
>NC_138737.1:3780259-3942759 GCF_965113295.1 Leuciscus leuciscus
AAGAAATTAATACTTTTATTCAGCAAGGATGTGTTTAAATTGATAAAAAGAGATAATAAAAATAAAATTAAAGATTTATATTAATAGAAAAGATTTCTATTTTGAATAAATGCTGTTCTTTTTAACTTTTTACTCATCAAAACATCCTGAAAAAAGTATCACAGGTTCCAAAAAATATTAAGCAGCACAACTTTTTCCAACATTGATAATAATCATCATATTAGAATGATTTCTGAAAGATCATGTGACACTGAAGACTGGAGTAATGATGCTGAAAATTCAGTTTTGTGCATTTTTTTTTATTTATAAACGTATATTAAAATAGAAAACCATTATTTTAAATTGTAATGATATTGCACAATATTACAGTTTTTTCTGTATTTTTTGATGAGCATAAGAGACTTCTTTCAAAAACATGAAAAATAGTTAAGTTTACAAACTTTTGACAGGTATTATACATATAGACAGACAGACAGAAACGCATGCATATGAATAAATAAACATGTATGTAGTATATTGATATGTAATATTAAAGTGAGCAACACTGATATATGCATTTAAGTGCATCTCTCTCTCTCTTTCTCTCTCTCACCTGGAGATCAATGTATCCGTCATCATCACTCGCTAGTTTGGAGTATCTGACTCCATTGTTGATAGTGTTTCGAGCTGGCATCTTCAAAAGCATATTTAATACATAATAAACACACACGAATAAAACAACAATCATCTATTACTAAACTACTAAATCAGTTCGAACATTTTTAATGGTAATATGTAGGAGAAATACAGAGACATTACATGTCAACTTATCAACATAATCATGTTTAACTAAAGTTAATTACCTTCGCCTTGATATTGCAGCCTCAGAATAGAATAGAATCGTCTGATAACGATTTCTCTCGTACGAGTGCCAAGAAATCTTTAGATTTCCGCTTTCAAAGTCATTTTAAGCTGCTGTTTATTAAAAACGTCATTAATGCATGCCAGTGTGTGACAGTCGCACATGAAATTCTGTTTATAAACCTGACGCTTCCGGATGTGAAAACCCAACACGCATGCGCACTCTACTGGTGTTTTCCGGGTTCAAACTACGCATGCGCACATTCACAAGACAAAACCACAAGAGGGAGCTCTCTGATATTGATTACCACCTGTCTTTGAAGACTTACATCATATATTTACATGAAGGATTTGGTGATTATTGTTCAAATCAGAAGATCTTGTAAAAAGGTCTTATAAATACGTAAAAGTAATATAGCATCCAGATGCACGTGATATAATGTACACATCATCCAATAAAAAACGCTTCCAATTACTCATTTGAATTTGTTCAAATTGACAGAAAAAAACAAAACAACGTATGGTTATGTATTTTTATACCAAAAGGCACAGTATTTTGGCCTATAGGTGTGATCTCTTCCTTAGAAAGAAACTTCTGAAGTATGTTAAAGTTTACTCTTGAAACTAGTAATTGCCAGGACACATATTTTCAGAAATATTGCAAATAAAAATATTATTTTATATTTATTTCAATTCTATTCTACATAATAGTGCAAAATGCAGTAAATACTTTTCTTCTTAAAATTTGAATTTGTATAAAATATTGAGCTTTTTTTTTTCTTTTTCTTTTTCTTTTTACAAAATGGTACAGGTTAATTTAAAAAAGTTAATTTAATTTAAATCTTGAAACCAGCATGTAAGGTCACACATTTTCATATAGACAGAAACGAACAGGCCTTTGAAATTGTCTCTGAATGCTGTCAAATCACTATAGAAACAGTTCATCATCACTTGATAATGAACAATCTGGCTTTCTTAAAAGAAATGATGCAACGGCAGATGCGTCTCTTTCTTTTCCCCTGTTTCCGGATGTTTGCTCAACTGTGTTGAAGGTTGACAAGACTGACAATGAGCAGAAAGCAGAGAAATGACTCATGTTTGAAAACCACACATACAGTAATCTCAAGAAATACTGTACGAATAACCCGCAGTAAACAACCAAATCAAAATAGTGACCGCCCTCCGTCTAACAAGCTCAACTAATTAGCAATTTTGAAATAATGAAATCCCTCATGAATGTAAAGAATCAGCGGCATTGCATGTTTATGGCTGGGAGACTATGTATATTTATCTTCCCCTGTCTGTCTTCTGTCTTCTAGAACAGGGAGAAAGTTTAGAGAAAAACTGTGTAAAAATAAATAAGTAATATTAAAAATAAAATTAAACAATAAATAAACTGATTAAAAAAAGTATAAATAAATATTATTAAAATTACAAATAAATAGTAAATAAACTGATTAAAAGAAATAAATGTAAAAAAAAAATACATAAATAAATACATCTCTTATATAGTTCCATAATGAGTAGTAAAAACTAAACTTAATATTTTCCAAATCATATTTTAGACACATTTACCTTTTTCACAGTATAAATTGGGGTTTTATACATTAATTATATTAATTACATCGCATGAGGAGGATCATATTTGGGGGGTCCATGGTATTTCACTCAAATTTGCAGGTCTGTTCATTATTTTATCAAAAATAATTATACATTTACAATAATAGAATGCAACAAACTTTATAATCATGCATAGTTATGAAAGCAAAATGCATGTAAAAGGAAAAGAGAAAATGCGTCTCATATATGTTTGTTAATGACTTGAAAGGCTTTGCATCCAATAAAACTTGTGTGCATTTTTGCAGAAATGCATCTATTGTTGCAAGTGAATCAGAATTTAATTCAATGTTGCTTTTCATAATATGACTGGCGACCACAGTGTGTTTCTTTTGCGCTATAAATTATTGGCTGCCAAGAACATGAAACCATTAAAATTGAATTTTGCACAACATTTTACTATTGCTACTATACAAAACTTTTTGAGAAGCACCAGTCTAGACAGTGAGGGATAAAGGTTGATCCAGCACATTTTACGGCTTCCATCCTCTTGTTTTGTCCTCTTTTAGATGGATTAAGAGGATTGGTTCCAGGACAGAGATGTACAGCTCCTCTTAGACAGACCATTTCATAACACATAACATCAGCAATGAGTTTGGTAATGGCCCCACTCAGCATTAATTACAGCATGTAGGCGCTGGCTTCACCCCACCATCACCCTGAAACGCTCCACTGCACCAGGGTAAAAAAACAGGAGTCAATATATGGATTGTGCTGTGGATGGTGGTCTTATTTAAAGTGGAGGGGTGGTGGAGGTATATCGATTCAGACGCTGGACCACTGATCCATCACATCTTTCACTGTGGGCGCTGTCTGTGGTCTGGGCTTTTCTTCCAAGTCTATTGTCTTGACCGCGTTTAACGGATCAGCAAACGTTTGGAGTCAGAGTTGTGTCGAATTAACATTGATCAGGCAAAGCTTTAGGAAGGGAATCCAAAGCACTAGAGTAATTAAACCTAATTATAAAAAAGCTATTTTAGATTCTGGATGCTGATTGGTCAGACGTCCAGTCATGCTAAAATACAGGATATTGCCTTAAATATACACTACACTACCTGTCAAAAGTTTGAAATTTATATATATATATCTCTTGAGTCTCTTATGCTCAAAAAGGACGCATTGTAAAACATTTTTTAACATATTTTTACAATTTAAAATAGCTGTTTTCTATGTGAATATATTGTAACATGTAATTTATTCCTGTGATCAAAGCTGAATTTTCAGCATCATTACTCCAGTCTTCAGTGTCACACGATCCTTCAGAAATCATTCTAATATTCTGATTGTATTGTAGTGATGATTATATTGTACTTATTGCTTAAATATGCAATTTTTGTACATAAAATCATCCCAGTTCATGGAGGTCAGAGAAAAGCTGTGGTTTTACTGCTTTAAGCCCTCATGATTTCAGCTCCTGTGATAAGCATCGGTTAATTATCTAAGGGGTCGATTGAAAGCACAGGGTTGAGGAAATGATTCCTCTCTGCTCGCGTCACCTTCATGATGAGCAGTGCTCCTGTGACGTTCACATGGTCCAAAATACGCTTTTCTCATGGGAATGCTGCTGTTGGATGGTCACTGTGGAAGTTAAAGAGATATATCACTAGTTTTTGCTTCTTAGAGTTGGCATCATTGATGCTAGACGGATGTATCGGTATTCAAGCTGATGAATGGGACAAGAGAGAGGCGTGAATCTCACAAAGCATTGTTCAAAAGAAGAAAACTAGTTATTATATTCCACTTAGATTTTTGCATCATGATATTATGCCTAAATTTCATCATGCTTCATTATTCTTTTCATGGCAATTAAGCACATTCAATACCCAAAATCTCATTACTGTAATGACATTTTATTTTTCTGATTGTTAGTGATTCTTATTCTCAGTTGAGTTTCATAAAAAAATTTTTTATTTAAATAAAAATTTAAGGGGCTATGTGTAAAAATGTTTAATGCATTAATCACTTTTCTTTTCTTTTTTTTTTTTTTTTTTTTAAATAGTCTCACATAGTCAGATCTATATAGTCTATAGTCTAAAATTAGTCTCACTGACGGTCTGAACTCCATCGCAGCTTTCATTGGCCAAGGACCGCCCACAGGCCGTCTGACTGACATGAAAAAAGCAACCAATCACGTTTCATGTTTAGGAGCGTGAGAATGTAAAGTCGATGTCCCCACAATCACAGACCGGTGTAAAACTCTTGGACGTATTTGAAAGAGTCTATGCTACGAACTTTGCATCACATGCTTTTGAAAATCCAGTGCTTAGTTGATCCTGATGAGTGAGCGCTCAGTGTCACAGTTGTAAACACAACGGCTTGCTTTTTCCATAAGGGGGTTTGGCATCAGGGCATCTTTGTTTGCAGGCGGACCGTTAAAGAACGCGACACACACGTCTCCTGAAAATCCTGTAAAATTCAACCAATCAGATGGTGACTTAGAAACTCCTGAAGTGTTTCCAATTTTGTGTGCCATAACATCAGACGTTCAGCCAGCGGTCTGTGGGTGTGACTTCTGAGGCTGAGACTAGACTCAAATATTCCTAAAGGCCACTTTATAATCAGACTATCATAACAGTGTAATTTTAATGACCTCATCAGTCGACATGATGCCGGTGCAGAGCTTGTGCAAACATCCACATCGCTACGATCAGATGCTTTCTTTACTGCTGTTTTCTCACCGCTGACATTTTGTTGTGTGTTTATTTTGTTATTAAGAGGAAAGTGCGCATCACATTTACATATTCATCTAAACGTTGCTTTCAGCAGCGCGGGCGCCGTCTGGATGTTCGTTAAAAGTGAATCGCTGCAAAGGTAGGCTATTTCCAACTTATTTTTACCCCCAAGCGAAAAAACAAAAAGTACTTTGCCGTGAGTATATCGGGACCTTCAAGTTGCTGGCTGCAGTTCACTAAACGGCCACCGGTGTCACTAATAACAAGGGTTTCTGAATTCTACATAAGTCGCTTTTAAAGGGGTATAACAAATACAAGAAGGATATATAAACATATATAAACATGATATATATATGTCTGTCATTATTTTTCTTTCATTATAATGTTTTTGTGCAGAAATATGTAGGGGTGGAAATGTTCCTTATTTTTTTAATGTATTTATATTTAACATGTCATTAAAACAATGTCTCAGTGCTAGACAAAATACTGTAGAGTGAATTAAAATAACACTGTTACATGTTCTTGACCAGTTCTGTGACATTCACCTAGAGAGCTTTTTCTTGTGTGTGTGTTTCAGGCAGCCAAAATAATGATATTCATTGTTTTTTTTTCTTTTATTGCTTTATATATAAAGTCTTATCATAACTAATTGCACACAGTATGGTCCATTTAATTTGCACGCCGAATGGGATTGAAAACAGCATTCAGAGTAAGTAATGAATATTTGGCAGTGTTCAATAATGTGTAGGTCATATTTTCTCAGGTTCTTGGCTGCAGAAGTGAGGGCACGACTCAATATATAACAGTGATTTAATTTTAAAGAGTTTGTGTCATAATATAGAGAATATCTGCATAGATACGTGCATTGACAGATGACTAGCTCTCTGTAAATAGTGTTTAAAAAGCATTATGCAGAGGCATATCCATCCATCCATTCATCCATCCATTCATCCATCCATCCATCCATCCATCCATCCATCCATCCATCCATCCATCCATCCACCCATCCATCGACCCATCCATCCACCCATCCATCCATCCATCCATCCATCATCCATCCATCCACCCATCCATCCATCCATCCATCCATCCATCCATCCATCCATCCATCCATCCATCCATCCATCCATCCATCCATCCATCCATCCATCCATCCACCCATCCACCCACCCATCCATCCATCCATCCATCATTCTTTATTAGGACATAAACACTGTGTCAGTCTCATCAGCCTTTGTGTGTGTGCATGAGTTCATTTGTAGGAGTGAATGAATGTGTGTGTATGTTTATATGTTTGCCCTATAATAACCTGAATGTGTCCTGCGCTCTTGGTAGGTGGGGTAAAAAGCAATAAAAACAACAGCAAAAAGTTAATCTCCAGGTCCACAACTTCCAGTTGTTGAATAATTGATGCACTCTGAACTGATGAAGGGAAACTGTCGGGAGTCCCACCCACCGACTGGACCACTGAGACTGCCTGAGAATATCAGCCTGTCACGTGGACCGTTGTATCGCCCCCTGCAGACACTCGCCTGTAGGACAACTCCATATCATTGACAGGAACGTTATAGAAATGTTCTGGCTTAAATGCAACTTAAACTCTATCAACAACTTTATTCATTCTGACTAAACATTTGTAAAATCCAATTGGTTTGAAAGAATTCACCAAGAATGCATTAATTGGATAAAAAATGCAGTAAAAACAGTAATATTGTGAAATACGATTAAAATTTAAAACAACGGTTCTCTTACGAGAGGTACTCTCGTACTGCGTAATATCTTACGCTAGGGGAAATCTCTTTTCCGCGAGATACTGAAGCCAAAAAATTATCCTTAATTTTGAAATAATGTAAAACGCGTTGCGGCAGCATGCAGACATAGGCGAGACAGCTCGCGCGCCTATTGGCTGCCCTGCGGCAACTGCAGCAGCCTATCGATAAGGCCCTATCGTGACGTCATCACCAATGGGGGCGCTTCGCGCCCCATACGTCACGTCCCGCCGAAACGGGCGTGGCCTGGGGCTATAAATATAGCATCGAAAGGCTAGCTTACCGATTTTTCATCTCTTCAGCGGAGCTCACGCATCGCTGGATCCAGAGAGAAGAAGCCGCGCCGTGGAAACAGCATTTCAGCGGGACGAGTTCGGTACCTGGAGTCGCTGGCCGCGCCGCCTTCAACCACCGTTCCTGCTACGCTATCCGGCGTTATATCCTTTCATTGCTTTGTGTGTGTTCGCCGCCGCGACTCACACTCCCTTTCTAAAAGAGCAGAGCGTCTTTTTCAAGATGTCTCGTCCATCCTGTGGCTCGTGCCGAGCCCCACTCAGCGACGGGGACCGCCATGTCATCTGCGTTTCCTGCCTGGGTGAAGGACATGCGGCTCTAGCGCTCGCTGACGGCGGATGCCCTCACTGCGAGCTTATGCCTATGGCGACTCTGAGGACTCGCATGGCAACTTTCCACGAGCCTGCACCCCCCGCTTCGACGCCGCGCCGTAAAAAGCGCCGTGCTCAGCGGATCCCTGAGCCTCCCACCGAAAAAAGCTCGCCGGTGCGCCTGCCAGCTTCGCCGTCTGCTTCTCTCGAGTCTCTCACTCCCGGACAGTGGCCGCCGCTGGCCGCCGCTTCCGCCGGAGATGACAAGGAAGAAGCGGCAGTTTTCGAGGAGGACAACTGCTCTATCCTGGCTTCGGACAGCGAGGATTGGGCGAGCTCTGTGGACCTCGCCCCTTCTTCTGCCCGCGAGTCGTCAGGAAAACGGGCCAGCATTGAAGCTGAGCTGATGCGTCTGCTCACACAGGCCACAGAGAGCCTCGGCCTCGAGTGGTCCGCGCCCGCCGAGCCTACACGCAACCGTCTGGACGGCTGTTTTCTGCAAGGGGACCGCGTTTCCACGCCCTCAAGACCCGCCCCGTTTCTTCCTGAGCTTCATGAAGAACTGGCAAAGTCTTGGAGCGCCCCTTTTTCAGCCAGGCTACGTTCCTCTGCTTCGGCGGCATTCTCCGTGGTGGACGGTGCCAAAGACAGAGGATACCTCGCTCTCCCTCTAGTGGAGGAGGCGGTAGCAGCCCATCTTTGCCCGCCCTCTGCTGGACGGCGGACTAAGACGGCGCTACCTTCAAAAGCCTGCCGCGCTACTTCCACCCTGCACAGTCGCGCTTACACCGCCGCTGGGCAGGCTGCATCAGCGCTACACACTATGGCCACTCTCCAGATCTTCCAAGCTAACCTTCTCCGAAAGCTGGACGAGGAAGGCACGGAAGCAATCAACGTGGCGGATTTAAGGAGCGCTACGGACCTCGCACTCCGCGCTACGAAATCCGCTGCACAGGCCATAGGGCGGAACATGGCCTCTCTCACCGTTGCTGAGAGACACCTCTGGCTGACGCTTTCAGAAATGCCGGACTCGGAGCGCTCTGTGTTCCTCGACGCCCCCGTTTCTGCTACTGGCCTCTTTGGATCGTCCGTCAAAGATTTCGCGGACAGATTCGCTGAGGTACAAAAGACGTCGCAGGCCATGAAGCACTTTTTGCCAAAGCGCTCTAGCTCCGCATCAGGCCGCTCTAAACAGCCGTCTGCTCGCAGCTCGCAGCCACCGCCCCCCGCCGCCGCTTCACAGCGTCGACAGGCCCGGGACCAGAGACCACGCTCTCGCTCTGCCGGCCGCCGCCCCCCACAGCGTGGGACTCGGCCGAAGGTTGAGATGAAGCCCGAGGCCTCAAAGTCTTCCTAGCCAGCTTAGGAAAACGACGGTGTTCAAGCCCCGCTGCGGCCGGGTTTCCACCAAAACTTCCCGCTCGTCCAGTTCCATTACATGCGACTGTTCCAGTGTACTCTGCAGTAAACAAGTCGGTTGCATTACCCGCTTGCCTGTACACAAACGCCGTTTTCACGGCGACCCAGATAAATCCTGTAAAGAGCGTATTTTCTGGTATTCCGGCCACGGCCGACGGTGTTATGAGTGTAGTAAAAATGCCCACTGCCCAGTGCCCATTCCTACACACAGACACAGCCCGCCCCACAGGGCTCGCGCACATAAAATCGACTCATGTCGATTGCGCACAGAATGTAGTGAACGTGCCCACGTCCCAGTGCCCACAAACACTACACGCTGCATGTCTCTTGGTTTCTGTAAAAACGAAACCAACACACATACAACCGACTCAGGTCGATGGTGTTTTCAGTGCAAATGTGCCCGCTGTCCTGCGCCCACATTCACTCACAGACATGACGAATCCCTCGGTTTCCCCCACGCTCGCCGTCTCTCAGCTACCTGCCGTGAGAGAGCCGAGCGCGGGCGAACCGCCCGCTGTGATCAAAACACTCCCCGCCTCGAGCGCTGCAAATGCGGTGTCTATAATACAGCATACCGAAGCTCCCCGGTCGCCACTATGTCACGACCAGAGCTCCAATCTCATTCAACCCTTAGCTATGCACGCACATGCGTGGGCAAAGCTTCCCGGTGTATCAGAATGGGTGCTGAACATTATAAAAAGAGGCTATTCGCTACAGTTCGCTCGACGTCCCCGCCGTTGTGCGGTGCGAGTCGAAACCACGGTAGAAAAGGAAGTAGCAAGTGTACTTCGTACCGAAATTGCGAAGCTGTTGAGCAAAGGGGCAATAGAGCCTTTATCTCAAGCTCAGAGCGAAGGGGGGCTATACAGCAGATATTTTCTGGTTCCGAAAAAAGACGGGGGTCTCAGACCCATTCTAGATCTAAGACAACTGAACGTAGCGCTTTCAAAACGCAGGTTCAGAATGCTCACAACCAAGAAAATCCTCGCGCAAATTCGCCACGGGGACTGGTTTGTGTCAATAGATCTGAAAGACGCGTATTTCCAAATACAAATAGCGTCACGTCACAGGCGATTTTTGAGATTCGCCTTCGAGGGCCAGGCTTATCAATACACAGTCCTACCGTTTGGCCTGTCCCTAGCACCCCGTACATTCACGAAGTGCATGGACGCAGCCCTCGCTCCCCTGAAACTTCGGGGAATGCGAGTTTTGAACTACTTGGACGATTGGCTGGTTCTAGCTCAGTCACATACGGAGCTCATAGAACACAGAACCATTTTACTCGAACATCTCGAGAATCTGGGTCTCAAAGTCAACTGGGCGAAAAGTTCACTGTCTCCCAGTCAGAGAATATCTTTCCTGGGCACAGAACTGGACTCGCTGTCAATGACAGCTCAAATATCGCTACAGCGCAGATTGACTATTCAGCGCATGACAGAAACCTTCCGCCGCGGCACTATAGTCCCGCTAAAGAAGTTTCAAAGGATGCTCGGTCTCATGGCAGCAGCATCCACAGTTCTCCAGCTGGGTCTGCTTCGCATGCGCCCACTGCAGTTCTGGCTACAAGCGCAAGTACCGCGTCGAGCATGGACTTCAGGTCTCTTTCGTCTCAAGGTCGATCAGGAATGCGTCTCAGCACTGATACCCTGGAGAGCGACCGACTGGTACCAGTCAGGTGTAAGCCTGGGGACTTCCTCGAGTGTGAAGGTGGTGTCCACGGACGCCTCCACCTCGGGATGGGGAGCACTGCTCGAGGGCAGACCGTTTTTTGGCCAGTGGTCAGAACGGGAAAAGCTTCTGCACATAAACTGCCTGGAAATGATGGCAGTCGACAACGCGCTGAGGCGCTTTCGTCCCCAAATAGCAGGACACCACGTCTTGGTCCGCTCGGACAACATGTCAGTGGTAGCCTACATAAATCGCCAGGGAGGCATCACATCCCGAAACCTATACAGGTTAGCGAAACGCCTCCTGGTATGGGCTCAGCACAATTTGCGCTCGCTCAGAGCAGCGCATGTGCCTGGCCACCTGAATGTGGGACCAGACAGACTGTCCAGGAACAATGTTCCAGCAGGAGAATGGTCACTGCATCCGCAGACAGTCCAACTGCTGTGGCAGACATTCGGCAGAGCAAAGATAGACCTGTTTGCGTCTCAAGAAAACGCTCACTGCCCGGAATTTTACTCAAAGAGCAGGGATGCGCTGGCCCACGTCTGGCCCCGCTGCCCGCTCTATGCCTTTCCCCCCATCACGCTCATACCTCAGGTATTAGAGCGGATCAGGGAAAGCAGATGCTCAGTGTTACTGGTTGCTCCGTTCTGGAAGAACCAGGCTTGGTTCCCAGTTCTTATGCAGCTGACGAGCACTGCCCCATGGCCAATACCAGTGAGGAGGGACCTCCTCTCTCAAGCCAGGGGCTCGATCTGGCATCCTCGCCCGGAGCTTTGGTCCCTACATGCGTGGGCCATCAACGGGTACCCTCTGATATCCCAGAGGGAGTGTTAAACACGATCATGCAGGCTAGAGCTCCCTCTACGAGACGGCTCTATTCCTCAAAATGGTCAGTGTTCTCCAGCTGGTGCACAGCACGCGGCTTTTCACCCCTGGACTGTGGAGTGACGGAGGTTCTCTCCTTCCTACAAGAGCTACTGGATGAAGGCAGAGCCCCATCCACGCTCAAAGTCTATGTGGCGGCTATAGCAGCGTTTTCCAAACCAACGCTTGGTCAGTCACTAGGAAGGAACGATCTGGTCATTCGGTTCCTTAGAGGAGCTAAGAGGTTAAATCCTCCCAGACCTCCCTCAGTCCCCATATGGGACCTTTCTACGGTCTTGGAGGCCATGAAGGGTGCCCCATTTGAGCCTATCCAGTCAGTAGATATCAAACACTTGTCTTTCAAAACGGTGTTTCTTCTGGCTCTCGCTTCAGTGAAGCGCATAGGGGACTTACAAGCGCTCTCAGTGAGCGCGACGTGTATGGAGTTTGGGCCAAATGACTCGAAAGTCATACTCAAACCAAGGCACGGGTACGTCCCAAAATCCCTCAATACACCGTTCAGGGCCCAGGTAATTTCCCTGTCTGCCCTGCCGGTCTCTAACGAGGAGAAGGACGCCAGCTTCCTTTGCCCAGTCAGGGCGCTAAGGGCTTATGTGTCCCGCACGTCTGTTTTCAGACAGACGGAGCAGCTCTTTGTTTCACTCTACGGACGTTCTAAGGGACTCGCCGTTTCGAAACAGAGCCTATCCAGATGGATAGTCGATGCTATAGCGCTGGCTTACACCTCTAAGGGCTTGCAGTGCCCATTGGGTGTCAGAGCGCACTCCACGAGAGGCGTGGCCTCGTCGTGGGCTTGGTCTAGTGGGATTGCCTTGCAAGATATCTGTATGGCGGCAGGCTGGGCCTCCCCGTCTACATTTATAAGGTTTTATAACCTAGAGGTTCCCGCTCTGCAAGCTAAGCTGCTTTCAGTCTAGAAATCGGTACTGTCTGCCCCGAGTACGTCCGGCCCAGAATACCAGAATAGCGCGAGCAACGCTCGTTTAGATCGCGCAGCTCTATGGGCAATGTGTAAGACCCACTATATTCATCAGTCCAGGCCGGGGTCGCCCTGACTGAGTAAATACCATCACTATAACTGTTCTTATAGGATGCTGCATTACAGGAATGATGCTATTCTAGCCACTCTTCCTGGGCTCTCTGTGAGTCACTTATGATCATGTACTACATGAGCCCGGGCACCTGCCCTTGGGACTTTGGTGCTGGATCATAGCATGCACGGCGTTTTACACTGTTTCCCCTAGCGTAAGATATTACGCAGTACGAGAGTACCTCTCGTAAGAGAACGTACTCGGTTACTAACGTAACCTCGGTTCTCTCTAGAGAGGAAACGAGTACTGCGTATCTTGCCGTGCCTGCGCACGCTCCGGTTCGCTCCGGCGATGAAAAACCGGTAAGCTAGCCTTTCGATGCTATATTTATAGCCCCAGGCCACGCCCGTTTCGGCGGGACGTGACGTATGGGGCGCGAAGCGCCCCCATTGGTGATGACGTCACGATAGGGCCTTATCGATAGGCTGCTGCAGTTGCCGCAGGGCAGCCAATAGGCGCGCGAGCTGTCTCGCCTATGTCTGCATGCTGCCGCAACGCGTTTTACATTATTTCAAAATTAAGGATAATTTTTTGGCTTCAGTATCTCGCGGAAAAGAGATTTCCCCTAGCGTAAGATATTACGCAGTACTCGTTTCCTCTCTAGAGAGAACCGAGGTTACGTTAGTAACCGAGTACGTTTTCCATTGTAATATTTTGTAAAATGTAATTTATCAAAGCTGAATTTTCAGCATCTTCAGTGTCACATGATCCTTCAGAAATCATTCTAATATGCTAATTTGCTTCCCCTATTCCACTGACCATGTATCGCATTTTTCAAAGCAAAAACGCGTTCTGTGTGAATCAGCCCTTATGATTTTCATCTGGAGGCCGAAAGAGCTGTAAAATGCCCCTGACTTCGATTAAAGGACAAACCCGAGATCACCAGGACTTGAGGATGCGTATGCTCATTAGACTTGGGCTAGTTAGCAAACACATAGCAACACCCTCGCAACCACCCACAACATCATAACATCACGGTTGCGCAGACAAACGCCACTCACTATTTTTTTTTTTTAAATGTAAAAACGAAGTGTTCTGCTGTAATTGATGTCATAGTTTTGAGTGGTGGTGATATTTTTAGTCTGTAATCTAAGTGCATATACGGCCCACATCAGCAGGAATCCCACACCAATTTCAGGAATTTAATTGGTTGTTAGAGCAAATGCAAGTAACCTGAGTACAATTCCTCCAGAGGTTGTTAAAGAAGCAGTTAAGGATTGGTTTTAAAACCTGATTTTCCTCTTCAGCGTTGTGGTGGATGACAGATTGTCTTCACATGAGATGCTGTACGGCATTGTAATGAGGCAGCGTCGATGCGTGCTATCTTGTCTTCGCTGATAAAAGTGATTCAGAGGTACAGGAGGGCAGATTGTTGTTTTTGTAAAGTATTTCATAATTGATGGGCTGCTTTGATTTGATTTAGCCTGATGGATTTATCTGAAGTAATTAGAGAGAGCAACGGTTTAAAAGCAGCAGACGTCGACGGGCTGAGTACTTTGATATTTTACGTAAAAGAAATAAATGAACATAAACAGACGCACACACACATTCCCACAGGGGGCTTAACTGTAACTCTGGGAGATATCCAGGGTTCAGTAATTAAGCCTGAGTTTATTATGAGACAGAGAAAAGAAAGGTTGAAATGAAAAATGAAGGGGCGGTTTGGAAGGCGAGGTGTTAGATGTAAACCTTCTGATATGACACACACATGCTCAAAAATACTTCATTAAAGATTCCCACAGGAGGAATAAAAATAAAATAAAAAGTCACTCTTTAACATCTCAGTTGTTTTTCCTACTTCTGCTAAAGTCTCTAAGATGTTTCTCCCAAGAAAAAGACCTTGTTAATTTCACGTCTATTTTAAGAAGACATATCAACAATGGCTGTGTTTACATGTGACATTAACATATACGATCAGCCAATCAGGACACGGCACGTTTACACCTGTCAATCAGTGGCTCCTGTATCTGGATAACTGACCGGATCTCGATCAAGATTCGATTTAGATTTAGATTTAGATTTTCCTTTATTTGTCCTCGAGAGGAAAGTTACTTTGTAACTTGTCACTTTGTCACTTTGCCTGTTGACAAAGTGACAGTGTCAGAAATTCAGCATGATCATCTCACAGTGTGTTTGCTGCTATGACCTGCTATACGTCCACTGACTAGCCAATAAAAATGCAACATGAAATGACATCTTGAACTTCAACCTAGTTACCTCAAGCTCCATTTGCAAAATGAACATGCCAAGTTAGCCTTATTTCCCTGAAAAGGCCCATGACTGCATTCATATTCTCCTCTTTCGCATCCTCCTCTTTTTTCAGCTCACATAAAAACCACAATTGCCAAAGTGCGATTCATCTTGCTCTATTCGTTGACCACTAGCTCATGCTGAGGATATTTTATTCTTATACTAACTTGCGTCGTAGCCAAAGATTCATCATCATCATAGAGTCTACACACATGTCGTACCCAAGTTTATTAGATCCATATCTTAGTGTGATTTGTAATGATCTTATAGGATTGCTGAAATCTCACAGTTTGTTGCAGGCATTTCACTGAGATCCGATCACAATGCGTCCTCGACTACCTCTATACCCGATAGCATGGATAACGTTTCGATCACAGATGCGTTTACATGCGTCTTTTCAATGTGCATGTGGACAACATCGGGATGCAGGCTGTAAATGTCTCAAATTGTGCTTAGATTTGCCAAGATACCAGTCTGACCTACCAGTCTCAAAATGATCTTGAACATTTCTCGTTAAAGACCAGATGGATTATAGCTTTGTACTTTAACTGTATGCAAACATTTGACTCAGTGTCCACTTTTCTTTTTAGGAGTTTTAAGAGAAACATCTTAGAGAAAGTTCATGCTTAAATGAAACAACATTACGCATCTGTGTTTTTTGATGAGAACACCACAGCTAGAGAAACAGTTATAATGCCTGTTGTTATTTCTATGTAAATGCATCTTTATGTCATCAGAGTGTTGCTATTTATTGGATTTAATGTGTGCATGTGTGTTTGCTTAGTTGGACAAATAATTCCCCAGAACTGAGTTAAATCTGACTTCCTGTTGGGGATGTCCTCAATAAAGTATATATTTTAGAAGGAAAATTAGTAAATAAATAAATAAACAAATGTCTAAATAGTAACAATAATATTTACAATAATATTCACTTATTATGTATTTATTATTAAATAATATATTTTTATTAATATGGTATATAATATATTTCCTTCAAACAGGTGTATTACATACATTTATAAAAATAAAGTAAGAAAAATAAGTAATAAATATATGAATAATAATATTTGTAATAATATAAATGTATTTATTATTGTGTATTTATTTTTCTATTTTAAAGATGAATATATATCATAATATTAATATAATAAATAATATATTTACTTTAAAGCTGCAGTCTGCAGTTTTCCCTCTTTGTCGCCATCTCTGTTTGAAATCTGCAATTGCAGTTATTCGCGGAATTATCAACTTTACGTGGGTTGTGCCTCGGCACGGCACAGCGCGGTTGAATCGAATGTTTTGAGGAGAATGTGTGGCTGTCCGTCACGCGCCTGTGTGGATACTGGCATTCGCAATCACAGATTCTACTTTTTGGAAGTATGACCAACATAAGAATTTTCACCGGAAAATGTAATCTGAACAAGTAACATCCACTTTTGTTCTGACCAACTAAGGGGAAAAAGCATTGCAGTAAATTGTGCCGATTTAATCTAACGATTGCTTATCATATCACGTGCAAATTATACTTTGTTCTCAAATTGTTAATGTTAACAACATCAGCATTGATTGACTACATGTAATGCCCTTCCGATATTATCCTTGTTTTCGCATGGGCCCGGTTGCAATCTCGCGTTTTACAACGGGTGAATCTCCAGTTGGTGATTGTCGTTTGAACCTTTCTGGATCCGCCATCAAATTGATAAGTTTAATTATATCAAGTGCTGTGAGAAAAGGCTATAAATCTCCTCCTCCAACATCCTCACACTCATAGTCTACTAGCCGAGACTCTTCTTTATGTGGACAGATGTGACGTAATGACGCAAAGACATGCTCGAATTTCCCGTGGAAATCCACCAGAGAGTTTTGCAAGCAGAGAGTGTTGAACACTGGCCTTGTTATGTACTTGCTAAAAAATTTATTTCTGATAATTTTTAACCCAAAAAAGCTACGGACTGCAGCTTTAAATAAATGCATTACACATACATTGCTCAGCCAAAATTGATGCACATCTTGATGGAAATAAATGTTGTGATGTTATTTCCATCACAAGGTGCATTATTTTTTGGTCAAGATGTTGTATTGTCAATGCAAGAGTCCAGCGCTCTGTAAAGTCTCCTCCAGCACATCCCAAAGACTCTCAATGAATTTAAGATCTGGACTCAGAGGAACTAAGATCTGGATTCATGTGTGTAAATAATTCTTCATTCTCCTCCCAACCATTCCTTCACAATCTAAGCCTGATTAATCTTGACATTGTCATCATGGAATATGGCCAAGTGTGTCTTCATTCATGATGTTTAAGAAATAAAAAGCTGCACACACACATTAACTAGGGTTAGAAGAACTGTTGCCAAACATATAACATGCTAGAAACATAATCACTTCAATAATGATCCAGTCATACTCTTAAACATTTGCCTATTTAAATCTAAAAGTTTTTTTTTTTTTTTTTTAGGACAGTGTATGTTTCAATGCAAAACGTATTTTAGGGTTAAAAAGTAGAAACCTTTTGTCATCATTTTGATAGCTGCAATCTGTGTGTGTGTGTGTGTGTGTGTGTGTGTGTGTGTGTGTGTGTGTGTGTGTGTGTGTGTTGTATAAGTTGACACAGCTGTGATTCTGAACTCAAACCGCTGCCCTGCATGTCACACACAGTATTTCTCAGAGCACAGTTGCACTGGCTCATGTTCCTGCTGCTCTCAATTACTGGGTTCACTGCATCATTTTAAAGTTTCTATGTGTATTTTTCATGTTAAAATACTTTCTTCCATCCCAGTTTAACAAACAGAGACTGGTAGTTTGACCTTGTGAAGAGTGAAAGCCCGTGACTGTGATGCTTTCAAAACATCGATCTGTTTGTTTGAGTGGGCCGACATGGCGACTTCTGCCACAACTAGAGGTAAAGTTTGGGGCGGGACTGTCTGTTTGCTTGCCCATTGGTGGCTTGGGACAGGGTAGAAGTGAAAACATTTTGGCGATGATCATTACAATGTAGGCATTGGATGGTATTATGCAACATCTCATACAGTGTTCACCCATGCACATTTACACAGAACCACAGCTAAAACTAATTTAATACCAGTTTAAATGCAGTTCGAAAAGTCCACAACCCTTCCGAACAATTCAGAGTCCAAAGTTTCTGTCTTTATCTGCCAGAGTGGTTTATTGATCATTTGAGGAACACAGCTGTATTTTGAGGATGTACACAGTGATATCGGTCAAAGGTGTGTGTTTGTGTGTTGTTCTGCTGGTGAAAGCTATAATTGGCTCTCTGAGGTACAAAGAACGTTTCTGGACATTACACGCTGTAATTTACTCAACTACTCTCTCTCAGACCGTAACACTTAATCTGATCTGTTGCCTTCTGAGCCAATGCCATTAACTAGTGATTAAACAAAATCACTTCGTTAGAAACAATTAGGGGAGCCCGGGGCTAGTTGTCACATAGAGAAGTCATCACAAGGGCAATATTTCGTGAAAATGTTTTGTTTTCTCCATAGCAGTGGTTTTGTATGATGGTTTCAACATCTACTATACTATACACAGTAATATATATATATATATAGCCCTATAGGTTAACTTTAAAATTTGTATTGGTTGAAAGTTAGGTTTTGCTTTTATTTTAATGCATTTATTTAAAATAACACTTAGATATTTTTTGTAGGTTATCTTTAATATTTTTGCTGTTTCATAAAATGTTATGGACTTCATAATGGTTTTGCATAAACAACTTAATGGGTGATTAGCCATTAAATAGCCTTTAATACAATTTAAATTAATATCCTTATTTTATTTTGGGTGAAAGATTCCGTTAAATATAAATATATTGTGTCTCGTTTTTAATTTAAGTAGTATTTTGTAAGCGGCCCCAACATCCATCACAATTTCATATTTCAAACAAGTCTAGTCCCAGACTAAAATGCATGTTTTTTTTTTCTAAGACGTTTATAATGTCCCAATTGAACTAATTCCTAATCCTGTCTTAATCTATGCCCTGTCTGTGAAACCAGGCCATGGTGTGGCAATACCAATTTACTAGTATGACAGCTAACTCCAGCCTCCACTATTATCATGTATTCTGGTTTGCATTTGATGTGAGATAGCAGTTTTGCTGCAAAACAATGTTAAATGTATGTTTACCCAGAAAATTGACTGTTGAAAAGGGCTCATTTGTGAGTGTAACTCTGAGTCAGAATGTTTTGTCTGCATGTGAAGGTCCACCACCGGAAACATCTCCACCACAGAGGAGAATTCATTAATTTGCTCAGCAGCATTTGACTTTGCATGCTTTTCCATTCATTAACTTTTAACAGTCAAATGACCCTGAAATTGATTTTCATTTCTCTCCGAACCCTTTGAAGTTTCTGCCTCTGCCGGTTCTTGCGTGAAGACACTTCAACCTCAGATAATTGCTCATCTGACAAGCATCTCAGGAGTGGATATTCTTGCACATGCTCACTTCAACATGTTGCCTTTCTGCCTGCATTCTCCACCAAGTAAATGAACATGAAAATGTCAGTGAGGATTTCGCTGATTTTTTCACTTTTGCAAGATGCATGTATTCTGTAGGGCTTCGTAAAGTAAGCAATTCTGAAGCGGAGACGCACCCGAAAGACCAGCCCTCAATCTGCGGAGGTCACAGTTGGGACACAGTTTCATTACAACACTGTAGGCAAAGTAAAGGTCCATCGTGGTTCATCCCAGTGATCCATACTATTTCACTATGTTTTGGAGAAAATGCCACTATTTCTTCAGTATCTCAATGCAGTGTTGGAATACTTCAACCCAAAAATGAAAATGTTATTCCAAATTAATTTAACTTTCTTTCGGCCGTGAAACACATAATGATACATTTTGAATATCCATACGGCTCTTTTCCATGCGGCAAAGAGTAGCTCAGTGGTAAGAGCATTGCGTTAACAACACAAGGATGTGGGTTCGATCCCAGGGGATTGCACATACCTATGTATAAATGTATAGGATAACGCAATGTAAGTCGCTTTGGATAAAAGCGTCTGCCAAATGCATAAATGTAAATGTACTGTCACAGCTGGATGAAGTGCTGATGAAAACTCTATTCGCATGCAGCCTATGTTATTTTAAGACTTTATTTTAACACTTTCGCCACTATAGGGGTGGGAATCACAGGGTACCTCATGATACGACACGATACTGCTCATGATAATATCACGATACAGCAATTCTGCGAAAATGTATATATTGCTAGACAATAATGATGCATCACGATATCGGTCTAACTATGAAAACAAAATGCTTGTGAAAAGGTTAAGTGCAGGTTTCCTCTCTTTATTAAAAAACGGGACAAAAAGTTTTTTCAGTCTGTGAATTAATTGATTATTTTAAGTTAATTAAATAGACGAATCCACTGACAGACGCATGCTTTCAAACGCTCCTGTGTGTATCTGTGTAAGCCCTCGGTGAAGAGCGTCAAAGATGTCTTACAACATGTTTGCCCCATCAATGGTATAAAAGCAGAAGTGCGTCCAGACTTTGAACTTAAACGTGGCTGGGGCATCTATTATCTTACTCACACTGCTGTCCGTATATAGTATGTTAACTTATGTTCACGTTTCCCTCAATAATGTGTTGAGCGCCACCTCGAGGAGCCATGAAGTACAGACGCTGGGAGCAGGGAAATATATTTAGAGCGCCTTAAAATATAGATATTTGGCACCAGCATCGACTAATATCGTATCGCACTGACAAGGACAATGATATATCACCATATCGATATTTTGTCCCACCCCTATGCTCCACAAACATGAACGGAACAACCAACTTTACACTACAAATACCAAAGAATGACTGAACACAAGCACAAGACCAAACCAATGACAAACAGGTGCAACTAATAATCAAATCAATGAAAAGCCATAGAAACTAACCGAAACACAGGAAACCGAACTAAACACTTGCAAAACCCACCAAAAACAGAAACAATACATGATCACACATGTAAAATAAACGTATATAGCCAATATGAACCATATGAAATCATATGATAGAAACACTTAAACATTTTCATTTAGCAATGTGCAGATGATAATAATTTCCAAGGTGGACCTTTTGTCTGTTTAATATTTATTAGAACAATATTTTGAAAAAATTTTCTATATGACATTTTTCATATTCATTGTTTTACATAATTGTTTAATGGCTGATAAGCCTATAATACATTTTAAAGGAACAATTCTCATTTACTGATGTCTTTCCAAACTTTTCTTTTTGGTTGAACCAATCCTTTCGATACAAATATGTTATGGCATTTTTACTTTATTTCATATTTCAAACAGTAGGTGCCTATGGTGAGTTTGTGACAACTTACCATGGTGTGACACATTTCTTCACAGTTATTTAGTCAACAGCATATTAAGGTAAAAAAAAAAAAAAAAAAAAAACATGTTTTGATCTGTAGTAATTTGCAAATCCTCCTTTACTAATTTAGGATTTTTTTTAACATTTTTGGTGGGCATTCTGTGTTTTGTTGGACAATTTTCTAAATAAAACAGTTTATTTCTAATTTAGCAGAATAAATAAGGATTGCTAATTAAAAAATAATAATTTGTTCTTCACACAAAGCTATGTAGTTCATGGACTTTTTTCATTTGTTTATTTGTCTGGAACGACCTGAGAGCGATCAAATTGTATGATTTATATTTTTTGCCTGAACTATTCCTTTAAGAATCTCTTCAAACTCAATTTTAAACCTTATTTCCTCGCTTGCTGATGATACCGGTCCTCATGTTGGAAATCCAGACCCATGACATTTGTTTATTCAAATCACTCCACGCCGAATACGTTTCATTCTTGCCATCTTTTTCCTCGACTGCAGGATGAGTCGCGCCACCCTTGATGGATATCCATGCGGATTGGGATGTGTGGGTGGGGGCATCGATTGTACGCGGGGCCCCCAGACTGCAATCATTTTCTTAAGATTCATATCACCCTCCCTCTCCTCTCATATCTAAAGCTATTCCTGAGCAGTGATTTAGGAGATAAATACAACCTAAGAGTTGTCATGGTGATTTAGATTTGGGAGGTGGCGATAAGACGCTTCCTGAGGCAGAGGAGGGCGCAGACAAAGACAAAGAGGAGGATGAGAGACACCGAGCGCAAGAAAGAGAGAAAGAGAACACGGAATACCGTTGCTGGAGGGCATGATAATGTGTAGAAACCCACTAGATTAGTTTGTGTTTCCCTCTAAGATGAAACTGCGAGACAAATGGTGATAGCACATTAGGGCTGGAGTGTGTGTGCGTTTTGATGGGTTGGGAGATGGACTGTGGGAACGACTTGACATGAAGAAAAGATAGATGCTCCGTTGGATAAATAGAAGCTGTCTAATAAAGTGCTTTTGAATACGTCCCGTCACCTTTAGTGGCGTATTTATTAGAAAGACGCATTTAAAAAGGCCCTTCCTTTACCCGAGAGTGAAGCGCTCAACTACAACAAATAAATGTGTGGATCCCTGATAAGATTCCTGACAATCTGACCCTTTCAAATATTGAACAATAGAGCAAAAGACACTTGAGATCACGAGCGCTTGCACTCATTCAGTTAGTTTTTATACATCTTCAAAGATTCACAATCATCTAATGTAAATCGTCTCAAGGGCAGTCGATGAATCACAAAGAGAAGGACAGACAAATATAGCCTTGAACCAAACGCTGCAAAAGCCCAAACTCAATACTCCTGAACACGAGCCTGTCAATCCAATCATAGCCTGACCTGAGCTTTAGGAAGACTGACTCGGGTCCCCCGGGATTGACTGTGATAAAGGAAGAAGGTGAAATATGAAGAAAAAGAAAACGCATATAGAAGGTCGGCTCCAAAAACAACTGTGATGCCTTGAAGTCAAAGAGAATGTCACTTATTGCTTTACTCATTATCAAAACTGAACTCATTATGCAGACTTTATGGAAAGTGTAGCTTAAAGGGATAGATCACCCAAAAATTAAAATTGTGTCATTAATGACTCACCCTCATGTCGTTCAAAAGCCATAAGACTTTCGTTCATCTTTGTAATGCAAATGAAGACCTTTTTAATAATATCTGAGAGCTTTCTGTCCCTCCATTCACAGCTACGCAACCTAATACTTTGACGCTTCAGAATGTTCATAAAACTAATATAGTCCACATTTTCTGAAGAGATATAATCACTTTATATGAGATTGAATTTAGGCTTTAATACACATATAAACATTCAACTTAAACATCAGTTGTGGTGAACAGAAGCTCATTTAATAATACTTGTTTGTTCACAGTTTGAACGTTCTTGTTTCCATTGGTTTAATTTCAAGATCTGAGGTGAATTATCCATTGTTGCTTTTACAGCTACGAAGCTGGAGCACTAAATGGTATTCAAAGTCACATTACACACTTTTAACATTAAATAAAGCACATAAACAGTACCTGAGATTATCATTGCCACACTTTCAGAGGTGGGTAATAACGAAGTACATTTACTTGAGTATTTTTTTGGTAAAATTGTACTTTTAAGAGTAGATTTAAATGTGGTTACTTTTACTTTAACTCGAGTACATTTCTAATGAAAAAACTGTACTTATCCAATTCGATAAGGATTAGGATGAAGTATAAGGCAAATCACAACTTAGCAAAAGGTAGTGGTTTACATCAAATGTCTCATGTACCAGTCCTTTAACAATCACCATGTACACCATACTGCATAAACAATGAACACACCTGTCCATCAAGGAAGCCCTGAGAGCAGAGAGCTGTAGATCATGGTAGTACAGCGGCAATCACTCCCATCACCAATCAGGTCACTCGTTAGCAGCTCCACCTGTGAGTCATTACAGTTAGAGAGAGAGAGAGAGAAACACACCAGGGAAAACTAGACCACCAATATATACATCTTCATAGATATCATATAATAAAGGCTAGATGTCTCGTGCGCGCTGCTGGCCAATGGAGGTCGACGTCCGCACGTGGCGGCCATCTTGCCACAGGCAGCTCGCTCACTCGTAACATTGTGTTTTAATGCTGCATGTACTTTTTAAATAACCACAGCTTGCTCAATTTTCTACCGATTTTCAAACGGTTTGCTTTGTTATAAACGTCAGAGATGTAGTTATGACACTGCATACATATGATGTTCAAGCATTCGGAATTATAGCCACGTTAATAACGTTTGTAAGAAACCAAACCGTTTGTAAATCCGTCAAGATTTCAGCGAGATAAGAGTATTTGTGCTCGTGCTGATCACTCACCTTACATCAGGTACCACAGAGCCCGCCAGAAAGCTTCCCTGTGACAAGATGGCCGCCGGTGATGCCGTTCGAGACTCCGCCGTAAGACATCTAGCCCTATATGGATATCTATGTACATCTTCCCCAACAACAACACAAAGTAAATACACTCCAACGTAACAATTCTCATGTTCCGAACATTGCAATTTTTACAAAAAGTATCTATATATTTTTTGGGAATTCTCATGTAGCCAAAGGACTGTTTGTCATAGCAACGGCCCATGATGGCAACACGAGTTCTATCAATTTATAAAAATACTTCAATTATTCATTAATCATTTTTCAGTATAATACTTTCTCTTGATTTTAGCTGCCATCTTGGATGGATTTAATTTATCGTAATGCATTTTTGCCTTTTTGGTGAAGGATGTGCAGTGTTTCCTTACCATTTGTCCAGAATGAGACTTCGAAAGAGCCTTCATGCCCGGAGCGCACCTGTGATGTAGACAGCTCACTTGATTTTAGAACAGTGCTTTATAGTGACTAATGGAGTGGGTGGACAGTTATCAGCATCTGTGGCTCAGGTACACAACCACTGCTTTTCTCTCGCAGTGATGAACACTTCAGAATGACTGCCTGGTCATGCATATACATACTTATCATTTCACTGATTCTTAGACCTGTACACTGATACGTCTACTGACTTCTGTTATTGTTAGAAGTGTTTAAAAGTGTTACTATAACTATAGCTACTTAGAATATTTTTATTTTTTTTACATTAAATAGGCCAAAAAGTCCCATAGGAGGGACTTTATACATCTAAATCTAGAAGCCAAAATATCATACTTTTTTTATAATTGGGTCAGTAAACATGTACCAAAACACACTATAGCAACCGCACAACATAGCATTATAGCATTGTGACAGCGAGTTTTACACAGTTTCTTTTGACAAAGTAAAAAACTAGTTTGAGCTATAAATGGGTATGCAAAATACTCATATTCATGTCCCACCACAAGCACTTTGTTCCAGAAATGCTTTTAAGAGTCAAAGGTTTAGATTTAAATGTTTTAACAGACATCAATTATTTATGGTTTTAGAATGCCTTCCTTGAAATATTGATCCAAAAGGCAAGATTCAATACAATAAATCTTTGTAGGCGGATTTATACATGGTCACATTAAATACAGTGACACCTCCACAGCTGGCGGTGAGATCGATTTCTAAATGTAGAAATCTTCGTATGTACATTTGTTTAAATGCCAGTCACACAGTCAGTTTGTGTTGGTTTCTTCCTAATTTTCATCTTTTCTAGATGAAAATTAGTTTGAACATGAATGTTTGCATAAAAGTTTGCTTGCTGGGGTTTTGTAAAGCTATAGTCTTTGTAAAGTTGATTTGGAGCGATTTAGGCATTGAAAAGCAACACTGTGAATTGAAAACTTTTACAGATGATTATACACTACTGCATCATCTCTAAAACTGATGGTTTGAAATGCAGAACTCTTACAACAAACTCTTAATAGTGAACAGTGAACATATGAAGAGTTCAGATGCAAAAGCCTCTAAGTGCCATCTGAAATTTTCTTCTAGAATGATCATTTTTATCAAGCTCGTATATTTAAGTTCAGTATTTTCACTTAAATGCCAATGAAAATTACCTATTAATTGTCATTTAAGTGAAATTACTGAACTTAAAGATACAAGCTTGATAAAAATGATCATTCTAGAAGAAAATTTCAGATGGCACTTAGAGGCTTTTGCATCTGAACTCTTCATATATATATATATATATATATATATATATATATATATATATAATAAAGAAAACACTGAAATTCACACACACACACACACACACACACACACACACACACACATACATACACACAGTTACTGTAGAGGTATTGATTATCAGTGAACAACAAGTCAGTCATTTGGACCAGTTCTGATACAGTGTTTGTTGAGTATGGCAGTATAAATCAGCATCTATTTTATGGACAGGAGCAGGACACTATAATTTGTCCTTTTATGTCCCAGAGAAGAAATCGTTTGGAAAAACAGAAGGGCGAGTTTTCACATGGGCGACTCTCACAAAAACACGTCTGGGTTATATTTCATTCCATATCTAGGCTACATAAAAAAATATATAAAAAATAAAAACATGATGATTTTGTTGTGTTTCTAGCACATTTCTCACCATGTCCTCATTAACTTTATTGAAATATAATTTTCTTTTTAGGTTGGAGTTTAATATGACTCGCTAAGGATCACAGTAAGAACAGTTCATGAACCTTGTGGAGTTTGATCCAATAAGTTTTGGGAAACCACCCTTCTCATGTCTATTTTCATTTCTACGTCGGAGGCTATTTTAACCATAAATCGCGTCAGAAGCTGATTCACTCGTCTTTGATGTGATGTTCCAGTGCTGGCCAATAGCCACGTCCACATCCACGAGCTCCGAGCGCAGCAAAGTTTGTGCGTAAAGGAGGCGGCGCGGCGCCATGACTCACTCACTGTCACCTCCTCTGAGAAATACTGATGTCCCGAAGACCCTTGCGCTCAAACATGCGTGTGGAAACACAGAACTGCACTTGACTCGCTGAACTTGAGCTCTGCAGCTGATTGCACAGCGATGACAGGAGAGTGTGGAACGACGAACCGGAGACGCGCTGCGCGTCCATCTACTCAAACACCTCCGGATCGAGTCCTCGCGTTCGCTGACACGCTGCTGAGGTGAGTGTCCATTCAGTCGTACAACTGCTAGACTGTATTGAACAGGCAATCGTTATGCATCACAGAATAAAATGTTTGTTTTTTATTCGTTCTCAAACTTCGTGTGATGTAACGGAGGCAGATGTGCGCTGGAGTGAGTCTACAGGTTGCTTCTGATAACTTCACAAATAGGCTATGCTGTCGCTTTCAGTTTACGCTCTTTAAAATGAGGGATTGAGTGTGTTTGCTTGTTTAACGGATGTATTGGTGCATACTGATGTAATGCATCGATCAGCTGTGTTCCAGAGATTTCTGCATCCTCTCCAGCTGTCAGAATGATTTATGCATGATGGGCAACATGAAAAGGATACTCGTGTTGTGTTGCATTAACTGGGGCAAAAATTGTTTGATTGTAAAGCAGAATCTGTCTTCTCAAAAACAAAAAACTGTTGAATCTGAAAATGTGAACTATATGGTGGTGTGCATATTCTGAAAAGACGGATAAACACACAGAAATGCCTAAAGATGCTGTATAGCTTTTCATTTATAGACTAGTCAGAATTGCAACTATATGCAGAACAGTTATTGCTGTAATCATGGAGCAGATGGTTAACGCTTACTTAAATAGACCAATTCTAATTACAGTGTGTTCTAATGAGTTTCTGATTTTATTAGTAGTAAACAATTCTTGTTTTAAAATAAGATACGCTTTTTGTTGCAATATTAAGATTTTAGGTTAAGATTTACATGAATATTTTTTTTTTAAATGATCCTGCTCATATATATATTTTTAAAGTTTCTCTGTTTTTAATCACATTTTTACTCTGCTGGTTTATTTTGGCACTTCAGTGTAACAATACAATTTTAAAAGTACAAATATTCCATGTCTCTTAATTAATATGCAGTCACTCTTATTATTTCACATTGACTGCCCATATTTAAACAACAAATACACACACACACACACACACACACACACACACACACACACACACACACACACACACACACACACACACACACACACATTGTGTTTTCATGCTTTATGGGAACAGAAAACTGCAATTCTACATTTTCAAAAAACATCACTTAGTATGATTTATAAGCTGTTTTCCTCATGGAGACCAAAAAATGTCCCCACAAGGACAAGGATTTCAGACATTTTGTCCTAATAATGTACACACACACACACACACACACACACACACACACACACACACACACACACACACACACACACACACACACACACACACACACACACACACACACACACACACACACACACACACACACAGTTTAAATAAGCCAGTGAAGCAAAAACAAGATGAATATAAATGACAAGAAACTTATATTTCATTATAAGACATTTTAAAACTTTTATGGTTAGATAACATTCTTAAATATACATATTTGCATATTGTTTCAGATGTAGTTGCCAAATTTCCATAGACCGCCTTCAATTTGAATAATTCCGCTATTTCTCGCTCATGACAGACAGGAAAGAATAACGTGTTCCTGAAGATGAATGTTGTAGAGAGCCGTGGACCTGAGCTCTCCGTCAGACGGCAGAGATATGGCAGTGCCCGCGTGCCCTCTTCACCCTCACGCTTTGATGCTACATAAACACAGAGCCAGTGACGGGACTCATTTCTGTCTTTTTGAAGCCTGTACATTAGTACGCTTCGACTGGCATTACCTTTCAGCGGCGAAGCCTAAATATTTGCCTCTCTTTATGTAAAAGCAGGCAACCGTATCCATTCATTTCACCAGTGGCATTGGCGATTACAGAGAGAGCGCTGCGGCTCCGGTTATTGCTCGCCCCTGCAGGCCTGTGATAAGTACTAGGCAAAAAAGACCAATAATTGTGATTTAATCTCAGTCGGAGTGAGTGCGGCCTACAGCCGTGGAGGGACCACCGAGCTCAAACTCAACGGATCGACTGTTTCCATGATGAGCGAGACTCTCGGACCGCCCGCAGGCCGTCCCGGTTTCTTCACAATCTGATAATGAATGGTAGAGACTCTTCTGTGGTTCTCTTGTCCTGGTTCCCCCCCACCAACACATTTGGAGTATCTACTTTGTGTCAGGTCTTTGAGTCTCTACTAATGAGACAGCTGAGACATCTGAAACGTGCACTTTTTTTGAGGGGGGGGGGGGGGGGGGTGGTACTCCATGCTATAGTCCATGTCTTCTGAAGAATTCATATGCTTGATTTGTGTGAGGAATATCTTGAAATGCATGCCATTCGGTCATGTGTCAGAACGGTCACCGTGACTTTGCAAATTTTGATGATTCTGTGATCACCGAAATTTTGTTGATCCTGGAACAACATTCCTGTCCCAAATATGTATAGTCTTAACCCTATCCCTTCCCCTTAACTTAACATAGGTTATCCCTAAAATCAGAGGGAAATGATAGGTTTGAAGGTAATGAAGATTAAACCTAGAGAAGCCTAAACTTAATATAACCTGTAAACTTGTCCCTCAAATCTGATTGGTTGATTGGATTGTTGTTCCAGGATCAACAAAGATGTTGATCACGTTGAAATCACGGAAAAACTGAGGTTTGAGTAGTGAAAAACACTTTAATACAGCAACACATTGAATTAGACATTACATTTATGTGTATGTATTATTTATTATTTATATGCATGCACGCATTGATCACTGTTTTGATTTGAGTGATATTAATTTCACTTCCTTTATGTCCTTTTTTGATTTTCTGGACCTCATTGACTTCCAGTGCATGGACAAAACCACTTAAACCTTTAAAATATAATATAAAATAATAAAGAAATTTAATTATTTAATATCAAAATAGCATTTGTGTTCTGCATGATTAAAAGAAATGCTTAAATTCTAAATTAACTAAAATCTAAATATATTATTTAACATCACTGAATCAACCTAAACACATTAATTTATACCAACAAACCAATTTTTTTATGGGTTAAATCAATGATCTGTCAATAGGGGCTGGTCTATGCATCATTCATGTGTTTGTGTTGTGTTTACTCCTGTATTTTATTCTCTTATTTCAGCTTTTTTAGTTGATGTTGTTCAGCACAACGGTCAACTATTGTTGTTTTTACTGTGCTTTATAAATAAATTGAGATGGAGAGAGATTACATTAAAGAATGATGTGTTTTAGTACTCGCTGATTTTCTTTTGCTATAGCTGAGGTGATGAGCTGTGTTGTCGAATCGATTGTTGTGCTCGACCATATGGGTGCCAGTCTGGCGAAGCACAAGGTTTCTTACTGACGTTAGTGGGAATCATCTGGCTGTCAGATTTATTTACGGTTTGCATGGCGGACCAAAACAACAAGTGCTTCAGTCGCGTCCCTCACTATAGGTTAAATCTAGGAGTCTCGTCGATGGGATTGAGCGATGCTCATTAATATGTATAAGTGAACTGATAGCGGCTCAGGAGAGGACGGTGTAGCGCAGGCAGGAGGGCTGGTGTGCAGTGCAGCATGGCAGCTCAAAGCCATCCAGATGAGGCTCTGAACAGCTGGTCTGTCAGCGTGGAGCTCCACTCGACACTCCGGTGAGGCCCAAATGTCAGACGCCGTATGATGCCGTGATGGGGAGATCAGAGACGGAGGGCGTTGAATGAACGCTGCATTCCACAATCTCATTCCTCGGACTATTATTATCACGCTGAGTCTGTTAAAAAGGAAGGGATTCTGTTTCTCTCGCCTGTGTGGATTATAAGGCAGTTGCGTTTAGCCAGAGGAACAGAGGAAATGAATGCTGGCATGCACAAAGAAGAGGAAGGGAGATAATGCAAGGGGATTTGTGATGTTAAAAACATATTTTTTAGGCAACATGAATTCATTGTTGTGCGTGATTCATCCATGCATTTTATTTGTTTGTTTGTTTGTTTTCTATAGTTTTTCATCAAAATGCAATAACGCTCCCTGACAAGTCCAGGAGAGTGGGGAAAATAATAATCTTTTCAGAGCACAACATGCACTGAGAAGTGAAATCCTGATCTAAATGCGTACATTAACATGCATACCTTGATGTGCCAAAATGTGCAGGGCATGTTGTATCCCACAATGCAATGCGCTCAACTAGAGCTTCCATTTCCAGTGTGACGACGAACAGATCAGAAGTAGAAACATCTCACTATTTGATCTGACTGCCAAGATTTAAGACATTTGTAGTATACACCATCGTTCAAAAGTTTGGGGTCGGTAATATTTTTTATGTTCTGCTCACCAAGGCTGCATTAGTTTGATCAAGAATACAGGAAAATCAGTGATATTGTGAAATATTATTACAATTTAAAATAGCGGTTTTCTATGTTAATGCAAAATGCAATTTATTCCTGTGATCAAAGCTAAATTTTCAGCATCATTACTCCAGTCTTCAGTGTCACATGATTCTTCAGAAATCATTCTAATATGATGATTTGATGCTCAAGAAACATTTCGGATTATTATCAATGTTGAAAACATAATTTTGTGGAAACTGTGATTGTTTTTCAGGTTACTTTGATGAATGGAAAGTTCAAAAGAACGGCATTAATTTGAAATAGAAACATTATAAATGTCTTTACTCTCACTTTTGATCAATTGAATGCATTTTTGCTGAATAAAAGTATTATTTTCTTTAAAAAAAAAAAAATCTTACTGACCCCAAAACTTTTGAACGGTATTATCAATAAATGCAGTTATAGACTTTAATGCTGGTCATTTTCAAATTGATTAGGCTAATTAATTTCCAATCAAATGAATACATTTACTTTGCTGTGGCTTATAAATGTGAAAAATGCCTTATTATGTCTTAAAGAAGAAATAGAATGTTTTAATAGATTTGCCTTAAAGTGCAATAGTTTGATAATTTCAAAATAGAATACAAAAGAAAACAATGCAGTGTTTGTGTTTGAGCACAGCTTGTGTTTTCTAAAAGTCGGGAACAGCGGGAGTATTTTTGTGTCCTAACACCTCAGCAGCGTCCAGCCAGCGCGAGAGTCACCTCTGTGCCTCATTAGGCTGGAAATCAGATCAATATTCTGACTAATGTCGGAAACGCGAGCGCCTGAGTAGGAGTGTTAAGCTTGTGTGTATTTCTCCTCTCAAAGTTAATTGATAGAGTCACAAACGGATGGTAGGCGTTCTCATTAGAAGTAATTAGTGTCAATCTGGAAAAATAATAGCATAGTAATGAAAAAGATCCGTTTTTTTTTCTTCGTTTTTTTTTAATGAAGCATGTGCACGGTTTATGATCAGTGGTTTTCCACATGTGTGCAGACTCTACTGTCACAGCTTTGCACGGCTGAATTTACTCTGACAACATTATAAATGGAGATGGCAAAAAATATTAGTTTTCCTGTCTGTCTGATTCTGCTCATGCGTTTGGCAGAACACTGGTTAAAGGAGGAAGAATGACTGAACAGAACATAATATTTTGATTTCTAAAGGTCAGGAAGCCAAAAAATCTCTCAAATGAAACAAAGCAATACATCTTTGTCAACAGACAGAAAAAGAAAAGAAAACGGATTTGGTTGTGTCTCTCAGGATTTGCCTGAAATCATGAAATATTTGAATGTTATTAAATATGTTTTCTTAACTTACTAGGCTTTTTTCTGTGTCTTATGGTAAGCAGCAAGAATTGGCTTGATTAAAGTGGGAATTAGAGAGCATGAAAACGCCAAACATAAAAACGTTCTCTGATTTTTGAGTCAGTCTGTGGTTTTGCCCAGTGGGCGCAGGTTTCTTCTCCTCAACTGTAATGTACAAAAAAACAAACAATGTGTTGCTGTTTCAGTTCGCTCTGAACTGGCCAGAGTCTCACAGGACACAATCTTGTTAAAACCCCTGTGAAGGTTGTTTTCTGCATCTGTGGCTTCCTTCGCTTTCAGAGACAATCTGAAACTCGCTTTTTTTACATTTTCACAGCCTTGTTGTGTTTATACGTGCGCTCTTGCAAACTGTTTTAACTCAAAACTCTCCAACTTGTAGATTTTAAACATTGATGGAAAAAGTTGTTGGAAGCTTATGGTGATGTTGAACCATGGTGCAATTTTATATAGTCACATTTTTATTAAAGCTACACTGTGTGATATTTTCCCCCATCTAGCGGTGAAATTGTATATGACTACCCAGTGAATATTAGTTTCTGTTCCTTTCAATTTCGAGGACGTTTTAACTCCTACGGTGGCCGTATTATTCCAAAATTAACGTGGCTTCCAGTTCGACTTCGTCCAATTGCGCCTTTAAAACGATCACCTGTGATCCGTCGCAGCACAGATTTATGTTACAAGGTAAACAATACTTTTTCACCATTGACGCGAGGAAAAGTAACGCAAGTTATACTAGAGGTCGTTCTGGCGTTATGCACAACCATGCTATGGTTAGACAAGCAACTATAAAACTTTGAATTTACACAAATAGGCTGGATTACCTCTCGAGAAGAAAGCAAGCAACTTCGGCGTCCGTTTTAAAATCTTTGCTCCTCATGAGCTCTTTCCATCTGGGAAAAGTTACTCCAGTATTGACTTTGGTCTTGCTGATTTGACGTTTAAATTCTCTCTTTCGCTTCCTTGGCGACTCTGCTTCATGTCCTCGAAAATAGGCGTGATCCTCCATCAGCAATCTTTCAAATCTGCCGGCAGTCGCGAGTAATCTCCCCCTCGCATTCTTCACGGTGTCACTGAGTGTAAAGCGCGAAAGGCGAAGCTTGAATTTACAGGTATGTCCCTCTTTGGCTAATGTAGTTTCAAGATGGAGGCGCAACATGGCGACCGGCATTCAAACCCCTCACCCGTATGTACTTTCAATGGCAGATTATAAACTTACGAGAATACTTTATTACTTTAAAGAAGTAAATATACATTAATGAGCACATATATTTTTGAAAGAACTAAGTGTTTTTTGCTAAGAATCAACAAAAAAAATTACACAGTGTAGCTTTAATTTTTTTTTTACCTCTGGTGATTGTATTTAGGCTTCAAAAGTTGTTCATTTGTGAAGATTATCTTGATGAATCAAACAATTTCCTGGTCTCAAAGCTTATTATCAAAAGGTCAATGGCAAAATCCTATTGGCTTTTTGTCAAGGGAACCAGGTTGATGCTATTGCTAACTTCTGGGTTTGCCTACAGAAATGCATCATGACTGCAACACTATATGCACCTTGGCATATTTTCCAGTCTTTCTCAGGCTGTTTGGTACTTTAAGACTTCTCTATGAAAATTACCTTTATTATGATTGCACTAATGCACGCTTGTTGTTCACGATGGGCCAAGTCAATATTAAACCGGTGTTAATTAATACAGTATGTAAATGTGGGTGTTCATGTGTTAATGAGCTCATTGTTTAACACATCATTTTGAACTGATGTTTAGTTTCAATAAAATATCTGGATGGGCTGAAACGAGAAGTTTGCATTGTGAATGTTATGACTGCATAATGCTTTTATTCCACTCAAAAAAATTATATATACGTTATTTGTCTTGTACTGCCTAGGAAAACGTGTGCTGATCATCTATTCTATTAAACAGTGACCATTCATTTTATTTTATCCAATTTGATTTTGCGTTTGACATCATGAATAATTTCAGGAGAAATATATAAATAAAAGCATTTGTTTTGGTGAGGATCTCTCATGGAGAGAAATCCATTTGCAGGTCCTTTATCAGAGAAATATGAATTAATGAATCTATATATCATCCACTGGAACTGGTTCATAATTTTATGCCAAACGATTGCACACTTCATTATAATGCATGAGTAATGGCTTAAAAGTTCCCTGTCTGATAAATGGATTCACTTTACTGATAAAACTTTCTCTCTCTCTGTTTTTCAGGGTCCAACAGTGTTCAAACCGAACCAGCACGGATTCTTTACGACCAAATCTATTCTGATTGAAGCTGTTCACCTAAAATTTGTGTGACTCACCAAGAACTGCTCTTCAGCTAAAAATATCTCCTCGGCACATGCCAAAGAGCTTTTAGCTTTGTCCTTGGTTTCCGCTTTGCAACCTCAGAGACACCAGCCAGACTTTCAGTGTGAATCTACCCGAGTGACCGCCAGAACCATGCAGACTGTTTCCAACCATCGCAGATGTGCGCAAAAAAGATGAGAAGCCTTTCTTCACATTTACAGTGCTTTCTGAATGTGCAAAAGCGACGTGGATGTTTGCAGAGCGTTTTGACACCTTCACACATCGATGCATTGATGCACATCTAAAACAGATCGCTCATGCATCAAACCTGATGTCTGGAAAGCACAATGCCATTTGTGTCATTTTCATTGTTCTGTAAGATGTTGCAGCTGCACATGGTAATGAACATGTCAAAACATCCTTCGAATTTATAACTTTATGACAAAAGAAACTGATGTTCTCCTCAGCATAATATGTTTAGTTCCCCCATGTTTGTTTTTTCACCCACAGCGATTTTCCACGAATCATTAAAAGCCCATCTAGGGCATTGAGAAATGAGAAATGAGACAGTTTAAATTTCATTACGTTCCCTCACAGCTCTACTGGAAATGCCTTGATTTTCTTGTACCACGGCCAATGCAGTAGCACTGTTTTTTTTTTTTGGGAGAGAATCCGATATTAAGGTGCAAACTGAACTGGATGCCACGTGGCTCACAATCAGACCGTTATTAAATGCCTGGAAGTCTTGAACAGATGGTTCCCCTCAAAGACAACATGACCCCGGAGTCATTCTCGGAGAACTGTAGCAACTGCAGCCAAGTTCTCGCCCCGGAGCTGAACGTCACGAAAGCCGTGGTTCTGGGAACGGTGTTGGCGATCTTCATCGTTTTTGGCGTTCTGGGCAACATCCTGGTGATCCTCTCTGTGGCTTGCCACCGTAATCTACGCACGGTTACGCATTACTTCATCGTGAACTTGGCGGTCGCGGACCTTCTGCTAAGCACCACGGTTCTTCCCTTCTCCACCGTCTTCGAGATGCTGGGTCGTTGGGTCTTCGGACGGACGTTTTGTGATGTCTGGGCTGCCATGGACGTCCTGTGCTGTACGGCGTCCATCATGAGCTTGTGCGTGATCTCGGTGGACCGCTATATTGGCGTTAGCTATCCTTTGCAGTACCCGTCCATCATGACGGAGCGACGGGCATTGCTTGCACTCATTGTTCTGTGGGCTCTATCAATCACCATCTCCATTGGACCTCTTTTCGGCTGGAAGGAACCGGCGCCAGAGGACGAATCCATATGCAAGATAACCGAGGAACCCGGCTACGCCATCTTCTCCGCATTGGGGTCCTTCTACCTTCCAATGGTGGTGATTCTGTCAATGTATTGCCGCGTGTACGTGGTCGCAAGGAGGGAGACCCGAGGACTGATTAGTGGACAGAAAACGGAGAAGTCTGATCACGCCACCGAGGCCGTAACCTTGCGGATACACAGAGGGAACGCGGCGGTGTCCGAGGACGAGGCTCTGCGCAACCGGACAAACTTCACACTGCGTCTGCTCAAGTTCTCACGGGAAAAAAAGGCCGCTAAGACCCTGGGCATCGTTGTTGGATGCTTTATCCTTTGTTGGCTTCCGTTTTTCCTGGTTCTTCCGATCAGTAAGTGTCTTATTTTTTTTTTTAACATTTTGATTATAGGCAAATACCAGCTTTTTGGACGTGTAGATATCTCTGACTGAGGAAAATCTAAGCCAAAAATGTCTTTGACTCAAAATTAAGGGAGTCCTATCTTTCAGTTAAGGATCATTCTACAAAATAAACATGATTTTCTGACTTTTCTTCTTTATTTTAAATCTTTTAAATTTTTCTTACTAACATTAAACAATGTCACACCAATGACATGTTTAAATAAACCATATGCAAAATAAATTAAACGTAAGTTAGTAACATTTGTGCAAAAACCACCATGTGCACCGTTTAAACAGCCCATTATTTCCTTCTTCTGAACTTTGACATTGTAAGTATTTTTCCACAGCTTTTGTATTTTTCCAAAACATGTTTTTAACATTGATAAAATCATTGAAAAAAAGTGACAATTTCTTTTAAAATAATTGATATTAAAATGTTTTTGTTTTTCTCTTTTCACAGTTTTGCTTTTATCACAATGTGCGAAACAATATAGAGTGAAATTATTTAATGAGGTATTTTATATGCAATTGTTCTTCACTATTTGTGAAAGTTTGTCACCATATTTTTAGAATGACCTTTAAAAGAGACTGTTTGGCAAAAGCACGACGGCCTGTTCTTTTTGATCTAGAACGTGCATGTGTATTATCCGGAAGAATAATGAAATCACGTTAGCCTGATTGTATTGCCGATTTTGAATCGTGTTAATGAAATGTAAAGCATGGCAAAGTTTAAGAGATGTCGACATTTCCCCGTTCAGATTGATATGAGTTATACTGTGCACTGCGTTTCCAAGATGGCCACCAACTTACCTCAAAAGGGACTTTGTCAGTGGACAGTGTGGTTTGAATTACTATAAGATTGAAGATCATTAAAAGAGGAAGAGTTTTAGATACCCCTGGAGCTGAGATTCTCTTTGCATTGTGTGAAATATCGGGTCTGTATGTGTGATTTTGACGCTTTTTCTTGACAGAAGTAAGTTAACAGATATGCACAGGGACATTTTTTAGGTTTCCTGTCTGAGATTCAGATGCACAGAGATTTTTCCAAGTGCTAGAAGATGGGAAAATAATGCCAAGTGGGTAAAATGCTGCCATGTGGAGAATGGAGAAGATCAGGAAAATATTTGGCATGCACGCTCATGGTTAATCTCGCAATTTAAGCCTGCATACAGGTCGAAAGAATCAACTCACTTGTGGCTCTGCAAATCTTGTAGTGCAGCTGAAGTGTTTGTTATGCCAGTGGTTTAAAAGATGTTTGTTTAAACCTTCATTTTCGATCGTTCTCTCAGACAACAGGGTCACGAGTGTTCTCGCAATATGTTTGGCTCCAGAAATGAGTTTCACAGAGAGTCAGAACGATCAGTAATTCCCTTAATGCACAGCAGAGCTTCTCGAGTTCCCCAGATATGAATTTTAGCTGTTATTATATTTCCCACCCCTGCAATAGGGCTCTTGTGAGGACCTTTCGGTTCAAGGTCAGTCCGAGTTAAACCACAAAATAGAGTCGGTCAGGAAAAAAACCCCAAAGAATCCAGTAAATGGTATTATTGGAAAGCCAATGCAAAACAAATAAGCATAGTTTTATGAATCTGTGGGAGTCTGTTAACTCAAAAGGACACAAAAATGATTACGAATCTGCATGTCGATTTGTAAGAAACGTGAGTTGCGCGATTCTGAAATGCTTGCTAATTAACTGGCATTAAATTGCATATAATAGAGTGTTTAATAAAGCTCAGGGGATGCAATGACCTTATCAGCATGACTCAGTCCACGCTCTCGCTCTGCAACCACATTTGTAGTAGCAGTGAAATCTAACACACTGCGTTCAATAGGAAAGTTGTTCGTTTAATGTTACGGTGATCGATCCGACTCTATTTTTGCATGTATAGCATCTCGCGGTGGAGCAGAGACACATTTTGCATTCATGATGAGGTCGCAGTTTAATCCGTGATAATTAAAAACAACAAGTTAATTGTTTTCCCAGTAAAGTAATTACATGCTATTTTCATCACCGAATCCACTGGACTCCCGGGGCAGAAAGATTTCACGTAGATGCTGTGAGGTGGAGACATACTGTATAGTATATTATCGGGGGGATTTTGCTGACAAACGTGGGTATTAGGATGACGGATTTGCCCTTCGGACAGACATTCTTCCTTTTAAGCCTGGCTGTTTCTCAAGAACATCCGCTGCATTAAAGTCAGTGTGATAATACTGCACGAACACAGTGACTTATATATATAGCAGCCAGGGAAAAATCACCATGGTAAACAGTCTACCACATTATAATTGTGCATGCACAATAGTTATGGATTTTTATAAAGCGTTATGATTCTTTATGAGAGTCCGTAAGCAACCACCGGTGAGAACACCCTAGCAACTGCATAGCAACAAGACACTGAGTTTTGCATGGGTGAACACTTATTTAATTTTTACACTTTTATTTTTATTTAACGGCTCCCTCTATTTTTACATTTAGATTGCCTTTGGCGTCATATAACAGGGATATTTTTAATTCGTTTTTTATTTATATATGTTCTGTCACCATTTTAATTTAAGTTAAAGTTTTAGTAATTTTGTTGGTTTTAAATAAATGTCTATATAGTTTTTATACATTTTTATTTCAGTTATAGTTGCAGTTATTTTTGTCCATCAGATTAAACTAAATGAAAACTTTTTTACTTGTAGTCTCAGTTATAATAACCCTGCTTAATGGTAATTAAAAACACCAATAAAAAATTATATATAAAAAAAAAAATTATATATACAAATTTAAAATTGTGACATAATCGTGTAATTTTTTTTTTTTTTTACTATGCATCCCTAAAAAAAAAGTTATTTAATTTAAAACTGATATATACTGTATTTATATATATATATATAGGCTTTGAAAAAAAATCACTTAGAAATTGCACAAATGTGACAAATAATTACCAAAAAATGGCAAGTATTTATGATTTATTATTTACCTTTTTTTCCTTATGAATTTGTTTGATGAATCATTCTATAGGCCTGTATGTATGCTTTTGCTGTTGGAGAAAATATAAAAAAATTACACAAACAAAAATGATAACAATACAATAAACTATAACAGTCAGCTTAAGGTAGCTACAAGTATTATACGGTTAAATGTCAAAATGACTCCAATATCATACACTAGAGTGTTGGGGTGGAAATTAAGCGTGATCTGCAGTGGAGTTACAATCATGTTGAATTGTGGTCTATGGATCTGCCTGAAGTGTACATGTTGAGTAGACTCGCTCGGTCGGTCCAAATACACTTCCCTCGGCCATTTGACGAAGTTGAGCGCACTTCAAAATGGCGGTGGGGATTCCCTGAGGAGAAGTTCGCGAGTGTATGTCTAAAAGTGGAGTTAAACACAGCCTACGTTGGCAACGACAGAACTTGCGACCATAGTTGGCTATTGGCTAACGATGCTTTTGGGAAATGCACCCCTGCATGTTTTTATCACCTGTAGCCGAGTCTGTTTCAGGCTTTGTTAGTGTGTGAACAAGCTCTCTTAGAAACTCCTATAGACTTGTGCTCTATGTGCAGTATATATCCAGGTAAACCTGCGTCAGACAGCATGAGTCAATCTTTAACATTGAATTCATGTCTGGAATTCTCACATGGCTTAAACTCTCTCTTTTCTCTGATCATTTGCCCTGACAAGGAACCACGGGGAATGAGGCGGGAGGTACTAAACTACTCAGGCTGAAAAAATGAAATTGAAAACGAGCTCAGTCATCCTGTATTTTTGGAAGCATTTGCACAGTGGATACATAAAATGCAGTATCTGGATCTGTGAGGCTTTAATAAATAATGGGTATCTCAGTATCTACTGTGGTTAATATTACATTAGAGCTAATATTAAAGAGCAGGGGTGGCTTGACATTAAGAAAAGCACAGGCAAACGTTTCTATGTCTACAAGTTTTTGAGAGCGGTCGGATCATTCTCAAACAGTGGCATTTGTGTATCCATGACTTACTGATATAATGAACAGGGTGCTAAAATAAGTCACATTATATGAGATTTAACTTCAGAAATACAAAAAGTGTGATTTAAAAAAAATAATACAATTATGACAATTCCACTTTCTCAGTGGCATCTTTCAAACTTCATATTTATTTGAGGATGTGAGATCATTAAAATATTTTTAAGTCATTTTATTTTTTACAATTGATCAGTATTTCATTATGATTATGTGTAAATTGGCCTTATTAAGCTCACTAGTTTGTTTCTATTATAATGGATGGAAAAAAAATCGTAATAAAAATTTGATAGACTTTTTTTCATGGCACAGAGTACAAAATATTGATTGACTATTGTGGTGTGGTGCAGTGATATACACTGTAGCAAATTAGCTCAAAATAAATGTTAAAGGGTTAGTTCACCCAAAAATGAAAATTCTGTCAGTAATTACTCTCCCTCATGTTTGTTCCAACCCCGTAAGACCTTCGTTCATCTTCGGAACACAAATTAAGATATTTTTGATGAAATCTGAGAGCTGGATCACTCCTCCATAGGCTTTTAAGACACTATACTTGCTGGCCCAGAAAATGCATTAAGTGACTCCAGTGGCTCAATCTTAAGTTTATAAAGCGATGAGAATACTTTTTGTGCGCAAAAAAACAACAAAAATAACGACTTTATTCCACTATTTATTTCCTTCTCTCTGGGCCTCGAGTTTTTTCACGTAGTGTTTTAGCGCAGCGCGTCCAGGGGCGTAAAACCGTAAAACCGACTGGGGGTAAAACCAGTACTGATTACCAGGGCCCCAAGGGGAGAGAGGTACATGTAATCTGAGGTAAAGGCTAATAAATAAATAAATAAATAAATAAACTGTACACTAACAATTTTGTTTGCATACAACACACCATTATAATAGCCTAAATTGAAACCTGTTTAATTTAAAGGAACACTCCACCGTTTTTTGAAATAGGGCTTATTCACCTTCTTTCCTACATTTAGATCGGTGGGCAAATGCATTTTTGTCTCAGTGCATGCATTGTTTTAGTTTGACAGGGTCGGCGTGAGCTTAGCTTAGCATAATGAATGGAATCCTTTGTTGCCAGCTAGCATGTCCTGAGTAAAAGTGATATAAAAAAAAAAAAAAACCCACCTAATTACTTCTTGTGGCCTGCGTATTCACAACAAGTACAAATAGCGATGCAGATTAACACTAGACGATTTCCTATGCAGATTTTGACTTGGGACTATATTAGGGGGAAGCACAGGCGAAGCACTGCTACTTGGGCGCAGAGATATCACGCCCAAGTAGCAGTGCTTCGCCTGTGCTTCCCCCTAATATAGTCCTTAATATATAAGTCAATATCTGCCTAGGAAATCGCCTAGTGTTAATCTGCATCGCTATTTGTGCTTGTTGTGAATACGCAGGCCACAAGAAGTAATTAGGTAGGTTTTTTTATTTTTTTTATATCACTTTTATTCAGGACATGCTAGCTGGCAACAAAGGATTCCATTCATTATGCTAAGCTAAGCTCACGCCGACCCTGTCAAATTAAAACAATGCATGCACTGAGACAAAAATGCATTTGCTCACCTATCTAAATGTGGGAAAGAAGGTGAATAAGCCCTATTTCAAAAAACGGTGGAGTGTTCCTTTAAATTAATAGGCTATAATATCTAAAATTAGCAATTTTATAGACTACATTGGGAGTTATATATACAAATTGAGGAATATGGGGGCCCATCAGGACTGCCTATGCATAGGGCCCGGGATCTTGTGCTACGCCCCTGAGCACGTCTGTTTTGTACGTCACACGCATGACGCACATGACCAGCGTCAGCCAATAGTGAGCCTACGCGGTGACGTGCAACACAGACGCGCTGCGCTAAAACACTACGTGAAAAAACTCGAGGCTCAGAGACTCAGACCCGGGTCACTTTATCTGTGTATTTTCCGGATTCTGTGTGTGAAAGGGGCTCATGAGTGAAAGGAGACCAATCCTGTTAATTCTGGAAAGTATTTATGTGTTTGTTTGTTTGTTTTCCATTTCAAGAAAATATTAAAACAGTATTTGGCATTGGTTTTTCATTGTTAAAGTATTTTTAAACATACAGGATTTGTTATGCTTTTGAAAGAAGTCATTCTTCAGAAATGATTTAATTGAAGCAAAATCAAACGAACCCGCGTCAAATCCCGGGTCACTTTATCCGTGTATTTTCCGGAATCTCTGTGTGAAAGGGGCTTATATGAGTCTTATTATTGGGGAAAACTGCAGAAATGTCCAGACACAAATGGCACAGTTTCCTCAGAATATCCCAGTCAATTCCTGCGCTGATTGCAACGTGCGGCCGTGTCGTGTCAGAGGTCTTTGTGTGTTGTTTACAGAAACGTTTGACAACACCAGATAAACCCAGCGGCCCTTTCTAATGATGACTAACAGTCGTTCCAGCAGTCAAGGACAGTGCTGTTATGCATATGAAATGTGATGCTTCAGCAGGACCTGGTGGCTTGATTTAGCATCAGATCAAAGGTTGTTTCTTTCCATCCTCTACGGCTCGTAAAGAGCTTTAAACCACACCTCAGTGCTCTGAGGACATAACTTTTGATGGAGTCTGACCTGATAAACAGCCACTTTCATTGCTCAGGCTTTTTACGAGAGCCACAGTCGCACAGAAAGTCTCAGGGTCTGACTCGAGGAAACACACTTTTCCCAGTGGAAAGCGTTTGCGTTTCAGTCATTATCATTATGGGCTCGGACAAAATCGCTTTTGTTTTCTCATTTTGACTTCCTTCAATTTGACGCATCATTTAGTCAGATCCACTATTTATATTTCCACATGCATCACTCGGGATTGAACATCAGTCATTTAATTTTTCCATTTTTATATTTTCTTCTCTCTTTGTACATTAAAACACACTGTGACTCCTGAACAACAGATGTGAGGACCATCAGAAGCTGGACGAATCTCACATCTCACAAAACTAATATAGGCTATATATATATATATATTTTTTTTTTTAGAGACTGAAGTAAAATTAAAGTATAATTATGGTAATATCTATCTAACAATCTATCTATGGGGCATTTTTAGGATCATTAATTTTCATCATTTTTTAATACAAATTGTCTTCTGAAAATATTTTTTTTCAAACATGATGCAAAAAATTCTTTAAGCACTTACTCCAGGTTACATTTTCATAAATTTTTAATAATAATAAAAAATATATTTTTTTAAATTTATAAAATGTACATTTATTTATAAAAAAATTTTTGTAAAAATTATAACAAAAAATTATTTATTATATAATTAATATGATTATACATTTTTCAATTTATGAATTTATGTTTAAAATAGTTAAATTGTCATGAAAATAATTTCACAAACCCAAAAGTGTTAATGGTCCTATAAAAGTAGGCTTAATTTTCTTCATGCAGAATAAATAAACTTTTAATTTCGAGGTGAAATATGTAACGTTACGTCACTGGTGGACAGTCACTGAAATGTAGATGACTGAACCTCAGTTTAAGCTCTTCCTCTTGTTTAGCCTGAAGATAGTAATGATTAAATTGTGGCGTTCAGAGACTCTCCCCCCACAGCCCCGTCTATAACAGTCTCTGGCTCTCCTTTATCTTCTACCCTGTGTGCGTAAAAGCCCCTCTAGACTCGCTCTTAAAGTGTGTTACGAGACGCTCTGAAGACAGATGCTGCGTCTCTAGGCCAAGTGGTTTTGCTAGACACTTTAATTCTTTTAATGGTACGGCCGGAATTGCATTAGAAAAAATCCATTGGGTGTGTGAACCCAGTGTTAAATATATACCCATGTAAATTCTCTTTTCTGTGCCTGTGTCCGCTGAACAATTCCTTTCCTCTGAAGGGTCCTTCTCTGATCATATTGAGCCGGATTTATGACGGCAATTTGAATAAAACTATTAACCTTGATTAACGGAGGAACGTTCCAGCGAGAGATCAGATCAGATTCTATAAAAAGACTTGGCCGGCATTGTGACGCATGACGTAGTTATCTGTCCTGTCACACGGACGGAGACGGCGCTGGTGAGAAAGATGCTTTCAGAAGCATTCACACGTTTCCAGACATAACCTTTCTCATTTTCTGCTCCTTATCTATTCATTTCAGGTCCCATTAATCGTTCCCATCTTTTTCACAGAGAGTGAAACAGCTGAAACCTTTTAAGAGCCTTATTTAATTTATCGATTGGTAATCCATTATGATCCGAATCCAGATGAATTTGACTGGATGTGGTCACATGCACATATTACACAGACAGTGTAGAGACATGGAAACACCTGAAACTGTTCTTTCATCAGGGAACTGGTTTTACTTTGCATGGAAACTCACCTGCTTGTTTCTTCATCTGATGTCTCCTCTCCATCTACCATATTGAGACACATAATCAATCCATGATCGATAAATATTGATGAATATGAAGAGCTCTTTTCCAAAATTTTTTAAAAAAATTAGTTTGTCATGTCATTTTGCTGTGTACTGAACCTATTCACTGCTCCATCAACGTTTCATGCCAAATCGCTATATTTCCTTGTTTAAAATGTAGGGGAGACCGGGGACAGTTGCAACACTTTTTGCATTTCTCTCAGTTACTCAGAGACTATTTGGACTAGACCAACCAAATTTGTATACAGTATATTACACTTGCATCTGTCTGCTAATTACCCATACCATTTAAAGATGATTATATATGACATATTGTTCACAGTATTTATTTGAATGGAAGAAGTCAGATGTTGCAACTTACCCCGACCCAGGGGACAGTTGCAACACAACCCAGGGACGGTTGCAACATGTTAAAAATACCTTAAATTTCATTAATTAACTTAAAGGTCCCATGACATGCTACTTTTTGTAGGCTTTAATATAGGCCTTAGTGGTCCCTAGTACTGTATCTGAAATCTCTTTCCAAAAATTCAGCCTCGGTGCAGAATTATAGCCACTACAAGCCAGTCCCAGAATGAGCTTCCTTCAGACAGGCTGTTTCGGTGTCTGTAGCTTTAAATACTAATGAGGAGGAGAAAGGCGGCGCAAGGTGGAGGGTGGGTGTGGCCTTGACCATCTTGCGCAACGGTAACGTGGCGTGCATGTTTACGTTAGCAATGGCACGAAGACACGCAGTCTTTCAAGCATTTCAGTTTGACCCAGAATCTGATCCAGATGGAGAAGCAACGGATGAAGAAGTTGCAACTCAGCGGCTCCAGCAGGACGTTTCCGAAGGGTTAGTTTAAAATATTATGTCTGGATACGGTACTTTATTCGGATGGTTTACAGTTATTATCATGTAGCTAACGCTAACCTACTGTTGCCTTTTCATGAGAGATCTGTAACGTCTGTATTTATCTTATTACAATTACATCAAGCTCTGCGATCTTGAAATGCGGATATCGCGCGCGCGCCATATAACCAACAGGAAAACGGTTATCCAAATAACAAAGACGTGTACAACACTCGCGTTACAGTGTGTGTATTCACACACATAAACTGCATATCTGCATAGCTAATGTTACAGCCACATTCTACGTGTAAAATCTAGGTAACCATAAACAGTAAAGCAACACACTTATATCATTAGTTGACTTACTTGTCCGAGGTGTGTAGCTGAGCCAAAGAGAGTGATCCAGACTTTAGTTTCAGACGTTCAGCAAGCCCAGCTCTGTATTGACCCTTCGGTGTTCATTTGTACATCCAATTATTGAGCAATTGTTATGCTTCGCTCGCTCAAAAGCCATGATATCTCTCGTGGACAAACTAAAATCGCGCGCGCGCGTTCCTACTTCCTAGCTCATTTTCTCATGGGCGTAAAATATTCTCTGGGCGGGCAAAGCAGAGACAGGGGAGGTAACATTTCCTCCTTATGACGTCATAAGGAGGAGATTCAAGATCAGCGCGTATGAGCCTCCATTTTCTCAAAGGCAGAGAAAGATAGCAAAAGCTCGATTTACACCGATTGAAATTTTTTAGAAACTTGGGGACCATATACAGGCTAGGGGAACTCATATTAATGTTAAAAAACCTCAGAAAGTGAAAATTTCATGTCATGGGACCTTTAAGCTTTTTGTCTCAATGAGCATAGAATTCTGAAAATATGAACTGTTTTAGGCCTACTATAATATTATAGTATTATTTATTTCAATAATATTATTGTAGCCTATAATTTATTTATTTAGTCATATTTATCAAATAACAGTTATTGAGTTTTGTTTGTTCATGTGTAGAACATAGGCCTACATAGATTCAGTGTGCAGGTGTTACAGATGCTATTCAATCTCTCCATATTTCAGTGTCAGACAGGAAGAATTGAACAATTTGCAATGTAACAAACTTTTATTAAACATGCAATTTATAACTTGTTGCAACCGTCCCCAACCCTATCAGCCATGACAGAACATCATACGCCTGCTAGACACACTGACTCTGACACATGCTAACCATGTCACTTAGAAGTCAACACAGCAATAATTCAAACTAAGTAAGTTTTGATTAATTCATACAAAATGTCAGGACAGTATGACAAAAAAATATATCTCATGAAAAAATTTACTTTCATACCTCCAAAACAAGTTTTGTTCAATAAATGCAGCAGCAGATGTTGAATATCTCTACTGTCTTCTTGGTGGGGGGAGGGTCTAACTGTGCATGTGCAGTATGAGTGTCATCACTCTAGCTTGTTTCTGATTGGAGAAAAATGACATGTTGCAACCATCCCCATGTTGCAACTGTCCCCGGTCTCCCCTACTGCAAGATGCAGTTCCTTTCCAAACCGCGATAAGCGCCGAACCTATTTTTAGCCTAAACGCGATACATCCTCTGGACTAATCAGAATTCGCTCTCTCTCTCACCCTCAAATCACTCGCGCGTAACATGAAAATCACTTGCGCCAGACGCTCTATTCGCGTTTGGTGTGAACGCCACTCACTCGCTCTCTCACTGACTCACACAAGGTCATGTCGTGATTAGTTTTATGTAAAGTGGACAATGGTTCTACTTTTTATGGGTTCGACACTTTACTGAATGCCAATGTATTTATTACTGACTGACTTGCCTTTTTTCTTTTTTTTTTTTAAAGACAAACCATGAATTTTTGGAAAAAATTGATGGATTTATATCCTTAAAAAAAAGAAGATTTATAGCAAAAAAAAAAAAAAAAATTACTTTGAATTTATCATCAACAATTTTGTTGTTTGATTTAATAATCATTGTTCAACATGTTCAGACTGAGGCAAAAAAACATTTTAACAGGATAAATTGAATATTCACAAAATGTGTGGGTCTAGCTAGGTAAAAAAAATTTTTTTCTTGAAAACTATTTAAATGGATTTATAGCGTTTTAGAAAAGAGCTCCTCATATGTATCACTTAGAAATATGTCAGATAATGGAAGTATGAATTGACTTACAATGATGGTTGATAGTTATCAGATTGTTTTATTGTTCATGTAAACACACTGATTGTACACTACTGTTCAAAAGTTTGGGTAGAGTATGATTTTTTTTAAAAGAAATTAACACTTTTATTGAGTAAGGATGCATTAAATTGTTCAAAAGTGATAGTAAAGACATTAATAATGTTACAAAAGATTTCTATTTCAAATAAATACTGTTCTCTTTAACTTCTCTGTTCATCAAAGAATCCTTAAAAAAAAAAAAAATCAACAGTTTTCACAAAGATACGAAGCAGCAACATTGATAATAATCAGAGATGTTTCTTGAGCAGCAAATCGAGTGATTTCTGAAGGATCATGTGACACTGAAGACTGGAGTAATGATGCTGAACATTCAGCTTTGCATCTCAGTAACTCGTTAATGATTATTGAAAATATCAAGTAAACATTTAATGATGTAAAATTCCTTCTTCGTCTGTCTAGGCTCCATCTTCCCAACGTACAGACCCTCGGAAACAGTCTTCAAGATAACGTTCTGGCTGGGCTATTTCAACAGCTGCATCAACCCCATCATCTACCCCTGCTCCAGTCAGGAGTTTAAGAAAGCCTTCCTGAGTGTGTTGGGTGCGCGCTGCCTCCGCAAGAGATCCACGCCGTCCCACCCGCTGTACCAGACCAGTCCTCGGCACGGCCAGTCTCAGATCCTCGGCCTGTCGAGCCGTGACAACCCGTCCCATCTGAGCCCGTCTTCTTCTATAGTGCTGTCCCGCAGCCCCTCCTCCAGGGAGTGGCAGGCCCCGTCCCGGACCTCGTCGGTGGGGACGACCGGGGTCAGCGTGGGAGCCAAAGTGGCGGGAATGTGTGGTAAGAACCTGCTGAGGACGTGTTGCACGGTGGTAATGGATTCGCCACAGCCCGAACCGCCTGCGCACAACTCGCTTCCCGTCATCAAAATCCATCAGCTCTCGCTGTGTGAGGACGGGGATGCGGTGTGAATGAGCGGCACGCTGGGGAAATCTCTCTGAGGAGACTCACTCTGACTGTGACGCCACTTGAGTCTCAGACTCGAGAACACAAACTGATGAAGAAAAGCCAGACGCTTTGGGTTGAAACGATCTGCGCTGGGAATATTGAAAGCTGATGCAACGCCGTTGATGCTTATTAAAGAGACAGTTTACCATTACATGTAAACCGTCTTTATTTACTCACCCTCATGTTGTTCGAAACCTGTCAATTGACAGTCAGTGGATTAAAAACGCATGAGGTTTCGCAGCTTCAACGGCGGGAAATGCATAATGACTTAACCCTGTAAAGCCTGAATTATGAAATAATAGATTTAATTACTGCAATGGAACAGTTTATTGAACAAAATCGGGAAAAAAAAGTTTGGTTACACTTTATTTTTAAGGTGTCATTGTTACAGTGCAATTATATATTTAAGTACTGAGTAATATTAAGCAACTACATGTACTTACTATAGGGTTAGGGTGGGATTAGGATTTGGTTGAGGGTTAGTTGCATTTAATTATGCATAACTTACTGTTATTACTATAGTAAGTACATGTAACATATGTAACAAGGACACTGTAAAATAAAGTTTGCATATGTGTTTTATGTTTTGTATCATATTTGATACATCAGGCTTTTATGGCTAATACTGAGAATATTGAGCTCATAATTTAAAAAAAGAAAGAAATTTTCTTAATATTCAGAGGCTCAAACTGAGCAAAAATATGCAATTTGGTGCAGATGCTGATATTTATATGACCAAAAAAAAATGCTTGTAGTGTAAATCAGTGAGATCTTTATAACAGTACAGCAGATACTTACATAAAATGCATATAAATATCAGTCATCACTCTATATCTGCCAGTAATGTCTTAGAAAGATGATATTTAAATGTTTAGTTTTATGATCAATCTCCGTTTAGTTTTAAAACATATGCAAAAGAACAAATAAACCTTCCTCAAAAGCCTGATGGATCATACTTGAGACACATTTGAACATGATTTTTCTAAAAGAAAATGTTTGGATAATCAAGTAAACCTGAGTTGCTTCAGTCCAGCAAGTGTTCATCTTGAAATATTACCAACAATATTAAAGTTATTCTTACATTTACTTGATGAAAAAGACACAAAAGGGGAACGTTTTTACATGTATACAAAAAGGCCTTTTTCTTGCAAAAAAGTACAAACGATCAATCAGACGACAGAAGCCATGTAGTAGACAGGTTTTACAGCAAAGTTTTGATCATGCTGATGAATAAGAGGCCTTAGACATTTATGATACAGTAGGCTTTATAGGGTTAAACTCAGTAGGCTATCATGTTCTTCAGAAGATGTTGAATATATAACGCACAAGTCTTATGGACTATTTTATGCTGCTTTAAATGCATTTTTTTTATTTTTTTCCGAGTTTGACAAACATGGGCACATCGTTTTATGCTTTTAAGCTTGGAATAACATGAGCATGAACAAATACTGACAGAAAAGTCATGTTTGAGTGAACTATTCCTTTAAAAGGAGGCAGTGCACGTGTTTGTTAGCTCGGAAATTATGGTGGACATCATTCTGCATGGGTCTGTGATGATAAATACCAGCAATTTTTATTATTATTATTATTATTATTATTGACTGCAGTTATTTTACCAATGTTTGATGAGTGTTTCTATATATGTAAAAAAGAAAAGAATATTATATTTTCGAATGTTCGCTCACCAGTTCAGTTTCTGAAATTGCACTATACAGTTAATGGCCAACATTTGATGTTTGCATTGAGTATAATCAGAAAGTCTTACAGAAAACCCATGTGACCACGATTAATCGGGATGCACAGAAACCTTTGTGAACAGAGAATTGATCCTCAGTGTGTCTTTTTGGTATTCCTGCATGGTCACCTTATTATCTGTGCACCCCTGCTAACGTTAAAGCTGGTGTCAGACACGGCTTTCCATGTGTTTCACCGTGGGACCAATAGTCCCATAATCCCAAATACTTCCCATAATTTGTGTTTTTATTACTGTGATCTGGAAAATGCACAAATCTCCATGTGATATTGATACTTGACGATAACAATGAATATGTAATGACCTCAAAAGGACCAACTTATGTTGCTTAAATGCCTTATAACAAGTGGCACTTCTGTTATTGTGTTTGTTTCTCAAATGAAAGAAAATCATGTGATTCCAATATGGATAATATCCAATAAAACATACTGAATCATACGTTTTGGGAATAACTTCCGATGAAGGCATCCCACTTATAACATAGCGTCCGGAACGACTCACCATGAGAATGTTTTCATGGCTTCTATGACATTCCAGCAGTGGACACACACATTCCCCTAGTGACGGGCGGCTATTCACAATTACATGGAAATGTGTCATGCTGTAACCATCAAGGATGAGAAATAAATAAGAACTGTGTCTACTTTTAATATTTTGGGGGTTTATATGCCTGTGAAAGTACACGAGAAATGAGATGATGGGGATGTTCGGGAAACGATGCAGTCTGGGTTCAAACCTGGATCTCATGGGACGCTGCAGCCTTTTATCAAGACCATGTGTTTTACAGTTATGACTGTACTTTTGTTTTTGTTTTTTGCACAAAATGTAATTTTTCCCTTAAGTCCACATATAATTTTAGCAAGCATGTGATTTTTCCATGTTTATACACATTTTTTTTCCTGAGTCATTTATAATGAGTATTTGGAAACGCAACACACACCAACTATCTTCCCAAATTTGTGATGAACACAGTTTGTAAATCTTTTGTCGCTGCGATTTTTTACCAAAATAAAAGCTGTATGATTTAATGTTTTAAGGCGAAGAAATTAAGACAGTTATACATATTAGTATTGTAATTTTACTGTTGATCTGTAAAATAAAATTCAAATAAATCATTTTATTTTACAATGTTACAATTATTTTTTATTGACTTTGTACATGTTTTGCTAATTTAATTAGTTTTTTATATAATTAAATAATTTAATTTAAATAATATAAATATTTGAATAATTATTATTATTATTAATAATAATAATTACTATTAAATACTAATTTTTATTTTACAGAACAACTAAGATTTTATTAAATAAAAAAACATATTTTGATTATTATTATTATTATAGTATAGAAAACAGGAAGAACAGGTCTTGCTTCTTTTTTTGGTCTTTAGCTGAAAACATGCCTGATTAATCAAGTATCGTTGCATCAAAAACATCTGTAATTTAGTGTTTTTTTGAGCCAATTTCTAAATCAGCATAATATATATTCTTTACAAACACAATACCGTAGAATTTTGCGGTTGTTAAGGTCTTCTGGGTGGTTGCTATGTGGTTATTTAGTCAAAAGTCCATCCGCAAGTCAGTTTGATATTCTGGTCGATAGATATGGCTCGGGTCCCTGCTGTTTCATTTTATTGTTAGTCTGCTTTATTGTCTGAAAATCACAAGTAAGCCTTGAGATGTAATATACTTCTCAACAAGCTGCACAATTTGAGGTGTCATGCATGCCTGAATTCAGGACGAACTCTGATTTTCAGCAATTGCAATCATGAGGTTTGTCTCAGCACTAATATGGTGAACACATTGTGGTCTTGTGGCATCTCAGAATGGCTGTTTTTGATTTATGGCAGTGCTCAAAAAAAGCCTGTCTACGGAAGCATAAACCGAGTCATCTGGGGAAGGCTGTTTTTGTAGAAGTATAGTTGTGACTATAGTTCAAACACCTCTATATCTTCAACATCTTATCAGCACCGTTCACAAGATGAAGAGACACAGAGAGCATCTCAGATCACTTCGAGTGGTGTCTCGTACTGTTAATGGCGCCTCACATTTGACCACTTACTCTCAAGCAGACGTTTCTTGCACTATTCACCGTCTCCCAAGCTCTTTATCCCTGTGTTGCTATGTGGCATCAGGCCAACATTTAACGTCGGAATGTAAATTTAGTTTAGTTCACTCTAATATATTACAAAGGCATAAAAGGTCAAACGCAGTCGGGACGCTACTATTAATTCAATCGCTGTGGAACTCAGCATCAAATGTGAGGGCAGGTTTATCAGACAGTATGTTCATACCTTGAGCCACTGTCATAGGAGATCTCAGTGTCTGAAAGAAATAGTTTATACAAAAATAAATCATTGTCAACTTCATGATTTTAAAGGTCATATGACTTTCTTTCTTCCGTGAAATGAAACAGAAGTTTTATAGAATTTCCAATTGCTTCTTCAGTTTATTTTATTTTTTTATAACGCACATTTCTACTGCCTCAAGTGCTGCCCAAAGTGCTGTATAAAGCCATCGATAAAACCAAACTCAGAGAATACAAAACACAACAACATAAAATTAATATTTAGTTCTCTCCTGGGTCAGTGTCAAACGCCAAGCTATAAAAGTGCTTCTTCAAAGCCGTTTTAAAAGAGGGCAAAGTGGGGACAGAGCGGATGGCAAGCGGCAAGTTATTCCATAACCTTGGACCGGCTATCGAAAAGGTGCGATCACCTTTTCGCTTGAGTCGGGTAGGGCTGTACCCGAATATTCGAATATTCGTTCGGTGGGTTGGTATTCGATTTGAAAATTTGACATTCGAATATTCGTGTTTTTTTGTTTTTGTTTTTTGCACACCTGGCATCCCCCTCGAAACGGTTCTCATTCGCGCTTGAATATGTTTAACACTATAAAATCTGGCGAAATACAATACTCTTTTTTACAATTATCTTATATAGCCAAGCCATTTTTAATAGGATGGACAGTTGAAGGAACCCAACCTCGTTATACTTAATAAATATATTTGCTTCTTCTTGGCCTACTAAACTGTTCCTGCAACGGGAGTGTTCTCTGGCTAGAGCGCAGAACAGCGGAGTGTGTGTGGACAGAAGTGCATGAGAACAGCGGAGTGTGTATGGACAGAAGTGCATGAGAACACTGAGCTTGTGTTTTGGGTTAAGCTGCGTTGCTTTGACATTGTGGAAAATAGAAATAGAAACAAAATGTATTAGCCTTTTATCCGTTATTATCAATCTAAATTAATCTCATTTTTAATTTAACTTAATTTAGTTTTTCTTTATTTCAATTTAGTTTTTCTTTATTTAAATTTAGTTTTTCTTTATTTAAATTTAGTTTTTCTTTATTTAAATCTACCCTTTACTGTGTCAGTAATTTGTTAGTCAGAAAAATATTAGACTACCTTAAAAGTATTGCTTAAGTTAACAGACCTGTGTGTGTGTGTGTGTGTGTGTGTGTGTTTTATATCACTAGTGCAGTGTCCGTTCTCGGAGCATAAGCCCTGCCCACGTGAGGCGTGCCGCTTCCCGCTCACGCTGTTCTTTATTAAAAGTTTATTAATTCTGAATGTGTCGCGTCTTTCGTGTCCATCTATATTGCGCCAAATGCGACACTGCACTCCCTTGTGAAGTCGATTGGATGAACGGTTCTCGAAATAATCAAAATGCAAACAGACAGACAGATACATAGAGATTCCTGCCTTTATTAGAGAGAAGAATATGTTCAGCCCCCTCTCTCCGAAGCTTAGAATATTCGATGTTCATTACTACCGAAGCTTCGAAGCTCAAAAAATGGTATTCAGACCAGTCCTAGAGTCGGGACCGCGGTACCTGGAGCAATAATTTATCTGCCGATCTCAGATTCTTTACTGGCTGGTGCGGAATAATAAGATCTGACAGATAGGAGGGCGTGAGACCATTTAAAACTTTATAAAAATTATTAATAAGGCCTTGAAGTCGATCCGAAATCTGGTAGATAGCCATTGAAGAGATGTTAGAATCGGGGTGATCCTGTCCCTCTTTCTCATACCGGTCAATAGTCTAGCAGTGGCATTTTGAACCAGCTGCAATCGATTCTCCAATGACTGAGAGAGTCCAAAATACACCACATTACAATAGTCTAGTCTGGATGATATAAAAGCATGGATGATCATCTCCAAATCTCTAAATGAGAGCATAGGTTTCATTTTAGCTATTAATCTTAAGTAGTAGAAACTAGTTTTCACCACAGCACTAACTTGTTTTGCAAAATTCAATTCAGAGTAAAAAAATACACACAGATTTTTTGTGCATGGGTGAACATTTCTGGAGTGTGGCCCCAAGTATCTAGAGATAAGTGGCAAAGAGCTAAGAGGGCCAAAAACAACAACATCAGTTTTGCTCTCGTTTAAGTGGAGAAAATTCTTAGACATCCAGCACTTTACATCATCGAGACACTTAACAAGGTTGGAACAGGACTTATCAAGTGGATGTAGTGGGACCGGGGGTAGCATCTGGATGTGAAGAAGGCTTAGGGTTAACCACTCTATCAAAAGTATTAAACAAGTATTAAAAAATGTTGTTATAAAATCTGAGAGATATTCAATTTTAGCTGCTTTGACAGCACACTGATAGGTAGACAGGCGGTTCTTCAAAAATGTTTATGTTCTGCTTTACGGCACTCCTGCCTGAGAGCCCGGGTATGGGGGTTGAACCATGGACGTGAGCTACGTTTAGAAACCTTTGATTTTAGTGGTGCAAGTGAGTCTAGAATATTTGTACATGTCTCATTAAACAACATAGTAATTTCCTCAGTGTTGAGGCTATGCGATTGAGCTTCAAAAACAGACCTCGTTAAAGACTCTGTAGGCATTAGAAAACTCCTTTACAGTTGAGGGAATTATCACACGAGAATAATGCACATCCTTCTGATCGTTAGGAGGTAGATATGGAGCTATTATATTAAACATGACAGACATATGATCCGACAGGCAGCTTTGCTTAATATCAATGTTACATAATGAAAAGCCATAAGTTAGAACAAGAAAGGCCGTTGATATGTTGAAGGAGGTCAAATGAGTCAATGAGTTGTAGAAATTCCTTCACCAACTGATGGCAAGGGCAACAGACATGGATATTAAAATCACCCAGGATTAACAATTTATCCACAGTAGGGACTATATATTAGACAGAAAGGTACAGAATTCCTGCATAAAGTCCTTATTATATTTTGGTGGTCTATAAATAAGGGCACAAGTCACTGGGCTGGGTAGTTGAATTGTAAATAATTGCAACTCAAATGTACGATATTGTACATGTTTCTAACACACACAACCAAATCGCCCATACCAATACACAAATGACGTGGATGAAATCCGACGGCCAGACAGCAAACAGCCTGGCGCCATCTTGATTAGAGACAGAGACTTGCTAATCCTTGTCATACTAACCCTGTGTACTCCTCTTTCAGTGGTGGCCATCTATGACTACTCCATTGCATTCGAAGTCCAAAGGCACCAACGTCAACAATAAATGTAATTCGAGACCCATTCAAATTCCATAACAACGTATGAGTAAAACACAACAGTCAATGAAAAGATATATAGGCCTACCCAGACAGCAACATAGTGTTGGCCCAGATCTGGCCCACATCTGGTACACGTGGAAGGCCTAGATGTGGGTTGGATCTGGGCCAACATGTTGCTGTCTGGGTATATTTTAAATTTGGAATAATGTGCATGGAAGATCTGTCCACAATGAGACCAGAAATGTTTATTAAGAGTGTAAATTTGCTCATTTGACTTCTTGTTGACTTTAAGTTAAACAAAAAAGAATCATGAAAGTAGGTCTACAATCTTTTAAAATAAAACTGCTTTTGGAAAATTTTTCGTAGAGCTATTGCATCTCTATGGAAAATGTTCCAAAAGCAGTTTTATTTTTAAGATTTATTTTTAAGATAAATCAACCATTGTTGCCTCCATAAAGAAAATTTCAGTTAAAGGGGGAGGTATAATGCCCTTTTCAAAAAATGTAAAATAAGTCTTTGATGTCCCCAGAGTGTGTATGTGAAGTTTTAGCTCAAAATACCCCACTGATATTTTTATATAGCATGTTAAAGTTGTCACTTTTGAGGGTGAGCAAAAACGCACCGTTTTTGTGTTTGTCCCTTTAAATGCGAATGAGCTGAGGCTCCCGGCACAGGGGGCGGAGCTTCAACAGCTTGTGTCCTTTTACCTCACACAGACATGCACTGAAAATTTCTAAAACTTTTAGACTTTTATGTTCAAACCGGAGTCATATGATGTCAACGGAGTCAATGATGGAGAGACTCAAGAAGAAGTGACAACATGTAGAAGCAACAAGACATCTCTGAATGGTTAGTTGATGAATATATGTAGCTGATGTATAGATCTTCTAGTCATTGATTAGCATAATCTGTCTAGATGATCTATAAATCGTGTTCAGGGGGTGGGGTTTATGTAAATTCTAGGGTTGGTGATGTCACTAACCCGGGAGGAATGTCCTTAAAAAGCAATTTCTTTAAAAGCAAATATCTCCCTTTGCTTTGAACTTTGAGCATTGTAACTTTGCAGATGTTGTTTATGCTCACCAGCAACATTACACACTAACTAAAGTTAGAAAAGTAAGAGTTTTCTTAGTGAGAAGAACAGTCTGAATAACCTTTTTTTTTTCATTACAAAGAACCTTCCAGGTTCTATAGACGTTAAAGAGGCTATATGCAAAAGTTTTCATGTATTAATCTTTTTATATTGACAATGTGCGAACAGCTTGTAACGAACTTAAAAAAAACAAGACCTTCACCAACTTCCTATGTTGTCTATAAAAGCCTGTAGCGCAACCTAGGAAGTTGAGGTCAGGCCCTGTAGAACTCAGAACGTTTTTGCCGGGAAAATCAAAATATTGTGACAGTTAGGAGCACTCCCGCGAGAATCAATTCCTTCAATGACGCATGAAATGAATGTTGTTCAGGATTATGACAAAAGAGCTGTGCTGTACTGTCATGTGTCGTGCAAAGAAAAAATATTTCATTCAAACTGTAGTTTCACACAGCCAGATCTATATATTCGATTTATAATCAATCTATCATAACAGTGTCATTTTAATTACCTCATCTCTCGACATGATGCCGGTGCAGAGCTGGTGCAAACATCCACATCGCTACGATCAGATGTTTTCTTCACTGCTGTCATTTTTGTCCTGTGATTATGTTGTTATTGAGGAAAGCCTGTAGCACATTTACTCATCTAAACGTCGCTTTCAGCAGCGCGGGCGCCGTCTGGATGCTCGTTAAACGTATATCACCGCAAAGGTAGGCTATTTCCAACATCTTTTTACTCTTAGCGGGGGAAAAAAACCCTAAAAACTAAAAATTACTTCACTGTGATTGAGTAGGCTACATTGAATCACGTTTCAGTCTCTTGTACGTTAGGTGTGGACGAGAGCGAAACTGGGAGCACGAGCAGTAAGTTGCTGACTGCACATATGACCTATGCACTAGTCTTCAGATATTTTTTGTGTGATTTTTATTTATTTATTTATTTTAATCAGCACATGCACTAGTTCACGAAAAATCAACTTTGTATATGTGGACAATCGACATGCAAAAGAAAATTGAATTCTAATCTACGTGTTTTGGATTAAATAAATAAACGTTTTATAAAAATTATCTATGGCTTTATTATGGTAAAAGTGTAGTAACCATGTTTTTTTTTTTTTTGGCAGATTGATTACCCCCAGTTTTAATACCATGGTTAAACTATTGTTAATTTGTGGTTACCATGGTTAAACTCTGCCTATATAGTAGCCATGTTTTTGATTTGTTTTATTTGTAGTAAAACCATGATTAACTTTCATAAGGGTAATAAAAAAGTCGCTTAAGAAGGGGACCAATAAAACAGCCCAATATAAATCTGTTTGCATATCTGAAGGGAAAGCAGGGAATTTTTTTTTCTTATCTTTATCTTCATGCAAGTCTGTCTTGAATTTGTCATTGGTCTGACACACCAAGGTTGCACATTTCCTGGGTCTGGGTAACGCGGCGTTCTCACGGGACTGAGATACACTTCATTCAGGCCTTCGTGAGAGCCGCTCCAAACATAGAGCACATGAGAAAGCCATCGCCCACAGAAACATGGCAACATGACAATCTCTGCTTAAAATTCCAGCCCTCGCTCGAGGGATTGTGTGTTTAGACCCCAGGGCACCATTTACCTCCATGATGATGATCATGGGCTCTGCGAATGGTGTGATTTATGTGTACAAATGTATGTTTGTATATATCAACCTCAACATGCACATTACTGAAATGCAAATGACTGTTCGGCCACACATGTGGTGGTTACCGTACACCAGATTTCTTATGGAAAATGCAAATCTAAATCAGCGTCACTCTCTCTTCTCAGATGTGGTCTATAAAAAATGTTGAACAATTATTATCATTATTTATCATTATAATGCATCTGCCTCACAACTAGCCACTTACTAACCCACTTACTAATGGTTGTTATGGTGCATTATTATTTAAAATAGATTAAAAAAAAAGTTTTGGTTTACTTTGAAACAATTTTTTCTTTCACAGCACAAATAATTCCGAAATGTAAAACACTTTGAGTGAAGGTTTTTTTTTTTTTAAAGAACTACAATAAAAACGTACTACAATAATCTTTGATTTATTTATATAATTCAGAAAAATCACAAAAAGAATTACAAAGAGCTAGTAGACTAACACACTGAATTAAACATAAAAGTTTGAAGTAGAAAGACTTTTATTTTGCAATATAAAAATCTCTTTTATTTACACATTTGATAAATCATTTACAGTGTAGGCTAATTATCAAACATGGCTCACATTCAGAATTTAATGAATTGCAATTCAGTATAAAATGGACAACATGAATGTTAGAAAAATGGCTCAAGGACAAAACGATCCTCATTAAAGGTAAAAAAAAAAAAAGAAGAAGCTCTTAAACATCAGTTCTGGGGGCAAACGCGGCCCCTCGTTTTGAAGAAAAGTTCCTGGCTTACACCCACCTCCACTGCTAATAATGAATATTGTATGCAGAAGATCAGACAATAGCCCATCATGTAATGATCTATAGCGGCTCTTGCCGCAGGACAGCGGAGGAGAATTTAAAGACCTGTCAGGGTCATTAGTGTTGTAGTCCTGGAGCTGCGGGGGAAGACAGCGCCTGCTCAACATCACCCGACAGGAACTTTAAATGGGAGCTCATGTACATTTGCATTACTTTTCTGATGCCCTCTTATGTGGGAGGCTGAAATCCCCTCGTGCCCCTTCACTCTCCCTTTGCAAAGTGCCTTCAATTGAGCACACACGAGCAAAATGTACCAAAAGTACTCATTACCACATTTTTAAAGACAACTTTGTCTAACAAGTGGTCATTTTGGACATGTAGGCTACTATGATAAAATCATAGCTTTTTGAACAATGGTAATATGTTCTTTGGACATGTGGTGTGACAACACAATGGTTTTTAGAAAATAATAGTACCATATTCTTTGAAGTAGGATGTGAATATCATGATTTATGAATATGGTATTCATTTGATACTGCATTGTCAAAATTGGCAGCCTGTAATTGTTTCCTTCAAAGAGTTATTTCTACCTGATTTAACCCATACAAATTCGTTTTGTAGGCATAAATGTATTTAGGTTGAATTGATTTGACTATTTTTTAAGTGTTGATTGTTTATCCACTCATAATTGGACGTGTATTTTTATAATGATCCACACGCCAGCACCTCCTACTGTTCTAATGCGAGTATAACACACAGAGTTTCAACACTTTGGCTGTTCAGAATAGCATACTACATTTTTGTAGTAGCCTATATATATGCTCTGAATATCCAGACTATAGAAGACATTGCAATGTTGACTTGACAGCACTGTCAGTGAGCTGTAGATCAGTGTTTCCCAACCCTGTTCCTGGAGGCTCACCAACAGTGCACATTTTGGACGTGTCTATTTCTGGTCTTGGACTCTTTATTAACGATCTGATGAGTTGAATCGGGTTTGTTTGGTTGGGAAGAGTTGTCAAATCTGTAGTGTTAGTGTGCCTCCATAACAGATCTACTGTAGAAAGTAGCTTGCACTCAATCTGGCAGGTTTAACAAGAATAGAAAGTGGAGAAAAAGGTGATACAACACCAACTAAAGAGGCCTAATAATAAATAAAGTACAATATAAAAATAAAATGACAGGAGAGTTGGTTATAGAGGAAAACGAAGGCTGCGGACTTGTTGCCTCGCTGCTTTATCAGGTAATGACTTTGAAGGCAGCGTTTGCGCACAGAGGTTCCTCACGGAAATGATTTCGGACAGACATCTGAGGCAGTGTAATGGTTTAATGATCTACAGCAAAATAGAGCGAGTTGGTGAATGTTTAATGAATACAATTAATTTCTCGCAAATTACATCATAAGTAAAAAACGTTGATCAAAAATGTACATTTAGACACAAACCGACCACCAGCCGCAATTTTCAGACGCCATCTTTATTTTTCTAGCTAAACTCAGAGCCATAGAGAGAGAGAGTTGCGACACTCTTTGATGTCGCCGCTATGGCTGTCACGTGGTTCATGTAAGCCCCAATAGTTCCAAAACGTACGCTGGCTGTCATGTTCTTCTATGGGACAGACAGCAGCGATTGCATTATTGAACGGTAAATATAAAATAAAACACACACCCAAGTACTTTTTCAGCTGTTATTGCATTATTGCATTTTGTTAATGTCAGTTTTGCATTTGGAGATAAGTTTTAAGCTATATTTTTGGAGGGAAAAGCTTAGTGTTCATGTTCGCATGGGTAGTAGCACTGGCTTTAGCGGCTCTAACTTAACTTTTCCATATCATTCATCTGATGATGGACGTCTCATGATATTTATTTTAGCACAACTGGGCTGTATTAGGCTATTGATTCCCGTGATTTTGCTTATAAATTTTGATTCAGCCATTAGCCTACCTTCGTGATCACGCAAAGAGGTCTGCCGTGGCGGTCCGTTCAGAATTCGCTTAGAAGCTAGCTCACTTCTTCTGATGAAAGTGGCCACCCCCAGGACCACAACGTGAAACATGATCATGTTAAGACTAAGAATATTATTTTAAGATTAAGGCCATACACATTATCAAAACTATAACAGATTAAAAACGAATTTAAGCATGGCTGATACAAATGAAGGTTTTCAAATAAAATATTTTTTATTAAACAATGACAGACAACAAAAATGTGTGCTTGTGTGTGTGAACAAGAAAAACAAAAACCAGGGGCAGGTGATCCATGAAACAGACAGGACTGGTGATGGCCATAACAATCCTAAAGGTCCAGCATTGTTCTCACAAGCCGCTTCACTCAAGACAATAATAACATAATGAAAAGTTAGTATATCCCAAAAAATTAAATTAAATAAAAGTTGCTATAAAGGTGGTAGCGATTCATTACCGAACTCTTAGCTGACGAAGTCGCGCTAGCTAACTAACGTTAGCTAGCAGGCAGTGCTTGAAAATTGGTTGAAACAACCAACATAAAATATAAATAATTACGCTGTGCATGTACAAATGAAGACCAGTATAAGCATCGCAAAGGGCCTCTGATACAATATAGACAGTTGACAATTCAAAAGAGGTCGATATTTCGGCAACTTAACTCTGGAACAACTCGACGCGCAGCAATGTAAGTGAATGGTGTCCAACGCCCAAATGACAGTGTTTGGAACTATTCCGATCTTCATATCCCGGAAGTAGGCGGTTAAAAGCGCCGCCATTATTTACAACGGAGGTCTATGGGAGTGTCGCAACTCTCTCTCTCTATGACTCTGGCTAAACTCTAACAGAATGGAAAGCACAGGATTGTGGGATATCAAAGGCAGTGATCTCAGGAGATTGGAAGAAAAACTAACACTGCATTCGGACGTGCCCTGATGCCTTCCGACCTCGGAAGGCACTATTTATCAGTTTTCGGACGCAGCCATTATATTATCATACCTTCTGATGGGAGTGGGAGGAGAACAATCATCCAATCAGAGAGTGATCAGGTGGCCAATAATGTCAATACTTGAAGGCTGCATTCAAAATCGCATACTTCCCTACTATATAGTAGGCGAAAAACAGTATGTGACAAAAGAAGTATGTCCGAATTCACAGTACTACTCATAAGAGTAGTCGAACAGTACTCGGATGACCTTCTACTTTTGGCTAGATTCTGAAGTGCGCATACAATGATTTGTGAATGGCACTGAAGTGACGCAACTGACGCTGGTAAGTCACATGATAATGACAACATGGCGTATACTACATAGAACATTTTTTTATTTTTATCGGTCATGAAGTAACTACCTACTCAAGAGAGTATGTGATTTCACTGGTTTCTATCTATCTATCTATCTATCTATCTATCTATCTATCTATCTATCTATCTATCTATCTGTCTGTCTGTCTGTCTGTCTGTCTGTCTGTCTGTCTGTCTGTCTATCTATCTATCTATCTATCTATCTATCTATCTATCTATCTATCTGTCTATCACAACATGACTTTTCTTAAATAAAACCCCAAACACAGGATAATTTATAAAAATCAGTATGCATATGATATGAAAGCTGTCTCAAAACAAAGGTTTAAAAAACTTTACTGCTGCTTTTTGTGTGCGGGAATTAATATAAGCACTCTATTAGCTTCACACTTTTTCAGTATTACTATCTGATACCATAAATGAGGAAGGTGAAGTACAAATACTACATTATTGTAAATAATGTGTTAGACAATGGACAAGCTGTACAGGTTTTGTTCAACAACTGCATTTTATTGTAACAATCAAAGACATGAAGAATGATGAATTCTGTACATATCTTCCATGAGAAATGTTCAGCTTGTCATAACACTCACAGACATTAATCAAGAACTGTATCACTTGGTGAATAGGCAGGCAAGACGATTTATAAAAACAAAGCAGAACTGCAACGTAAGAAAATCATTGTGACCAAACGTTTAATTCAGACTAACACCGATCAACCTTACGCATGCCGGACGATCCGTTTGAGAGACAAGAGTCACTGCAACCATCAAAATGTCCTCACGGTAAAGGGGTCGTGGCTGTGACGTCACGGGAAACGGGTACGAATAAAACCCCCGGTGAGAAGAGGTTACCGGGGCAATGCTCCAACACGGCACGGCTGTCGTATCAAATCAACATCCATGCCGAGCGATCGGGACCATTGCTATGGTGACCGCCTTCATCCTAAACTCAAATGAAAGGGTGAAAAACAGCAGCTCTCTCTCGATCTACTGTTCGCCCAGGGGGGTTTCTATTAATTTCCATTTGTATTGTTGTAGGGCCTATTCTTTCTGGTGAAGACCCCCTTTGTGTAAACAGTGGGACAAAGTAGGAACGGACAGTTTGACATTTACAGCGAAAAATGAGTGAATTCAAATCACACCAAAACCCCACATGACTGCGCACCACGGCCAAGAACACCACTGTTAGGCTTTTCTCTTTTTTTTGTATTTTTTTTTTTTGTCATTGCTCTAAAACGTCTCAAGAACTGCAGTTACATAACGAGAAAATAAAGAAGTGCAAAGAACGTGAGGAAGACAAACGTCAGGGATTTCAGGGAGCGGTGTAACACTGACCCGAAACCGAAATCATAGCATACATACAAAAAGAATCAAACTATTAAGTTCATTTTAAAACAACATTTCTAAAAAACATTGAACAAATCAGGCTTTTGTGGAAAAGTTGACACTTTTGCAAAAATGTAAAATACAAATGTGGTTTGCATCCTAAACAATAAATAACTCATCGACTCTTCCTACAAGGAAAAACAACAAATCATCAAAATGGCAACAGCACGTTTAATACTAAACGATACAGAGTTTTGTGCCGTTCTTTTCCAGAATGCAAACGAATAAAAACATTTAAGTATGGAGGCAAATGACGGATACAGTACTAGTTCCTGTTCTTTGAACGCAGCTTACTTGGTTAGCCGGAAAAGTTTCAGAAACACTTGGCAAAAAAACCAAAAATGTTCTTTCTTTGAAGCATGCATTGCATGTTTACGTCATTTATCAAGGCGGAAATAAATAATTATTTTTCATTTTAATCTAAGTGCATGTAAAAAAAAACAAAAAACTAATTTAGTCACTGATCAAAGAATTACAAAACAAATGCTATTATTTCCAGTTCATTCGTCGCATGTGAAATGGAAGGTTGCATTGCATTATGGGATACAGTACACAGTGCAATATGCTCTGTTGCATACTGCACATTTTGCAAAATGTAGTAGGTCGTATGTAAAACTCTCATACTGTGAACAGTATACATACTGAAAAATTAGTATGCTAGTATAGTATTCCGAACATTGCAACATATGCCAACTATTCCAGAGCATAAGGCCAAGTAATCCTGAAACGTATTCATCAAAGCAGCACACACTCAAAGAACAGGACGCTAGAATGATGAGGTTTGGGGGGTGGATGAACGGAAGTGGAGGTGTGCTTGTTGGGACGCGTGTCCAGATGACTGGATCAGTCCCGGAGAAAAAGCCCAAGTTTCTTTAACCCCCATCCCACCCCTTCTTTTTTTCTTCTCTGTGGAGTAAATGATTTTATCCCAGGTTGGTAATGTTGGCCCTGCCACCGGGGGGCGCCACTATGCGCTGAGTGGGACGACGAGGGACGTTGTCGTCAATTTGAGCCCCTGTGAAACAGAGCATGAAAAAACACAGGGCTTAGATGGAGCACACATAAAATGTGTGAGAAAACAAAGAGTATGCAGCAATAAAAATTGAGTGTTGAACAGTTATCAAAATGTAAATATTATTTGCATAGTGCTTTTCACAAAACAGAAAAAGCTTTACAGAAAATCATGATGTTAATGTATATAATGTCTTCATGCCTTACTGTTGCATTCAGCAGATTAAAGCTGGGCGGTAATATAGTTTACATTTTGTGACGGCAATCAAGCATTTCAAATATACAGTATACAGTATATATCACCCTACGTGAATTTTCTGTATGCATGCGGATAAAGTTGGACGTACAGTACTTTTATATCCAACTTTATATAACGAGCCGGCCGATAATATAGTTACATTTTGCAGTGAAATGTAAAAAATCAAGCAGTTGAGATTTGCTATATTGTACAAAATGCTTTATCTGACTGCACTGTGTGTTGGATCATATATATACAACTTTATATATAGAGAGCTGGGAGGTAATACAGTTTACATTTTGCAAGGATATAAACAATCAGAGATTTGCTATATAGTGCAAAGTTTGTATCTTATAAATAAAAATAAGATGCATTTTTAATCTAATTGAATGTAAAAATGTCAAATTAATTGGCAGTGTGATCCAATAAAGAGCCAAAAAGAAATGCAAAAAATCCTGGCTGGAAATTTATGGAAGATCATGCGGAGCGCAATGCATTGTGGGATACAGTGTGATCTGGTTGTACTGTATATTGCACATGACAGGAAATGCTATATATACTGCACATTACAAAAATAGTAGTATGGCAATATGCCATAATGAAAAGTCCCTTTGTTGTAAATTAAGTGTATTCTCACCAGACAGGCTGAATCCAGACTGGTGCAGGTTGCGAACCGGTTGAGGAGCAGTTTTGATTGGAGAAGTCTTACCAGAAGTGACAGGGGTCATGACCTTAGGTGTCACAGTGACCTCACACACGGGGCCGTCGTATAGACCTCGCGGGACTCCGCGCAGCTCGGCAAGCTGTGAAGAGAGACGCCTTAATTACTCCAAATCATGATCTCTAATCACTTGTGCTGAGTTCATCTGGGAGTTTTATGTGTGTGTTTATATATAATGTGTATGTACCCTGCTGCGGGCCTTTATCCTCTTGTAGACGTAGTCTGGGAAGGGTTTACGGGTGATGTAGCGTCCAGAACCCTCAGTAGTGTGCAGGTTCCCGTCCTCTAGGACGATCTTCCCCTGGCTGATCACCACCAGAGGAGCTCCACGCACCTCAGTCCCCTCAAAGATGTTGTATTCCACCGCCTGAGAACGACACGGGTAAAGCGCTCAGATCTTTAACCACTACGTTCTACAAATGTCTGTCTAGTCTGTGTACTTTCAACAGAATCTGTAGCACACCCCTTAAGTAATTACATATTAAAACATTATGGGGTTACACTATATTTTAAGGTGTCATTGTTACAGTGTAATTATATATTTAAGTACTGAGAATTATTAATTAACTACATGTACTTACTATAGGGTTAGGGTAGGATTAGGGTTTAGTTGAGGGTTAGTTGCATGTAATTATGCATACTTTACTGTTATTACTATGGTAAGTACATGTAACATGTAACAAGGACACAAAATAAAGTGTTGCCGCTGCATTTATTCTGTCTGGAATCATCACATTTTTATGAACGAATCACACTCAACATGTTTATCAAAATTATGTTCAAATTATTTATAATCTACCAACAATGGATTAAGTACTGTTCATTTTCTCATTTCAGATATTTTCAAGTGATTTTTTGAGCAAAACTATTTAAATGTTGTATAAAAACAATTATAAATCTAAAAATTACTTTTTCATAAATCTGTAATATTGATTCATATTATATTGACCAATACAAAAAATATTTTCAGTCACATTCAGTCATTTCTTTAAAAAATTGGGGTTGGTGTGATTTTTTAATGTTTTTGAAAGAAGTCTCTTCTGCTCACCAAAGCTGCTTTTATTTGATCAAAAATACAGTAAAAACAGTAATATTGTGAAATATTATTACAATTTAAAATAACTGGTTTGTAAAATAACTGTTTTCTATGTGAATATATTGTAAACTGTAATATATTCCTGTCATCGAAGCTGCATTTTCAGCAGTCTTCAGTGTCACATGATCCTTCAGAAATTATTCTAATATGATGATATGCGGATCAAGAAACATTTTTGATTTTATCAATGTTGAAAATAGTTAATACGTTTGCGGAAACCGTGACAGTTTTGTTCAGGATTTTTTGATCGGTCAAATTTATTTTAATTTGAAATCCTTTGTAACATTTATTAATGTCGCTTTTGATCAATTTAATGCATCCTTGCTGAGTAAAACGTATTAATTTCTTTCCAAAAAGAATCCCGCCGAGCGTAAACTGTTCAGAGGTCACCAGCGCTCAGTGACAGCAAGTGTGACCTCCTGATAGTTCACTCTCTCCATATTTGACCGCATCAACATCTCATTCCAGTCAAATTAAATCGGTGTAGACCGCAGGATCGGCCTCGCTGACAAACATGAGCGGACAGAGCGAGCGAGTCAGCAGAATATTAAAACAGCTCAGAGCAGAGGATCATGGGAGTCAGAGCTGGTCCAGAACTAATGGTGTCGCCCACATTACGGTTCATTTAAAGAGCCCTCAGACAGACAGACAGCCTGTTCTCTTCTCACCAGGTGGTGACTCTTAGCAGAGATGATTTTGGTGGTGTCGGGGTCCCAGAGCACCAGATCGGCATCAGAGCCCACGGCGATACGGCCCTTCCGTGGGTACAGGTTAAAGATCTTGGCAGCGTTGGTGCTCGTCACAGACACAAACTGGTTTTCATCCATCTTACCTGTCACCTGTGAAGCAGAACATTCATCTTAAGGACAAGGTCAGAAACGTGTTACGGGAATGATACAGTAATGAAAGTTAGGTATAGGTATAGTGTGTTGTGCACGCCATGAAACAGAATATCACTTCAATAAATGGAATAAAAAGTACCTTTAATTATTATAAATAATGCTAACATGTATTATAACATCCAATCAGATTTTAGAGAATAAACTAATAATTGATAAATAACTTTTTTTTTAAATGTACCATGTAATAATAATAATAATAATTTATTATTTATGAAAATATTGATTATCATAATTTAAAATAATGTCACATGGCTTATCCAATCAGATTTTAGAGAATAAACTATTGATTGATAGGTAACATGAATACAAAAAAAAAAATGTATGTACCTTATAATAATAATAATTTATTATTTATGAAAATAATGATCATCATAATTTAAAATAATGTCACATGGCTTATCCAATCAGATTTTAGAGAATAAACTATTGATTGATAGGTAACATGAATACAAAAAAAATTTATGTACCTTGTAATAATAATAATAATAATTTATTATTTATAAAAATATTGATTATAATAATTTAAAATAATGTCACATGGCTTATCCAATCAGATTTTAGAGAATAAACTATTGATTGATAGGTAACATGAATACAAAAAAATTTGTTATGTACCTTATAATAATAATAATAATAATTTATTATTTATAAAAATATTGATTACAATAATTAAAAAAATTCAACATGGTTTATCTAATCTGATTTTACAGATGAAACTATTGTAAATACCCTGCTACCTTATAATAATAACAATAATTATTATTATAATTATAATCAAAATAATGCAACATGGCTCATCTAATCAGATGAAACTATTGATTATTAAATACACACTTTGGCTGCAATAAATTAAAAAAGATAAACCCATAAAAAGTAACAAATGATTTTGAACAGCAAATTCTCGTTTAAAGCAGATAAAGCGTCTCTCACCACACACTTGTCCCAGATGATGGACATTCTCTCCTCAGTGCCGTTAGTTCCCTCCGGGATGAGGGTGAAGTTATCCTTGCCGACGGCCCTTTGAGAGGTGTTGAAGGTGCAGTGGGCGCTGCCAGTCACCTGCAGATCACCACTGCACAGAGAACAGATGGTTAAAACAACGACAAACGCGGCAATAGAATGTTTTTTGGACAATGTATTACCAAGGTATTCTTTGAAGAACCTTTGAATATCATGCAAATATTTAAATATGTTCTGTTGTGTGTTGCTAAACTCCATGTGAACTTCTGTTAGTAAAAAAACATGCATCAACTTATTTTATAATAATACATGCAATTTTATGACTGCATATTAATTGAGAAATATAATTTCCTGTCACAACACAACCGTTTAAAATGAACTAGTAAAGGCAACAAGTTGTTTAAAAATTGTGAAAATGTGATCAGTTACAGGATCAGAAATACACTTTCCATTATAAATCATATACATTTTATTATCTTTTGTTAGTTAAAACACGTCAGCGGAATTATATCAAAAACCCATTTGATATAACCATCAGATACCTTCGCTGTACTGTACCATGTTATCTGCAGTGTTATTTTAATATAATTAATGTAATATTATAGCTTTATATTCAAATTTTGAATTTGATTTGATTTTTATATTTTTTTTATATCTAGACATTATTTATACATTTTAATAACAATTTTAATTTTAGTTATTTTAGTACATCAAGTAAAATGAAAGTAAGAAATTGATAACTAGCTGAAATAAAATACTTTTTTTATATGTATTTTTTGAGTTAACTTTTATTTTAATTAAAGACAATGTTTTTGTTTTTTTTTGCTTTAGTTTTAGTAAATTCTTTCATAATCATTTGTATTTTATCTTCGTTTGTGTAGAGAAAAGCTCACAGTCGGCCGTTCTTTGTATAATGGTGCCCTCTAGTGATCAGCCCATTAATGACAAATGGGTGACCATAATGAATAACGCCTGCTCTGCACACACTCACTGTGGTCCAAATACCCCCTGTAATCTATGTCCCATAATGCACTAGGACACACACCAGGCCAGCAGGGAGTTGAGATAGTCCGGGGTGGTGGGGTCGGGGCTCAGGGGTGGAGATGTGATGTAGGCTGCAGCTTTGGCCCAGTTCTTGCTCCAGTAGTGAGTGCCGTCTGTCCCCAGGCTGGCTGAGATGGGCTCTCCGTACACCACGGTACCTGAGCAGGGAAAGCACAGGGTCAAGGTCGCTACAATGGTTTGAAGAGCTGTTTGCAGCTCAGTGAGCACACTAGATTTAAAGTGATGTTGGGTGACGTCACTTCTTGTTGACGTTCAAAGTATTGTTAGTGGTTGTTGTTGTCTAGGACATCTCTCCTCTAGCTAACTTCCCTCTTCATGCTTCTCTCTCCTCCACTCCCCACACCCCCCTTCATGTGCACGCGCACTAACCCCCCTAACCCCCACCCCCAAATCATTCTTGTCAGTTATTGGCTGGAACACTGTTTGTTATGTTTCGTGGTCCAGCCTGGGCCAGTTTGTTTTTCTTGCCGTTTGTGGAGCCTGGGTTGTCTACAGAGACCACGTTTTTTTTTAGTGTGTTCAGGGGAAAGGCAGCTAGCGGATAGTGAGGAGATGTTTGCTGTATGTGACAAAAAATGTTTCGGCCTAAAAAATGCGTGACATCGCTGAGAGCACCTTTAAGAGCTACTTCGTTCTTCATACTTAAGTACTTAAGTGCTCATAAGCAGACGATGCTCCGTTTCAAAGTCTAAAGAGCTGTTTTGCTGTATAACGTCTGCTGGAAAAACAGCTAAAACCAGTCAATGCAGGATGGCTGGACGTTGCTGGTTTAAGCTGTTCAAGCTGGTTTTAGATGTGAAAACCCCTTTAATACCAGCAATGACCAGACTGGAAAACCATCTTAGTCTGGTTTTAGCTGTTGTTGTTTTGTTTTTCAGCATTGTCATTATCCCTTACTTGAAACCAAGTCAAAAAAGACTAATAAAACTCCCTTCTAACAGACATTAGCATAATGCTAAGCTAACAGTTAATTTAACAGTTGATTGTTCATTGCACTTATTATAGATAATGATTAAAATATTTTTAAAATGACATTTTCATTACAAAAAAATATGTGAAAAGATACATCATAAGGCAATGTACTTGCTCTGCTGAAAAAAAAAAACCTACAAAAACTAAAGCTAAACCCCTGGTTTAGGGGGTTTTGGCCAATTATTTCAGACTGGGAGACCAGATCTTATCCCTAGTGAAAAAAAAACTACAACAAAATGTATTTAAAATACATTTATTTCATACTAAGTAGGCCTGTACTACAAATCCATTAACATATTTACTGACATATCGCTTGAGACTTACTCATGTAATTATAATTCAACTTTATGTGGAGTACTTCTTTACTGTACAATGCACATTTCTTAATATAAAGCCTAAAATGTGTGGGTTTTTTTTATCACTTTTAGTAAGGATAGTATGATCTCTGTATATTATCAGTCTTTAAATGAAAGATATTTAAAGTGTACTTAAAGTATACTTGCAATAGTTCCACTTTAGCACAATCAAATATACTTAAGTATATCTTTAGTTGGACCTCAGCACTATTTCCGCATAACTAAAGTGCATTAAATTAAAATTAGTTGTTACAATTCAGCAGACTTTTAAGTATATCAATTTAGTATACCACAATTATAAGTGCAGGGTATTTACATTGTAGTATACTTAGCATAAAATGAATGTATTTCAAATACATTTGAGTATATTTAAGGAAACCATCTTAGACCTCAGCTAAGGCTAAGCTTAGGCTGGTTTTTAGCTGATATTATTCTGATATTTTCAAGCAGAGGCTTACTAGTATTACTATTTGGCACAGCATCCGTGTTGGAAATTGCTTAAAAATGTTGTCTGGGTCGGCAGGTCAATAGTGTTTGGAACATCGTCAGTGTCAAATGGCCTCTAGGTAGGAGTCTATTGATAATGTGAGAATAAAACCCATGTGACAGCTTTTTCCAAGCTCATCCAAGGGTTGAGTCGGATGTCGATCAATTCATAGGACTTTTATATCAAACATCTGATGTACCTTTTTTCCTAGCCTGGGCGATGACATCAGCAGCACTCTTGCTCATCACTTTGGTGATGTAGAGCGGGCAGTTGGTCTGGTTGGCGATGGTCACAGCCCGGTTGATGGCCTCGGCCTCCACCTATAAAACATCGGCCGACACTCACTGACCTTCAGCTGAAATTACAGACGCAGCCGAGGTAAAGTGCTGCTCAGCACCTCCTGAACGCTGACTGCACTTTATGTGCGCCAACGGACTCGGCTAAAGGTTTCTGGAAGGCTGATACCAATGATCAATGACTTTGGCAGCAAAAACTGTGGGAAAGTGGAAAGTCTGAACTCCCCTGATCCCTAAAGGGAAACAAACCATAAATGTGTTTTAGTGCTGCATGTTTGAAGGTTATTTTGGAAGCGTTTCTCGGGTCTCGATGTACGTGTAAGGCCAGTGATGTGCTAAAAACCTCCATCCATGTGGTGCACAGCTGTAATTTTGCAGTATGAGTGTCATGATGGTGTATTTGGTGTGGTGTGATGTGCTCCAGATTATAGCTAAACTATAGTCAAGGTGCATGTGAAGCGTTTTACCTCCTCTGGGCGGCTCAGAACGTGTCCCTCTGGACCAGTGATACCCAATCCCAGAATCCTCTTCTGCTCCTAAAAGCAAAAAGAGAGTAAAAGAGATATGGATTTCACATAAAAAAATAAACAAAAAATAAAACACAATTTATCATTACAGCAATGCAGACATTTTACTTTTTACAAATACTACATTTAATATTATATAATCTCTTTTCATCTGCATGAAATGTGGAAGGGAGGATGATAAATAAAAAAAATCTTAATTATCCCAAAAATATACATATTTTTTCCTTCTTTTGAGGTGATATACAGTACTGTAGATCAAATTCAATATAAAAATCGCCATTGCCATCACAGGAATATATTACATTTTAAAAATATTCATATAGAAAACAGTCATTTAAAATAGTAATAATATTTCACAATATCACTGTTTTTACTCTATTTTTGATCGAATAAATGCAGCCTTGGTGAGCAGAAGTGACCGTTAGTATATTTCGTATATTATACTGTATATATGTTGAGCTCACCTCAGCAATGATGTCACCGTTCTCTGCGTGCACCTGGGCGATGGCTCCAATGTCCCTGATCCCACTGAGTACTTCATACATCTATAACAGACAGGAGAAACAACGTTCGGTGTGTTTTCTGTGTTTTTTCGTCTGCTCTGGATCTACGGCTTCAGGAAACGAAGGTGAACATGCTCTCTCGAATCACATCAGTGCATGTAGAACTCATCATTACTGCATTCTCAATGCACCGAAAACACAGAGATTTAGACTTTATCAATTAAATAAACCGTGTTTAATCCAAAATAATAAGCATAATTAAAGGCATATGCATGAGAGATCATGCTTTACAGTCATACCTGGGAGTCATTTAGCTGAAAAATATCCTTGTAAGCCAAGTAGACCAGGAAAGAGTTGACACCTGGGAGAAAAAAAGACCAGGATGTTAGACATCATCAGACATGGACACACATGCAGAGCGGGTTGAAGTAATTGGGTCACAGATAGTTTAAAAGCAGAAATGTTCAGACTGTACTGCTGTCTTGTAATGATTCTTCCTTTCAAAAATGTGTGTAATTTGAGCCATAAAGTGCCTAAATCATCACTTTCATGTGGGAATACTGTACTAGGTGGATAAACCTAATCACTGATGTAACTGATGCATTGTGACATTATTTTCATGACAATTAACCCTCCTATTGCATTTGGGCCAGGTTTCACCCAGAAGCAGCATTCAAATTTCCCAAAACATTGCAAATCGATTAAAACCATATATATATATATTTTTTTTTATAATAATAATAATAAAAAAATTAATATATATATATATATATATATATATATTTTTTTTTTTATTATTATTATATAAAAAAAAAAGTATATATATATATATATATATATATATATTTTTTTTTTAATATATATATATATACTTTTTTTTTAATATAAATTATAATACCTTGTACGTTCTGGGTGAATTTTGAATTGAGTTTTGACTGTAGTAATAACATAGTAAAATCTTGCTTACACTTTCATTGCACATATTTAAGCTGAATTACAAACACCTCTTTAGCGCGTCGCACCTCTCCCAACTCAAACATCCCAATCACCGCTCTTACGGGTGTTTGTGAAGGCATGTCTCGAAAGTTAAAAGGTCCAACATATTATAAATACTTTTAGCTGTTTTGCAATGTGTCATGAGAGAAAGCTACTGAGTAACTAACATTCTGTCTTGAGCAAACGTGATTATCTCATTTATAATAAACCCATCCAATGTATCTGCACCAGGCGCATGTGTGAGGAACAAACTGAAGACTAAAAATGTCATCTTTTAATATCATTTCATTATTTAATATTATGTATCTGTATTATTATTCTTTATTAGTATTCATAATCAGTTGTATTATCTTAAGAAGTTTAAAATGCATGAGTTAGACTATAGATTGCATGTACACATGTGTTTAAGGATCATATTTTAGACACAAGGAGGGGAGCTGGGAGAGTTATATATTTTGCTTAGAGATATGTGTGCAATGCAGCGTTCACTGAGCAGAGATGTTCCACTAATGATGATACATCAAATGTGTACAGTTGGCATGTTCTTTACAAGGAAAGGAATGTTTCAACTGATGCAAATGTACCACTAATGTATACACAGTGGGAAAGTGGATTGCACCATGTGTAAGCATGAGGTATACGTTCCATTTTTAAACATAAGCAACATGTTTTGATACCTTACAAGGAAGTTGAAAGTCACTCAGTGGTGTATATAAGCTCAATCTTACTGTACCACCCCAGAGAAACATAAAAGCAAGACGGGGTGAGGAAGGAGAAACATAGATAAACCATTACAGTTGGCATGATGGGGTGAGAGGATAGAGAAATGGGGAACAGAGAAATCTTGAATGAAGACCTCCTCGCCTGTAGCCTTATTCATCTATGCCTGTTTCTCTTGTATGTATGATACATAATAAATAAGAGATCTCTTGGCAAAGTAACTGGTGTAGCTTCCGTGATTCAACCATAACGGGGAAAGCATAATTTTCAAATCGACACATACCGTGATCTTTGACCAGCGCCTCGACCTCCTCCTGCATGCCCTTGTGCCACTCCGTGATGTCCACATGGAGAGAGTAATCACAGCAGGACTTGTGGTCGGCCCACTCCCTCCACTGGTTAAAGGCAGCGATCAGACTAACGCCCGGCTCCGGAACCACATGATCCACTGAAAATACAATATATTGATCCTATATACTTAAAGCGAGGGAACTTGTGTATATACTATAGAATTAAATGGAAGGATATTAAACTTCAACATTTAACTCATCCCACACATTTTAGGGGTTTAAAAGACACTTAATATTCAGTGATATTATCAACTTGTCCAGACTGTACTGACACTATTGGATGAGAACAAAACTTGAGCTGGATAATGAGAACAGTCTTCAATAAAGCTGCTTTATAGCTGAATCGAATTTGTTTCATAATTGAGGCAACTGACTGTTATTGAAATTAACTGAATCAACACTGAACTGACACTATTGGCTTCTGTAAAGCTGCTTAAAGGTGCTGTCTGTAAGAGTGACAGCTAGTGGTGGAAATAGGTACTGTAGTACAAATTCAAAATATCAGATATCGTTGTTTCCCCCGCCCCCTCCTCCTCAGACTTTCCAAGTGACTCGACGATCACACGGGTTGCCAGTTTGAGGACACGCGACATGAACGAGCGCAATTGACAATGAATGATTTATCCGCGTTTTAATATGCTCACGTTCATAGAGATTCTTAGATGGATATCAAGGCTTTTTAGGTTGTGTGGAATCTGCAATCTCTGACTCAGTTTGTTAGCTTGTTTCCAAGGCTGCAATACGCTGTGTTTCTGCCAACTGGCAACCAGGGGTGTCAAAATACTATTGGGGGAACTGGAAATGGGCGAGATCACACAGACCAAAACAAAAAACCACTGACAACATGGAACGAGTAAAATTATAAGTAAAATAACTGGCCGTAGAAGTGTTTTTCAGAAAACCGAGTATGTGAACTTAGCATGTTTCCTGAATATCTGCAAACATATTATGGTATTTTTATGCTTTAGTAGAGTAAAAAAGTTACATACAGAACCCAAAGCTGAATTAAGCATTTTTCATGATTTGATTATTTTTCATATTACTTTTCATAATGTAATGAACTTTGCATTGTAATTGAATCAGTTTATAAAGCTGCTATGTCTAATTTATTCATAAATCAAATTCAGATAAAATGTACATTCTTTATATGTAGAAATTTGACTATCATCCAAAACATATTATATATGACTCATTTTGTATTACATTTTGAAAATAAAACTTTATAATTAGGGCCAAATTACTGGGGGGAAAAAAGAAATCCTGTTAAATACAAAATATCATGAGATTATGATTCATAATTCTGACTATCAACTAAATTGCATATAAATCATTATTTTATAATTATTTTTGTTATTATATATATTTAAACACCATTATATATAAATATATATATAATATTGTGTATATACAGTATATAAAAATAATATTGTACATTTATACTGTACATATATTTGTTATTATATATATATATATATATATATATATATATATATATATATATATATAAATGCAAACAATTTTTATATATAATAATACAATTTCATATATATTTTTTATAAATTGCATATTTACATTTATGCATTTGGCAGACGCTTTTATCCAAAGCGACTTACATTGCATTTCAAGGTACACATTTTAAATTCTTATCAGTTCTGGCTTTCCCTAGGAATCGAACCCATGACCTTGGCGTTGCAAGCGCAGGCGCTCTACTGTTTGAGCTGCAGGAAAACACATATAAATTATTTTATGGTCTTGTTATTAATTTTTTTAGACGTACTGATCATAGTGGTGCCGCCAGCGAGAGCAGCTCGTGTGCCCTGGTAGAAGTCATCAGCCGCTGTCATGCCCCGGTCGGGCATCTGGAAGCGGGTATGAACGTCAATGCCACCTGGGATCAGCATCCTGCCGTGGGCGTCGATGATCTTCACACCACCAGGAACTATGAGGTTTTCACCGATTTGCCTGGAGAGAGAAAATAAACATCACAAAGGTCAACAGAGGTCATCTCTACTGTCAGTCAATCCCTCAGACTAGAAAAACAATGACATTAAATAATAATTAAAACACTTGCTTGATGACTCCATCCTCCATATAGATGTCGGCATGGAAAGACTGATCATCGTTCACTATCTTCGCACCTTTGATTAGAAGACGGTCACTCTGTGAGAAAGGGAGACAGAGAGTCATACAAAAACTGCATTTATTCCCAGCATCTGTATGCCAACTATTTATACAATAATTTGACTGCAACTCAAAAGGTCTCACATGCTCTCAGTTTAAGCACAGAAACACTTTGTTTTTGCATAGTATGAACAATAAAACAAAAATGCATGTGCATATTTTACAGTAACATCTCCTTCACTGGCGGTTCTTAAAGGCCACATACCCACTGCTGCTCAATACAGGTTTCACTCATTTACTGAGTTTAATATACAGTATATATATCTCAAAACAACTGTAAGTTCAGGAGTGACTCCTGCATTTCATACACACATGGATAACTTAGGGGATTCACCTTTGCATTTAAAGTGCCCCTATTATGTTACTTTAAAGGCTCCTCATTTTGTTTCGAAGGTCTCCTACAATAGGTTTACCTGCATCCAGGGTCAAAAACCACTTTAATTCTCTCATAATATACATTGCAGCTTCAGCTCTTTTCTCAAAGTGTCTGAAACGGTTCAATCAAGGATTCAGTCTCTCTAAACCCCGCCTTTATGAAATCCTGCACTGCTCTGATTGGTCAGATGGCCCAGTCTGTTGTGAATGTGATTGGTCTACTCTGCTCTGTTCTGATTGGTCAGATGACCCAGTCTGTTGTGATTGGTCTACTCTGCTCTGATTGGTCAGATGGCCCAGTCTGTTGTGATTGGTCTACTCTGCTCTGATTGGTCAGATGCCCAGTCTGTTGTGATTGGTCGATCGCTTACAGCGAGTGTCATGCTTTGGAAGTGCAGCAAAGTGGATTTGCTTTGGCAGCGAATCCAGAGTCTTCTCGACATGATGTCGACAACACGAACCAAACTCTTTCAGTCGCTACAACTACAGTGTTTTAGGTCGGGTCAAAGTAGACATTCACACTGACATTATGCAAATTTGTAACAAACCTATGTAGGTTTGAGTAGGAAGTAAGACTGGAGTTACTGATGACTCGTTTCAGGCAGTTCAGAATCGATTCTTTCTTTTGGAAGACAATAACTTTTTATTACTTTTCATAACTTTCATTTATCTGCACTTTGATCTTTAAAACATTGCAGACGTTTTAGATTCACAAACAGCTCTATTACACACTACATGAAAGGTAATATTCGAAAAAGCATAGTAGGGGCACTTTAAGGCAATTGACTATAAACCTTGCAGGGTGTGTGTGGCTATAAAAAGTCACCACTGTTGTTGACAATGAAGTGAATTGATAAATGCTTTTGCATGACAAGGTCACTGTAGGAAAAATCTAAATGAGATGCAGATCTCTTCAACTGGAGACTATAACAGTCCTGTTATAAACCACTCCGTGCACTAATTTATTTTACAGACAAGCACTGGACATGGAGTTCAATCACAGATGAAGCATAAAGATCGCTAAGGCACATCAGAAAAACACTGATTCTTATCATGCTAAATGTATTGTGACACGCGATCATGGGCGCAACTGTTATTTAAGGACACCGTGATTGACTGCAGCCCGCATGCTTTCCTTCTGTTCAGACACACAGTTCAATTATTTTCCAATCAATATTAAATGATTGAATGCCACAGTATTGCCACTTTAACCCATCGTGATAGTGACTTCCAAAGGCATGATGGGGATTGTAGGGGGTTTAAGAAGATCTTAGCTGCATTGTGCTCTGTAATTAATGACCTGATGAGATAATTGTCATAGAAGTCCTATTCTGTCGCTGGTTGACTGCTAATGAGTAGCTATCGTTGAGCCGTGGTTCAAGATTCTACTGTAAGAAAAGAGCTTGTGCTGTGGAGAACAAGACAATGCTGGAAAGACTGATAAAAAGAACAGGATTTATAGATAAAATAATATATTTATGATTGACCACACTTAAACTTAATATGCTTTACAATCATATCAGAATGATTTTATTTAACGAAACAAGCACAAATGAATGTTGACTTTACAATTTAGTACTTTATGTCACATTTTTAGTGCTGTTGATGACTAGCAATGAAGTTTGATAGAAAATACTACTTACTAACCTACTTTTAGAGGCACAACAAACTACATTTCCCATCATTCTCTGTCGCAACACAGTTACAATGATAAACAATAAAATACACAGCGTCTGGTTTAAGACATGCTTTTTTGGGGGCGTTAAATAATGGTGCAAATACCAGTAAATAGACTAGGCCAAACGTAAATCACCTCACGTGATTCATTTAAATACTCTCCTCTCATAAATTTTGCGTTTGAAAGGGAAACTCCTACAAATGCATATTCAATAAGGTCAGCCGCAAAAATAACACTGGCCAAGCCTTTTCAGCGCTAATTTTTCACTGCGTGTCTTTAGTAAATCCTAACAGTAGTTTTTAACACCAAAAGAGGGTTTGTGCTGGAGCAAGCTGTTAGTAAATCTGTCCCATAATGTGCATCATTTGCTCTTATATGTTCCATTGGGTGGTTGAAATGACCAAAATCTTATATCACGATTTGAATAATTTTATTTAATTAAAATAATATATTATGAGAAAAGTGAAAGTAAGGGTTTTAAAAAAAAAAGAAAAAAAAATGCTGTAGAATTCACTTTGAAACCATTTTCACTCAGAAATTGCTAGTAAATTACACAAAAAACACAAAGAAATGGCAAGTAAAATAAGACATTTTGAAGTTGAAAAACTGAAATAGTATTTTCTTGTAAAACATACTCTAATATTAATTTGACAAAATAGATATCATTGATATTTCACCACTTTTGACACCAATTTCTATATCAAATGAAAAAATGTATACTAGCCTTATCTAAGTAAATAAGAAAAAAAATATTTAATAAGATACAAAAAAATAAATAATAATAATTACAAGGAACAGCACAAATAAATATAACAGAAAAAAACTGGATGACAAATCTCTTACGGTTCATCCTGTCTACCGGTATATCGTTCAACCATTATTGCTAAAATATAGCCTATGTATTTTGGACTGTTGTTAGTAAGTGGAAAAGAGAGAATTGTTTTATTCAGACCAAAGTACCCTGAACACACCTTGCAAATCACTCTTCTCTACACAAATCCATTACTAGTGCTGTGTCTAGACAAACGCTGGCTCATTCTGCAGCCTAAAGGCTCATTATAACAGACCTTTACATCTGCTGACCTCTCGGCTTATTCAGCAGTAGTTTAGTGTTCTAATGCATTCAGGAATACTGACCAGTTACATGATTAAACACTCAATTTAAAGGCAGCATTTCATATTCATCTAAATGGATGGTTATGCTCCTGGATGCTCAATCAAAAGATATAATTGGCACAGCTGAAGCATCAACAACATCACACTAGGAAAACTTGAAGTCCAGTGAAGCCCAGCTAACAAAAAGATGTTCCAAGAACGTTTTGCTAAGGTTCACATTGTTATAAATGCGTTATGTATGAATGTTCTCTGAACGTTCAAAATGTTCATGAAAAATGTTTTTTGGGTTATGTGTATTTTTGGGTTTATCATTCTTCAAACATTTTTTGAAATGTTACTTTTGGATGTTCTACTAACATTCTAAAACAAGTAACATTTAAAAAATGTCAGACGAACGTCCAACTAAAACATAAAAAATAAAATTAAAATTAAAATCCATGTATAAATAATGTTTTGGGATCATTATTAAAGGTATAATGGAGGATTTTCTTTTTCTGGGTGGATCATCAAGACTATTGGTCCCTACTCTAAACAAAAATGGTGCTAAATAGCACTAAAAGTGGTTCATTGGCTTATAATCATAGGGGAACCACTTTAAGTGCCATATAGCACCTACCTTTGTCAAATGGTGCTATGTAGAACCATAAGAGGTGCCATAGAGCACCTTAACCACCCCAAAGAACCGCTAAAGAACCGCTGAAGAACCAAACTGGGCTTAACAGGTTCTTTAAATGGTAGTGGTGCTATATAGCACCTTAACCACCGCAAAGAACCCCTGAAGAACCGCTGAAGAACCATTTTTTTTTGGTGTGCTCCTTATTGTCAATCATTCTGGTGATATGTTTACGTAAGGCCGTCGTACGTGCTCGTCCTTTCTGCGCATGCGCACTTTTATGTGTGGTGAGCTACGGTTTCAGCCATTCACTGAAGCTCGCCGTTCTCACCGGGTTTTTTCAAAATGTCTGAGGGTCGCAAGAGAAAAAGTGTCTACGAATTGTATGACAAGAAGAGAAAGGCCTCTGAAGAAAGAAACAAGACCAGAGTGTTTTTGGGAGAATTTTTCACACGCTGGCATGTGCTAAAAGCACAGGTCGGGCTTCCCACTGATGCCTCAGTCACGAAGTTTCTACTCGACAGGTAAAGTTTGGCATGCTATTTGGAGAAATCCATTTAAAATCACTGCTAGTAAAAGTTAATGTAAGCTATGATTAGCGATGCTAGCGTTTAATAGGCGTTCTCTCGGGAGCAGGGAGAGTGTTGCGCATGTGCATTTTTTCAAAAAGTGGAGAAGGCGGTTCTTTTCTAAAATTCGGGAAAATCCTCCGCTATACCTTTAAAGACCAGATAACTTTGAATGAACATTATATTAATGTTACTGGATGAACGCTTGCCTTTAACTTTGAGAGAACGATGCCAGAACATTAGCTGAAGGTCTAAGAAGGTTCCCTGTCAGCTGGAGAGCGGCTGTCCATCTGTGCTCGGCAAAGACTTGGAGGTTACCGTGTCATGACCTTTATGACCCTAGATCTGATCTGGATAAGCCTTGTGTCCAAAATACCCTCCGCTGATACTTATGACACACTGAACTCTGACTGGACCTTTCCTTAAAAGAATCAGAGCTTTACATGAGTGAAATATGAAGCTATTTGCTTTTAATAGTAAAGTAGATCAGTAGGAACAAACAGACGTATAGTGTATAAACCAGAGCCTGTGCGAGATGACCCCGTCCATTGATTCTTTACTGTCAGGTTTCGACCTCACTAATGGCAGCTATTTCAGCTCTACTGAGCATATTTGTGGCACAATTTTAAAAACACAATTATGTAAACATACATCTTACATTTTGAGGTGCAAATTAATAGTATAAATATGTAAGAAGGAAAAATATGCATAATTGTAATATGCAATGTTTTTTTAATTATTCACCAATATTTTGGCCTCAGGGTTTTTCGAGGTGTAATGGAGGACAGATATAAATATTGTATTGTATAAATAATATCTGAAATACCATAACTTAAGATTCAAGATGCTTAAAATGCTTTTAAATCATATCAGAATCTTGTATTTTTAGAGGCAAGCACACATGAATGGCGTATTTACCATTGGATATGGTGTATTTAAGAGATATTAGTAAAAGAACAGTGGAAGAAACAAATTGTTATTGTCAACGTTGACTTTACAATTTAGTATGTACACATTTTGAGTACTGTTGATGACTAGCAATGAAGGTTGATAGAAAATACCACTTATTTATCAGGTTTATGAGGCGTCAGAATGGCATGATGAAAACTACATTTCCCAGCATTCTCTGTGGCAACACAGTTAAAAAAAAATAAACAATGAAAAAATGCAAAGATAAAGCATTAGACCTTATGTTCATCACTAGATCTTTATTATGTTTCATTATTGCCAAAATAAGTTTTTTTTTTTTTTTGTAGTAAGTGGGAAAAATCTATTAAAAAAATATAAAAAAACACAATTCTCATATTAACCCTTAAAGGAGTAAATGCTTGGGGAAGAATCAGATCATGCAATTATCATGAGGCATATCTGAGACAATCATCATCTCAATCAAACATTTTTTAAGGTATTCTTTCATCAAATGGAGGACAGATATAAATATTGTACAAATAAATAGATATGTAAATATATATAATGTCTACAACACAATATAGTTCTACCCATCTCTAATAAAAAATAAATAAAATACAGTTATGGTAAGGCATGGACAGTGTACAATGTAGTGAAAAAATATAAACATTATACAAACAAAATAAACATTAAAATACACACAGTAAATGGCCGCTAGTTAATACGAGACTATGTGATCTTGTCTGTGTAAAATTCCAAACCCGCTAATCCTGATACATTTTGCATGAGAACACGCAAGAATACCAAGAAGAAGAAAGGTTACGCAACTTTGTTGTAAGAATGTTGTCTTGAATCCGCAGAAGAACGTAAACTCGTCTCTACATGTATTTACATGTTTATGACGTTTGACAATGAAAAAACAAAAGCTGACACCAATCTGTACAGCAGACCCACCAAAAATACCTTTACAAGCTCAAATAACAGTGCTCATATTTCAATTCATAATTCCTGAGGACTCTGACACTGCTGACGCTACTATAGTGTTTTACTCAAACTGCAAAAAACTAAGTTAAAATATTTTTCTGTGGTTACAAATACTGCTGTTCGCACTGAACTCATCCTGAACCCAGAATATTCCTTTAATCCATTGTAAAGCCTGTGAATGGGCTTAATTGGTCATTACGTAACAGCAAAAAGATCCCTCCTCTAGTAGATCAAGCAGTGCAAATAGTGCTTGTACTTAAAATGTTGAACTAAACGCTTGTTATGGTTACATTTCCGACAGCTAAGAGTGCATAGTGCCGCTCTGTTTAGAGTAAAGAGACAAATGCAGCACTTACTCATTTTTTTCTCTTCTTTTCCCCCCACGTAGTGTGTAGTGCAGTGAGCGTGAGAGGTTGTTAATGATGGCTTCCAGAGAGCCCATCCATACCAGACCAAATCCCTGCGACCCACTTACAGCAAATCCAGTGCATACTTTTATCCTAAAGACACACTACTCAAATTGACAACCAGGGGGGCTTCCCAGAAAAACTGCCTTTCCGAAAGTAATGTGCACTGAGAACTAAGAGAAGTGGGTCAAACACACTCAGATTGGTGAAGGTATACGGTCACATCTAGCAGTGGTGGAAGTGTTTATGTGGCTGATCAGGTTTGTGTTTCACGTCTTCACAAGAATAACACGTATGCATGCATGTATGCATGAGGTCTAAACACAAAAAAATACAACATTTTGAGGGTCTGTTCTGCTCTGTTTGCGGCGGCTTTAAAATAAATAAATAACAGAGACCATAGACATTGTAGAATTATTTTAGTAATGCCTCACAAATGTCCACTGACAAATTATTTAATCAGGTTAAAGCTGGTTTGCCAATCATATACTCATATAATCCTAACCTGAAAGCTGTATAAATAAGCTTTTCATTGATGTATGGTTTGTTAGGATAGGACAATATTTGGCTGAGATACAACTATTTGAACATCTGGAATCTGAGGGTGCAAAAAAATCAAAACATTGAGAATATCTCCTTTAAAGTTGTCCATTTATGTTTGTGATTGTGCTGCATTCACTCACAAAAATAAATGTTTTACATATTTACGGTAGGAAATTTACAAAATATCTTCATGGAACATGAACATTACTTAATATCCGAAAGATTTTTGGCATAAAAGAAAAATCGATATTTGTGACCCATTCAATGTTTTGTTGGTTATTGCCACTAATATACCCATGCGACATGTGACTGGTTTTGTGATCCAGGGTCACGTATGTGGTTGAAATTATATACAGTGTTTTGAGTGGTAAGATCTTAACGCAATTACATGAATGCAGAACATTGTGTTTGAAATAACAAAACATATAACATAACAAAATGCAAGTATGCATTGCACTCTCAGCATTGTCACATTAGGTGCTACAACGAGCAATAGTATAAACTGTTTTCTTCTACATTTGATGTTTATAGCTTGCACATATGGTTTAAAGGGGTCTCTATATCCTTATTCAGCACTGAGATTGCAAGAGCTTCATGCAAACAACAAAATTGACTCCATACGTGAATATTTACACTAGGAAAATGGTGAATGTGGCCTTTTTCTGTTCATCTGCAGTCACAGAAAAAGAATATCACCCAAACTAGCCACAGCAGATTATTTCCAGGTCAAGAACTTCTTCCTAAATAACAGCAAGTTGACTATCACTGTTGAATCACTGATTATTGGAGCACAGATTATTCAGTCTGTGTACTTTTAATTCAATGTGGAATTTGCAATTGCTTTGTAATTATTTGTGAAATGTACTTGCAATTTCTGAGTGAAAATGAAAAGTCTGAGTTTGCTGTGTTCCAGGAGCTCAACTTCTCTGCGCTATAGCTGGAAATCTGGAGTCTTTCTGATCCCAGAGGGTTAATCGTGAGTTCAGCTGGAGATCAGAATGACGTTCTCGGGTTCTGAACTAACAATCAGTGTAATCTACAGGATCAGTGTGCTGTCAGAGATGGAAAATGATCTTTATCATGACAATTGAGGCCATAACAATGTCACAGTTTTAACCAAACGCGTGTCAAATTGTAGTGAGCAGTTTGTCGACACCTGCCAGCAATCAAAAGCACATTAGGTGTTGAAACCAAGTTTATTGGCGCTGACATTGTTCTCAGGAAGACGTATCATTACGTGCTATAACTCAACAATTCACTTCAGTGATTTTTCTAACCACACATTTAAAGCACACACACCAGGGGCCCTATTTTAACGATCTGAAACGCAAGTATCAAACGCGAAACGCAAGTAACTTTGTGGGCGGATTTCGGCAAATCTAAAATGGGTTGGTCTGAAGTAGCTACATTACTCATAGTCTGGGCGTAACGTGAAATAAACCAATCAGAGCGTCATCTCACATTCCCTTTAAGAGCAGGCGCGCTTGTTCCATGGCGGCTTGCTATTATAACGGCGGATTTGCCAGGCGCATGCCAGGAGCGGTTCACAGCCGAGGACACTGACGTTCTCGTCAGGGCCGTAAAACACAGAGAAGTGACATTGTATGGGGATGGGAGAAACACACCCAAATTAGCTTCGGTTAAACAGGCGTATAATAATTAGTAAATGTGTAAGCTAGATTTATGCCTATTTTTTCACATCTTCATGGACACAATAATGATTTCCCTCATGTGGAATATTTTTCCTTGTAGTATGGTTTGCAAAAATGTCAACTGCTGCGTCTGTGTAGATGAGAGAAGCAAAGTGTATGCGCGTTGTGCACACGCTACATTATGGCCAAGCATGTGCCCTTAAAATAGCATCTGAATAATGCGCCACTGACTTTAAACTAGGTTTCTCCTGGTCTGTGGCGGAATTGTTTTCTGGAACTGCAAAATAGCACCAGGGAACGTTTGCGCCGGAACACGCCTCCTCTTTTCGCTGATCCGCCCCCGGGAGCGCAAGTTCATTCCCTAATTTACTGACGTGCGTGTGTGGAGGGAAAAGTCTGCTGTGCGTCGGGTGCAAAATAGGAATGATACATGCGTCGGTGTACAAAGTCAATTGCGCTGGGTGCAAGATAGGGCCCCAGGACTACATTTACATGTAAAACATAAAACATCACAAAGGAGATTTCTAGATATCTTGTGTTTTAGATAGATGGTTGTGAGATTAAATGGAGAGCAAACTCTTTAAGTCTCCTGTTTCTCAGATAATCTCACATTCGGTCTTGGGGTTTCAGAAGAGATGTGTGGTTAGAAAAATAACAATCCCATTATGTTTGCAAAATGATCAAATGGAACGTTCCCTTAACATTCGCATAACCAAGAAAAAACATTGGACGTTTTAAACATTAATAGAACAGTTAGTCTTTATAACTTAATGGGAACGTTCTGGGTCCAGCCCAGGCCAATCAACTCTTTTCTTTCTATTATCGGAGAGACCAAGCTGATACTACTAAGAATGCTATCAGAACTGCTGAGCATTGAACAATAAAATGCTGCATTCACACCATGTCATGATTACCGTAAGTTCGAGATGACAACACATGATGTTCTACTCTCAGCTGTTCGAGTTTAGCTTTTTTTATGGCAACACAATCAACGCCTAAATGAACTGCAGCAGTCAGGTGGTACAGCGGTCACATGGTACAAGTAGGAGCTCTCTGAATATTCCCAGCTTACAAGTTGTAAATCCTAGGGCGTGAATGCTTTCACCTGATTGAAATCTCGAAATTACGACATGGTGTGAATGCACCTAAAGTTTCAGAGCTTCTATCATGATGGGTTGATGACACACATCTGAGTTTTTTAAGGTGAGCTTCACTGCTGTCACCAGTTCAAACGGGAGTCAAAGGGAATGAACGACTGCACTTTTATCAAATCAATGAGAGAGCATGAGAGAGAACAACATGAAACCAGCAGATCTCTCAGACATTCGATACGCTGCGGATGATGAAGTCAGGCGAAGCAGAACATTGTCTGGGCTGTGGGAATGTGATTGCTGCAGAAAACATGCCTAGAAAGTGGGCCGTGTGTGTGTGTGTGTGTGTGTGTGTGTGTGTTTCAGAGGGAAAGGATCGAGTGCTCAGGCCATGTTTGTCATGAGTGATGTGGCGATGTGACACTGTAAAACAATGATAAAATGAGATTGAAGTATAAGAAGTATAATTTTAGTATAATTGTAGTATAATTGTAAAAACATCCCTCTTCAGCCCTTGTCTTTTTTGCTTTGAAATCATTTTTTATAGAGCAAACATAAGAATAACTTTCAAATAGTAAGTAATAATTCAGGGTAAAAACTCACTGGACTGAAGCAACTGAGGTTTACTTGATTATCATTTTTTAGAAAAATCAGGTGAGTTTCGAAACATGATCCATCAGGCTTTTAATGAAGGTTTATTTGTTCATATCTCAATCATCATTATATTGTATTGCATTATTTGTTTAAAACTACAGAGCGTTGATCATAAAACTAAGCATTTAAATATCATCTTACTAAGACATTACTGGCAGAAATGAGTGATGACTGATATGCATTTTATGTAAGTATCTGCTGTACTGTTATAAATATCAGAATGTCATCTTATTTTTTGCCCTTATAAATATCAGCAGCATTTGCACCAAATTGCCTATTTTTGCTCAGTTTGGGCCAACACAATTTATGTGTTTTTTACTCCTCGAGTATGAGCTTCATATCCTCACTATATCATATATGATCCATAAATGCCTGATGTATCAGATATGACACAAAACATAAAACACATATGCAAACTTTTATACATATATATATATTGTCTCAAGGTTCACTAAACTCTCTGTTTCAAAACATTAGATTTTTCTCTGCCTATTATTTCATAAGTCAGGCTTTACATGTTTAAGCATCTTCATGCAGATCTTTCCCATACAATCTCATTCACATTTCCACATATATTAACTGGGGTGCCATTCACATTCGGCTTTAATTTAAAATAGCACATGGCAGCTTTTGATTCTAAACACATGGATGCAAATGAGATTTAAAATCTTTTCGAAGAAAAAATGTGGGTCTGTTCCTCATCAAAGCTGATAAACAATATCATAAGATATAGTACATCAGTCATATGGACTAGTTGTAGGTTATTGTATTGTGCTTTTTTGTTCCTGTTAGAGCTTGACAGTTGATTTCAGTATAAACTGTCATTGTATGCATAAGCGCTGTATTAATATTCAAACACTCCGCAGAAAATGAACAGCATACAGATTTTGAACAATGACATAACGTGATCTAGTCCTTTAAGTCTTTGAGTGTGTAGTATAGAGCAGTATAGTATCAGCGTTTGCCACCCACTGGCAGTCTTATCACCATCCCTTAAGATGGCTGAAGCTTAGCTGACGTTTAAGAGCTAAAGGCAAGATCTACCGGCAAAGGCAGAGTTTTCCTCTTTCTCCCTCCTGTCCCAGATCTGTCCGTTCCTGCAGGCCTTCTGCAACCAGATCACCGCCTCTAAAACAATCCCAGAGAATATCGAATGCAGTGCACACTGTCTTTGCACTGTGATAGGCCAGTGGTGGACGGAACATGTATTACAGGCAAGTGTCACCACATACCATGACATACACTTTACATTCACTGACCTACTTTTCAGAAGAGGATTTTCATCCATTTCCTCTGGAGACGGTTTTCTGCATTTGCCACGGCTGTCAAACCAGCGGGGGTGTACGAGGAGGCCATTGCTCCGGCATTTAAACCGAAGCTGCTTTTTACATTAATGAACTGCACTTTAGAAAGTGGATTTTGACAAAGCCATCATTCACTGAATATATAGCCTATGTTGTAAGATACATTTCTGCAATAGATATATACATTTGAAGGCTCAGTTGGAATAGTGAATAATGCTTGATTGGATTCTCTGATTTGAGGCTATGATATATCCTGGATGTATGCATGCTTTACACAGGCTAGTTTTTCAAGTTTTCAGTGCATGCGAAACCATAATTCACGAAGATTTCCAAAGAACTGCAATGATGCAACGCTTCACTGAAGATAAGATATTCCTAGGAAGATGAGACATATTCCTAGGATCTTAAAATAATACATGTATGCATGAATGCTGAACAGCTTTCCATACAGTCGATTTTAATGTTGAAAAAAATTATACTTTTTGATGGCGGGTTTCAATGCATACAGAGACACTAGTCACAAAAAATCACCAGTGATGAATTACTGTATATGCATTTGTGACATGATATAGCAACATTATAAGACACATTTTAGCAACAAAATAGGATTGAATGTAATAAATTGTAGTATTGCAATCAAATGTGGGCAGGTTATGTTTAAGGCTTGGGATAATGCATTATATTCTATTTAAACGAGGCTGTTTTATAATGCATGCACGACAGCTTTCCATAAGGTAAAATATTCATCCAGTGGGACCTAGCGGAGCTTCAATGGATCTGACCCACAAAGAACCCCGGTGATAAGTGGGTCTGAATGTGTGTGACACTGAAATGAGAGGTGACAGTAATCCAACATCTGATGTAAAGGTATTGGCATAACTGGACCACCGTGAAAGCACAAAACCGCAAACTGCATATATAAGGCTTAACTTGATCATTTCAGCACTGAAATGCCATTATAGGAATCTCCGCTCCTGTTAGGAGTCGCTGTCATCATTTCATCACCTCACATTCATAATCGCGAGTGCTTTCAGACCATCGTTCGTGTTGATCTGTACTCACAGTGATGCGAGGGATGTTCTTTTTGCCCTGGTATCCGGACATCTCTGCGCTGATGGCTGGAGATCCGCACGCGTAATGGTTCCCGATGCGCGTTTGCAGAAGCTCAATGACACCCGCCGCTGTCGGCACTAAACAACCCGGATGCGATGGTGGGATGTTTCCAGACAATCCTGCAGAGATTCTAAAGGTGGATGATGAAGTTTCCCCTCGGTTTCAGGAGACGGGCTCTTCTCTCTTGTTCCGGCGCAGCGGCAGGACGTTCCAGACAGACACTGATGGAGATTTACGCGGCCAAAGCCACCGTGCATGCGCAGCGCAACACCCCACCCTGATCCACGCACGCACACACGCGCACGCACGCACACACACACACGCACGTTAAGGAATCAATTCTATTTCTATAGATTTTCTATGTATTCCTATACAATCACAAACTTATTTTGATGATAAACTTGTGGGAAACATAAAAGCATTCAGAAGAGTTACATTTTCTGTATAAAATGAGCTGATAAAAATGTTTTATATCCCTGGTTGTTGATAGTCTTTTTTGGTATCTTTTTTGGGGGGATAATAGCCTATACATTTTGTATAAAAACTATACAGATGTTGTTTAAAATAAAACTATTAGCATTTATACAGTCTCCTGGCCTGGTCTATCCCTATCAATTTATGAAATAAAATAAAAGCTGTTGGGAAATATATTGTGTTGATAAGTTTTAATATAGCTGTTTTTTTTTGTTTTTTTTTTATGTTTAGCAGCTTAATTTATTGATTTATTTATGAATATAGTGGGATAAAGCATAGTGAGTTATGGGTCTGATGTTTCAAATGATGAAACCATTGAGCAATATAATATATTTGATTAGGACTAATAATACAATTAATATATAATACAGGTGAAGATTATTTGATGATTCTTTGTGCCTTGTATTTAACAATACATGTGACTTTATATGTCAATGAAAATAAATTGAGGAATTTGAATGTGTCAGGCCTGCTGATCAATAAGTCAGATTTTTAAGGATTTCTCTTTTGAGATCTCTCATATTTAAACAAACTATAATGGGGAAAATGATAACAAGGGAATATGTTGACAAATAATGAATTAAGCATTTCTCCTTCACACACACTCAGCCCCTCCACTTCAGCATATGCAACCTCAGAACACCTGCCAGCAGCCAATCACGTGAATGGAAGCCCACAGGCTCCTCCCACTGAGTTTCTATGGTTGCCGTGGGTAACTGGGCATAGGCTGGTCCTCTACGCCTGTCATCCATAAATGAAGACCACCGGCAGCACAATGGATCCTGCTCTTGTGTGAGATCATTTGGTATTTCATGGCCTGGTTCTCACCGCATGGCTAATCGTTCTTTATCAATGTGAGCAAAATGAGAGTACACACTATTTGTAAGCATCTCATATTGTTGAATAGAATAAGACAATGTGATTGTGTAAAAGGCACAACCAGTGAGCTGCTTTACAAGCTGAAACCAGCTCCAGCATGCAAACTACAAGCATTTTATAAACCTCCACTTGCTCTTCTGAGTGTCTAAAATCACAGTGTGCATCTTGTAGTGTCTGTGGATCTGGAAGGATGTTTGTTTACTGCCAATGGCTACAGTGTATGGAGCGAAAACAGTCTCAAAACCTTCCACAAATGCACGCGAGAGATCCACATGTCCGCGCAGCAATCCACAAATGCACGCGAGAGATCCACGTGTGCGCGCACCAATCCACAAATGCACGCGAGAGATCCACGTGTGCGCGCACCAATCCACAAATGCACGCGAGAGATCCACGTGTGCGCGCACCAATCCACAAATGCACGCGAGAGATCCACGTGCGCGCAGCAATCCACAAATGCACACGAGAGATCCACATGTGCGCACAGCAATCCACAAATGCACGCGAGAGATCCACGTGCGCGCAGCAATCCACAAATGCACGCGAGAGATCCACATGTTCACGCACCAATCCACAAATGCACGGGAGAGATCCACGTGCGCGTAGCAATCCACAAATGAACGCAAGAGATCCACATGTGCGCGCAGCAATCCACAAATGCACGCAGAGATCCACGTGCGCGCACCAATCCACAAATGCAAGCGAGAGATCCACATGTGCGCGCACCAATCCACAAATGCACGCGAGAGATCCACGTGCGCGTAGCAATCCACAAATGCACGCGAGAGATCCACACACACAAATCAATCCACAAATTCACGAGAGATCCAAACACACACACACAGCGATCCACACACACGGCAATCATGCATTATTGTCCTTAATCGCATTGCTTTGCTCACAACACAATCCACAACTTTGCTTTATCTGTAACTGTAATTTCAGAGTCTTTTGCATTGGTGTTCTGCCTTAAAGGAACACTCCACCGTTTTTTGAAATAGGGCTTATTCACCTTCTTTCCCACATTTAGATAGGTGGGCAAATGCATTTTTGTCTCAGTGCATGCATTGTTTTAGTTTGACAGGGTCGGCGTGAGCTTAGCTTAGCATAATGAATGGAATCCTTTGTTGCCAGTTAGCATGTCCTGAATAAAAGTGATATAAAAAATTTAAAAAACCTTACCTAATTACTTCTTGTGGCCTGCGTATTCACAACAAGTACAAATAGCGATGCAGATTAACACTAGGCGATTTCCTAGGCAGATATTGACTTATATATTAAGGACTATATTAGGGGGAAGCACAGGCGAAGCACTGCTACTTGGGCGTGATATCTCTGCGCCCAAGTAGCAGTGCTTCGCCTGTGCTTCCCCCTAATATAGTCCCAAGTCAAAATCTGCATAGGAAATCGCCTAGTGTTAATCTGCATCGCTATTTGTACTCGTTGTGAATACGCAGGCCACAAGAAGTAATTAGGTGTTTTTTTTTTTTTTTATATCACTTTTACTCAGGACATGCTAGCTGGCAACAAAGGATTCCATTCATTATGCTAAGCTAAGCTAGCGCCAACCCTGTCAAACTAAAACAATGCATGCACTGAGACAAAAATGCATTTGCCCACCTATCTAAATGTAGGAAAGAAGGTGAATAAGCCCTATTTCAAAAAACGGTGGAGTGTTCCTTTAAGAATGCCCCTGAATATGCGCTTTTGTATCTGTGGAATCTTTTGAGACTGTCGTTCCGCGGCCCTGATTCACAAATGCACACAAGCCTATCTGTCCCCATTACCTGCAAAGATGCTATATGGTGTCTTCCTCCAGAGGGTGCTAACCGGCCTTCGAGCTGAATCTCCCAAAGGGCTGGATTCATTTCGTTTTCTGACTTGGCGAGACAACTGAAGTCTAAACATTTTTCATCGGATTGCTATTGAGGTACAGCTTATTTCACTTTCATAGGCCTCCTCTTGTGCTCTAGTCTACAGAAGTGCTTCACAAACTGATGCACGGTTACTGGTGCCACTCAACGGTCCTCTGTTGTTCTATAGTTTTAATTTTGTGTTATGTTTGGAGCAGTTACTAATGTTTTGCCAAATCAAATTCACTTTATCTGTTAGGGACTTCATTTGCTGAGAAAGTGCCACTACAGATAAAAACATAGCACATTTACATTTACAATAATTTTATTTTGGATTTCCTCTTAATCTCAATTCACCAATGATTTAGTTCTATTGTAGATCCTTGATTAGTTTTGGTTTAGACAACAGTATTTCATACCTGATTTTTGCATATCCACATTTACAACTATATTCAAATTATTGTGACATAATTTAACCCTTAAACAGGCAAGAGTAGAAAATAAGCAACAAATAATTTCATGTCATTTTTTATATCATCTGGACTTAAGTAAATCATATCCAAAATAATTTTTGAAAAATGTTATGTATTTTGGATTTTATGAGTTGTGACTCCCAGATTACATTGCCTGTTTAGGGTATAAAAAAAGGACCAAATCTATAACTGTAACTGCCATTGCATGTTTAAAACAATTAAATCCTATACTTCAACTCATATAATCCTATACTTCAACTCATACAATGTTGACATATTATATATTATTGGAAAGCTTACAAACTCAAGATTCAGCCTGTGAAAACCGTTTTGAAATCGGACCTTGCGTTACCATAAAAATGGTAAAAAAAAAAAAATGGTAAAACATTTTGGATTTAGGTCAGGCTGACTAATTGATCACAGATAACTTGAAGCAAATCATGTGACCAGCCTACTCAAGACAGACAGGCTGTATCAGTTTAACCTGTACATTTTATAATTTGTAAAAACAAAACAAAAAAACCTCACAATACAAAGATTGTTACAAAAAAGAATACAAAGTTCATCCCTTTTTTATACCCAAAAGTGGCAATGTGACTCAGGTGTAACATATATTTCAAAACGTGCTAAATAACAACATGAACAACATTTTTATACATTTTCTTTTTCAGCACCTTAAAGGGACAGTTCACTTTGAAATTAATTTTTGGTATGTTTTAGCTGACCTCAAGGGCATCAAGATGTAGGTGTCTTTTTTTCCGCAGTAGTTTCAATTTTGATATTTTTAGGTCAAACCGTTCTTGTCTGTCAGTCATATAATGAAGGTCTATGGTCACCACCTCAAAGAGCATGCACAGAGTCCAAATTAAAACAATTCCCTGTCGTCCAAATTAAACAATTCCCCATCGTAAGTACACATTGATGGCCTAAGACACGAAACGAGCGGTTTGTGTGAGAAAACGAACAGTATTTATATCGTTTTTACCGTTATACACAGCCATGTCCAAGTGATCTGATCTGACGTGTACGCAGACTGGTGCATAGATATATACACACTAGATGTCGCCTTGTCTACGGCAGTTCATTGGAACGAATGTCTTTAAGGCGACATCTAGTGTATATATCTATGCAATTCATGCAAATTACAGCAATTAGAATTAGAAGTTCACCTTGTATGACTTGGTTTCCAATGAATCTCAAATTGGCACATCTTTCTGTCTTTGAAAGAACAATATTTGAAATCTACAAGGACATTCTAAATTCATACTTTAATAATTACATTAGATGCTATTTGTTTTTGAGCCTTTACTTTGGTGTTAATGTAATAAAATAAACAGCAGTAATTGTTTAATTGTTAAAATACAATTTTTAAAACCACATTGTACTTCAGCCCCCCCTACGTTTTCCATCACCAGCCGCCACTGCTGTATTGTACTGTACCGCCTTGTCTGTCTGATCCGCCTGTTCGTTTATCTTGTCGATGACGGCAGAGATGATGGTATCCTGAAGTTCCAGAAGCGATGGCTGTTCTTCGTTGCCTCTTGCCTTTTTCATTTGAGGTTTTGTAGGTGTGTTAGGAGATGAGACACACTCCTCAAAAACACTGGCCTGGCATGCATAAGAGTGTATTTCTCGGGCAGTTAGTTTTTCCTTATTTACCACCACTTCCATTGCGCTGTTATGCTAGCTGCAGAGTTAGCAATGACTAGCTTGAATAATAAGACGCTATTTTTCCGAAAACCGGCATAAAAAAACTATGAAATTCAATAACACTGCAGTCGAGCAATCAGTGAAAAAAACTTTTAGCAGCAAAATTAAATTCTAAATGTTAATTTGAGCAGCAATCTTCAACAGTTGTTACAGGTCTATTCAAATCGCGTCTGGTCTGGCCGCCATCTTGAATTGAAAAATTTTATTAAAATTAGTTGACATTAAAGTAGACCAATTAAATACATTAAGTGTGTTAATATCAAAGAATGTCATCATTAATTATTGAATCAGATTTACCTTTTGACCTTTTTTTAATTACCGGACCTTTTGTGTCACGGTTTATGAATGCATTGTTTCCTGCTTGTCTCGTGTTTATGTTGTTACATGTGTGTGGGTGTGTGTGAATGGGCGTGACCGGCCATCATTGTTTATCAGCGGCCAGCTGATCACACTCACGGCGCCAGCTGCAATTAATCTCATCATCCTTAAATACTCACTCATTTCTCATCTCCTTTGTCAGATCGTTGTTTCTCTGTGTGTGTGTGCGCGCGTGTGCGTCCGCGTGCGTGTTTTTTCCGGTCCTGTGATACGTCTCCAGTTTATACTTCCTTGTTCCTGTTCGGTGTTTTCCGTGGATGTCGTTCTATGTCTGGATATTATTCATCACTACCAACGCACTCAAGTCACGTCACTTCATCTGCACCACTGTTGACCATCGAAGTCCCTGCGCCACCCATCAGCTGCTGCATCTTCTACATTTTCAACTTCTACATCATCTTCGCTGGAGGAATTTCTCACAAGCAGTGCTCGTCGAATGGATTCCCAAGAGCAGAATCTCAACGACACGGGTCGTGCAGTTCAGGCTCCGGTGGCGCAGGTGTCCCAGCTCACCCAGCAAATCCAACATCTGCGAGCTCCCACTGCGCCGCCCACGCCGTTCGTTCCCCCCACACCACCAGAGAGCCCCTCCCAGTCGGAGCCCCGTCTTCCAGTCCCAGAATCCTACTCTGGTGAGCCCAGTTACTGCAGAGCTTTTCTAACACGATGCTCTATGCATTTTTCCCTCCAACCCAGGACCTTCAGCAGTGAGCGAGCCAAGGTCGCCTTCGTCCTGACGCTGCTGACTGGGAGAGCGGCGCTATGGGGAACGGCGGTGTGGGAGAACCAAGATCCATGCTGCGCCTCGTTCCAGACACTCGCCGCTGAAATGAAACGAGTCTTTGATCGGGCCGTCGCCGGGAGAGAGGCGGCCAGAGCACTGGCAGATCTGCGTCAGGGAGAGAGATCGGTTTCTGACTTTTCCATTGAGTTTCGAAACCCTAGCGGCTGAGTGTCAATGGAACGAGGAGGCGCAGTGGGACATGTTCCTGCATGGGTTGGCTGACCGCGTCCAGAAGGAGATCTACACCCTGGACCTTCCTACATCCCTTAATGGACTGATCGAGCTAGCATTGAGAGTTGACGCACGACTGTCCCGAGTCGGGCGACGGGTCCTGCCCAGCCGCACTCCTGGAGGAGCTGAGGGTCCACGTTTCAGCGGCGGGGACGCGGTCAGCCCCGTCTACGATCACGAACCCATGCAGGTAGGGCGAGCTCGGCTTTCCCGGGAGGAGAAGGAAAGGCGGAGATCCCAGGACCTCTGCCTCTACTGCGGTAGAGCAGGCCATTTTGCTCACAACTGTCCGGTAAAGAACCCGATAGTAAGTATGAGGCTACTATCGGGTGGGATCTCCGCCGAGAAGACCTCATCCACATCTGCCCTCCTTCCGGTAAGACTGAGATGGTCAACCAACACCCACGACTGTCAGGCACTTCTGGACTCCGGGGCTGAGGGTAATTTCATGGACCACACACTCGCACACAAACTTCAGATTCCCCTCAAGCCCCTCACACACAAGATTGCTGTACACGCCCTCAATGGTCAAGAACTTCCCACCATCTCCCTCACCACTGAAGACATCACCCTCATCACGTCAGGCAACCACTCCGAGACTATTTCTTTTTATATACTGGACTCACCTCTGGCACCCATCGTTCTCGGGCACCCCTGGCTCATCCGTCACAACCCTAGAGTGGACTGGCAACAGAAATCTGTCTTGACCTGGAGCACTAAATGTCATGAGTCTAACGTGCCCGCGGAGTACCTCGACCTGAAGGAAGTGTTCAGTAAGTCTCGTGCTGCTTCTCTTCCTCCGCATCGTCCCTATGACTGTGCCATAGATTTACTGCCAGGTAAGTCTCCGCCTAAAGGCAAGTTGTATTCGCTTTCTGCTCCAGAAAGGGAGGCTATGGAGAAATATATTTCTGATTCTCTAGCAACGGGATTCATCCGTCCTTCCTCTTCTCCAGCGGGGGCGGGGTTCTTTTTTGTGGGGAAGAAGGACGGATCTCTGCGACCTTGTATTGATTACCGGGGGCTGAACAGCATCACGGTAAAGAATACTTATCCTTTGCCGTTGATGTCTTCAGCCTTCGAGAGGTTGCAGGGAGCGTCGATCTTCACAAAATTGGATTTACGTAATGCTTATCATTTGGTCCGCATTAGGGAGGGGGATGAATGGAAGACCGCTTTTAACACCCCCAGGGGGCACTTTGAATATTTGGTCATGCCTTTCGGGTTGTCCAACTCCCCAGCGGTCTTCCAGGCACTCGTCAACGACGTGCTGCGAGATATGGTCGATCAATTCATAAATGTTTACCTGGATGACATATTGATTTTTTTCATCTTCTCTCCAGAAACACGTGCAGCATGTTCGACGAGTGCTTCAGAGGTTGCTAGAGAATGGGCTTTTTGTCAAGGCGGAGAAATGCGCTTTTCATGCACAGTCTGTTCCTTTTCTGGGGTACATCGTTTCGACTAAGGGAATGCGTATGGATCCTGAGAAGGTTAAGGCTGTGGTAGATTGGCCAAGTACAGATTCCCGTAAGGCCCTACAGAGGTTTCTGGGGTTCGCCAACTTCTACCGGCGTTTTATTCGCAATTTCAGCCAACTAGCCGCGCCTCTGACCGCCTTGATCTCCCCCAGAAATACGTTCAGGTGGTCAGACACAGCCGAGGCTGTGTTTGTCAAACTGAAAGGTTGCTTTGTTTCAGCCCCCATCTTAATTGCCCCTGATCTGTCACGTCAGTTCGTGGTGGAGGTCGATGCGTCAGAGGTGGGGGTAGGTGCAGTGTTATCCCAACATTCTCCCTCAGACGACAAGATGCACCCTTGCACGTTTTTGTCCCATCGTTTATCTCCTGCCGAACGTAATTATGACATTGGTAACAGAGAGTTGTTGGCAGTCAAGTTAGCATTGGAGGAATGGCGCCACTGGTTAGAAGGTTCGGGGGTACCTTTTATCGTCTGGACTGATCACAAGAATCTGGAATACATTAGAACCGCCAAAAGACTGAACTCCAGGCAGGCTCGGTGGGCACTTTTTTTCGGTCGTTTTGATTTTACTCTTTCGTTCCGCCCGGGTTCCAAAAACATCAAACCCGATTCTTTATCGCGCATTTTTGACCGTTCCAAACACCCGTCTACTCCCGAGTGCATTTTACCTGAGACCCTATTTGTCTCCACACTCACATGGGAGGTCGAATCGAAGGTCAGGACGGCCTTAGAAGGGGTAACGCCCCGGTTGCCCACCGAATCGGTTATTTGTGCCGGAGGGATTACATTTATGCATTTGGCAGACGCTTTTATCCAAAGCGACTTACAGTGCACTTATTACAGGGACAATCCCCCTGGAGCAACGTGGAGTAAAGTGTCTTGCTCAAGGACACACTGGTGGTGACTGCTGGGATCGAACCAGCAACCTTCGATTTACCAGTTTACCAGTTCAGTGGTTTAACCCACTAGACCACCATCCTCTCCAGTGGGGGCATTGTTCCAATGTGGCTTGTCATCCAGGAGTTAATCGCACTAAGTTTCTGGTCAAGCAACGATTCTGGTGGCCACTTATGGCTCGAGACATTCACAGTTTTGTTTTGGCTTGCTCGGTTTGTGCCACTGGTAAGACTTCCAATCGACCCCCAGATGGGTTACTTCAACCGCTGCCTATCCCTTCGAGACCCTGGTCCCATATTGCGCTAGATTTTATTACCGCCCTCTCAGGGCAACACGGTAGTTTTGACCGTGGTGGACCGGTTCTCGAAGGCGGCTCACTTTATTCCCTTGCCCAAATTACCCTCAGCCAAGGAGACAGCGTTGATCGTCGTAGATCACGTCTTTCGCTTACATGGCCTCCCGACAGACGTGGTTTCCGACAGGGGACCCCAATTTGTGTCCAAATTTTGGCGAGAATTTTGTAGATTGTTGGGAGCGACTGTCAGTCTGTCCTCTGGGTTTCATCCCCAGAGCAATGGTCAAACCGAGAGAGCCAACCAAGATTTGGAAAGGATGTTGCGATGTTTGGTCTCCAAGAATCCTTCCTCTTGGAGTCAACAACTGTCTATGGTGGAGTACGCCCACAATACGTTACCAGTGTCATCGACGGGCCTATCTCCGTTTGAGTGTAGTGTAGGGTACCAGCCACCAATTTTTCCCAGTCTGGAATCCGAAGTCGCGGTTCCCTCCGTTCACGCCTTTGTCCAGAGGTGTCACCGCACATGGACTAGAGTCCGTGAGACTCTACTCCAAGTGGGGGCGCGCACCAAGGCTAAAGCCGATCGCCACCGGTCTAAGCCTCCCGTATACGTCGTTGGTCAAAAAGTGTTGCTTTCTACCAAGAACATTCCTCTCCGCTCCGTTTCTAATAAGCTTGCTCCCAAATTCATTGGCCCGTTCACTGTCACCAAGATCATTAGTCCGGTGACAGTCCGCCTCAACCTTCCTCCTGCGTATAGGAGAATTCATCCCGCCTTCCATGTATCAAAGATTAAGCCCGTGTTTCATTCTCATATTAATGTGTGAATGGGCGTGACCGGCCATCATTGTTTATCAGCAGCCAGCTGATCACACTCCCGTGCTGTGTGTGTGTTCCCGGTCCTGTGATACGTCTCCAGTTTATGCTTCCTTGTTCCTGTTCTGTGTTTTCCGTGGATGTCGTTCTATGTCTGGATATTATTCATCACTACCAACGCACTCAATTCACGTCACTTCATCTGCACCACTGTTGACCATCGAAGTCCCTGCGCCACCCATCAGCTGCTGCATCTTCTACATTTTGAACTGTTATCTTCCATAAATGAGTTTACTTGCAATTGCTTCCTGTCGTCAGTTATGACATTTTCTCCTAAAACTATAAATTGAATGAATTAATGCCGGAGTAATTATTTTACTTTATATAATTTATGTAGACTACTTAAATTAGTTCTTATAAAACGTAAGTATTAAAATTAATCAATATTAATTTAACTGTGATATGAAGTTGTTGCCAGCCATTTACAACTCATACAATTGCCTAATAATCAAATTTACTATGCCTTCACTATGTATATTATTAACCAGGTTCTATGGTATTAACATGTGAGCTAGAATGTGTCATTTAGCCTTTTGTTTGGGTTCCTTCTTTTAATTTGTATTGATTGAAATGTTTTATATATTTATTTATTTATATGGACAGGCCATCATTCATGGCCTATGTGAGATGCAGGCATTATCCTGGCAGGAGGCTGAGGAGGTGGCCCTACTTATCACCCTAGGTATGCTTGTAATTTGCATTTGCAAAAAAAAAAAAATTTATTTATTATTTCACAATATTTTTGACAATGGCATTCATCTTTTATTTTAGTGAAGTCGACGAATTTGACAGAGCGATTGCAAAAAGAATGAAAAAAGAAGGAACATTCGCCTACCAGAAAGTAATTATTTTACCTTATGCATTTACATTACATTTATTCATTTAGCAGACACTTTTATCCAAAGCGACTTATAAATGAGGAGTTTTTTTTAATGCAATTGAAGACGAAAAGTAAAGTCACTAACACAATTCTTTCTTCCTTTTTTCTTTGCTTTGTCCTATTTACAGCAAGATAAATAAAGTACATAATTGTTTATTATTGGTGTTTTGTCTATTCTTATTTGAGTTTTGCTTTGCATTCAAAATATCAAAAAACAGGTTTTGTAATGTTAGCATGGTATAATGTTAATTAGACCATTTGAACTGAAAGAAAAATTGGAATTTGAATAAAAAAAAAACGCTGTAGCAATATAATATCACATAATATTTTTCAGAAGATAGTTCAATCTGTAATTGTATCCCTTCCATCAGTAATTTTCTTTCAATTACACCCACGCTCAAAAAATAACTACTGGGTAATTTGTTAGTCAGAGAACACAATGAGTTTTTTTGGCACATGCATTAAGCAGGGAACGCAAATATTTATTTGGATAACTTTAAATAAAATAATAAACAGAGCAATTCCAAGCGGGTCCTCACACCATCGGTGCTCGGGCCCTAACGAGACCGTAATATTGCATCCTATTGTTTTCAATGGCATTTGGATAAGGGTGTTATACGATCTTCGGAACAGCAGGAGGCGCTGTCTCGAAAAACGAGGGGTCTGAGAATGCTGGACTCTGGGCGCGGGACTGTAGATCTGCAGCTTCATAATATTGGGCGTTTTAAAAAAAAAATTTTTTTTTATGATTTTTTTTTATTGATATAAATGACTCAAAAACATATGATTCCAGCAATTCAGCCTACATCAACAATGTTTCACAAGACAAATATCACACCTTTAGACAAATTAACAAGTCATAACAAGAAAATAAAATAAAAATATGTTAAAAAAATAATATTAACAATAAAAAAATAAGACCTTTTTCCTTTTCCTTTCACAGACCTTTTTCCTAATTAGACATTCAGTATTCATACAATTTAGTAAACAGCCTAGTGGGGACATTACAGAATCAAGAATTTCTCCATAAATTTTAACAAAATTTCATTCTTTTTATTTTTAATTCATTTTAATGATTTCTTTAGTGATTCCATCTCGATTAAGAATAAATTACATTTAGGTATGCATTTTGCAAATTTTTGTTTATGGATGTAATATTTACCATGCAAGATGTAAAAATTCACCACATATTCAAACATTTTGCTTCTGTGTGTGAAAGAACATATAACATCTTTTAGAGATAATTTATAATTCACCTTTCTTGGGGCAAAAAGAAAGGAGCTAAGGTCAGACCAAAATTGTAAAGATACATCACAATTGTAAAACAAATGAGCCAAGTCTTCCTCATGTACAGTACAAAAAATACATTTGTTGTCAATGTCCATGAATTTTGACAACAAAGCTTTACATGGGTAGATTTTGTGAAGTATTTTAAAGTGTACCTCTTTAACTTTATTTAGCATACAAAATTTATTTGGACTTGACCATGCTTCTTTCCAATGAATATCAGCGATTTGTGCATTCCAAAAAAAAATTCCCTCTAGGAGAGATTTTATGTTTGGATTGAAAAATTAATCTGAGATTTTAATATTACAGGAATGAGAAAATAGTTTGATACCATCAACTATTAACTCAGGAAGTTTCCTTTCGTTACTTCCAAAAGTAAGGTGACTTTTCATCAAATGTTTTAACCCATTGGGAATAGCTTTAACAACTCGCTGAAACTCTTTAAATGGAATGGGGAAATTGTAGATAAACATAAAATCTTCATAAGACAAAACATTTCCATTTTCATCAAACAAATCCATGACAAAATATTTTTTTTTTTCAAACCATTTGCGTAAAAATAAAGATTTATTCCTAGAGGTAATAAGATAATTGTTCCAGAGAAGCATTTTATGTGGAGAAAAATTGTGATGGAAACCAATTTTCCTGGCTAATAACACTTGCTGGTAAAATTTGGATAGATTAATTGGTAATTTCCCAGGCAGATAGTTACATCTCAGTAGAAAAGATAAACCTCCAAGCTTGTTAAAGATAGACTGAGGAATAAAGAACCATAATGAATTTTCATTTCTTTGACAGTTTCTTAACCAATTAAGCTTAAAAGTATTGTTAATATAAAAAAAATCTAACATCTCTAAGCCACCATCAACTCTTTTGCCTGATATAATGTCCTTTTTTAACTTGCAAGGTTTATTTTTCCAAATAAAGTCGAGAAAGGTTTTATTAATTTCTTTAGAAGTTTTATCACTGACGTAAAGGGAGAGAGCTGGGTAAACAAATCTGTCATAATATTGGGCTTTTTTTTTTTTTTAAATAGGACATACAGGAAGAAAACAACATCTTCTGTACATCAAAAAAGTCTATAGACAAATCACAATTAGGCCAGGGGGTTATCAAAAACAAAGTATAATGTAAAGAAAGCAAAGAAAGGAAAAAAATTAAATAAATATCTTGTAAAGCTTACAGAGGTCATATGATCTAACAGCTTTTTTGTTTGTGCACTCAGATATTGAGAGAACATAGTTCTTAATATTAGCAGCAAGCTCCAGAAAGCTTGGTTTCTTTTTTAAGAATTTTGACTTTGGTTTTTGGTTAAAATAATAAGCAAATTTATCACATAATACTCTGAGCATAAATTTTTATCATGTTGAGTGAAACCAAACAAAACATTTTCCCACCGCAATGCAAATTGAGGGTAAATATGGACAACAATAAATTGAACCACTTTGCTCCAAAGTTTTTTGGTATGTGGGCAAGACCAAAACAAATGGACCAGTGTTTCGTTTAGCTCTTCACAGAAAGTACAGCTGATATCCAAGTCTTTTTTCATTTTTTTCAGGTAAAAGTTAGTGGGGTAAAACCTGTGAAGCATTTTGAATGAGATCTCTTTAACTTTGTTGGTTAAAAAAAACTTGTGAGGCAAAAGCCAAACTTTTTCCCAACAAATGAAGACCAATAAGATACAGCAGCGGGTGCACTCCTAAAATCCTGTAGAAAAAGTTGACGAACTGCCTTATTCATACTTTTAGGTAGCATTGAAAAACAGATATTTCCAACAGCTGTTTCCTTCACATTCACCAGTTCAGGGGGATCAACAAGTCCATTAACACCTTTAAAAAGTGAAATGACAGCTGAAGGTATTGCATCGAAGACGATAGAGAAGTCCTTAGGTGAAATAGGGATACCAAAGTGATGAAGAAATTCACTGTAGTTAAAGAGTTGACCATGCTGATTGAATAATTGATTTACAAGCAAAATATTATTGTCAAACCACCTTTGAAAGAACAAGGATTTGTTTTTATACAAAATATGTCGGTTGTTCCAAATATAAAACCTTTGAGGAGTGAAGTTGTGCTTGTAAATTATTGACCAAGACAGTAGCATTTGTTTATGAAACGAAGAAAGTTCAATATTATAAGTGCATACCAACAGGAACTGGAGTCCACCAACTGAAGAGAAGATATAATGGGGAATAAAATTCCACAGATTGGTTGGGCACTTTAAGTACCGCTTAATCCATTTAATTTTGAAAGTGTAATTTAATGTAGTAAAGTCAAGAAAACTAAGGCCACCTTTACTGTACTCATTCATTAAGACAGACTTTTTCAGATAATGATTACGATTCTTCCAAACGAAGTCATAAAGGATTTTATCTATGGTTTTACACATTGGTTGATCTATGCATAAAGAAAGAGCAGCGTATGTTACTCTCGATATTCCTTCTGCCTTTGAGAGTAAAATCCTGCCTTTCAAAGATAAATCACGTAATAGCCACGTTAAATTTCTTCTTCATTTTTTCAACAATGGGAGTGAGATTATTCTTGCTTCTTTGGGATTCATTTTTATCAATCACAATACCTAAGTAATTAATAGAGTTTTTCACAGGAATATTAGCAATTAACTCAACATCACAGTCTTTAAGAGGCAGTAATTCACATTTTTTAAGGTTTAAGCGGAGACCAGAGGCTTTACTGAAGGTTTCTATTATGTCAATAGCAAGAGGAACCTGGGAGCTGTCTTTTAAAAACAGTGTTGTGTCATCTGCCAGCTGACTAATAATAATTGTTTTTTCAGCAATGGAAATGCCCTGCAAATTACTATTTTTAATATGATCACACAAAAGTTGGGCTGCAAGTAAAAAAAGATAGGGAGAAATGGGGCATCCCTGCCGAATTCCACGTCTGATTTCAAATCTGGGAGAAGACCCATTTTTAAGCTTAATTGAGCCATTTGCATTACTATATAAAGTTTTGATAGCATCACAAAAGAAATCCCCAAAGCCAAACTTCTTGAGTGAATGAAAAAGAAAATTATGTTCGATAGTATCAAAGGCCTTAAAAAAGTCTGGGAAAAAAATGAAGCTGTCATCTGAAATTAAATACGAATAGTCAATTACATCTAAAACTAATCTAATGTTGTCGGAGATATGCCTCTTAGGCATAAAACCTGATTGTGTTCCATCAATTATAGAATCTAATACTTTTTTTATTCTTCTAGCAAATATAAAGGCCAAAATTTTGTAATCATTGTTCAGAAGGCTGATTGGACGCCAATTATCAATATAAAGTAAATCTTTTCGTGGTTTAGGGAGTAAAGTGATCAAACCTTGAGTCATGCTCCATGGTAAGGTTTTGGCTAATATACTTTCATTAAACACCTGCAGTAAGAAGGGCGCCATCTGCTGGGAAAACAATTTATAGAACTCAGATGATAGACCATTTGTCCCAGGTGATTTGTTGTCTTTTAACAGTTGCACTGAGTGACTTCTGCCAGGGATAAGGGGAGGTCACAAAAATCCCTTTCTGAGTTGTCGAGCTTAGGAGTATTATGAAGAGAATTAAGGAATATCGAAGAATCAACGTCAGCATATTCTGAGGTATATAGCTTTTTATAAAACGAGGAACAAAAATCAGATATTAGCCTACATGTTGATCATCACTTATAAAGTTGCCAATTTTTAATTCATTAATAGTATTACTTTTTGCGCGATACTTTTCCAATTTGAAAAAGTATGCAGAATTTTGTTCCCCTTCTTCTAACCACCGTTGCCGAGACCTTATAAAAGCTCCTTCTGCCTTCTTTTTTTATATATTATCCAGGCTCTCTTGTAAATTAAGAATTTCTAATTTATCTTCCTCTGTTAAGACGTCTGGTGAAATTTGAGACATTACCGAAATGCCTGTGATAACTCTCTGTTCCTCCAATTTTCTACTTTTAGCAAGATTACTACCAAGCTTCCTAAAGTATTTTGCTGATTCATATTTAAATAACTCCCAATTAAGACTAAAATAATTTTTTACCACAGCTTTGCTGAAAAAATGTTTAATCAACTGTGGGATTTTCTGTTTAGCCTCCTCCACTTTAAGAAGATAATTATTTATTTTCCAGTAATTGGCTTTGTAAACATTATCTGAAAAAAATTTCAAAGAAATGAACATAATGGACCATAATATTGGGCGTCACAGGCAGCGCGAGTTCCTTTTGACGTCACTGAGTTGTTCAGGTCCTCAGCAGCGATTATCAGAATCAGTCAAATACAGCTCGTTGAGGTTCAGAATCTGACAGAATACGGTGTCATTTAATATATATACACAATATAAATTGAGTTACTTTGACGGAATCTTCAGTTCAGGTGATCATAACAGTAGTTCAGTCGAGTCACTAGCGGACGAAGAGTACAAACGCAGTCTACAACTGTAAACAACAGGCAGAGACAGTGTCAATCTGATATCATATCATGTCTCCAAACTGCCCACTGGACCCGAAAGTCCCTTTGGAGGACCACCCAACAGGTACTGAGTTAATATACATCATTCAGAACTAACACATACTTAAGTAAGGCCGGAGTAATGTATGGCGAGGCGGTTGTTATAGCGCCTGAATCAACAAAAAAATACTTTGCCTCGAGAAAAGACAGTAACACGAAGAGACTTTCCGCGCTGGTCGGATGCCGGACTTTGGGCCGACCGAGCGCGAGCCTACAGTTACAATCGCAAAATATCCTTTAATCTGCCAGGAAAAACTGTGACTCAAACTGTGACACAACAAAGAAATGTCCATATGGAAATAGCTCTAATATAATACAAGTCAGGACTTTAAAGTCATGTTCAGTTAAATAGACAAAATTATGCTGTCCTTCAAACATTTTTTTAAGATTTTTTGCATCTGCACAAATTTGTTAGATCGGAAATCCCAACATGGCGGCCATATGCAACTAGCCCATTTCTCTAGTGTTCTTGGAACATGAACTAGTGAATCATTGAGCTGTAATCTGTGCTAATAAAACAGACGTTTCTAATCAATATTTGTTGTTTGCAGAAAAACAGGCAAAAGGGAAGAACATGTTCAAGAGAGGATGGAAGGCTCTGAAACAGTCCTTCCAAACCAAAACCAAAGTGCATCCTTTTGTGGCTCCGCAGGAATCACAGGTTCATCCAGACACAGATGGTGAGTCTCCAGTTATAACCACCCTGATTCATGGCCATTTCAGCCTGATGTTTCTGGTGTTAGTCTTCATTTTTCCTTCTCTACTCCTGTTGGCTCCTCAAATATCCAGTAAAAAAAATAATAATAAACACCCAAAAAAACATATTATGGTAAATGGTAAATGGACTGCATTTATATAGCGCTTTCACAGACCTATGGCCACCAAAGCGCTTTACATATAGCCTCACATTCACCCATTCACTCACTCATTCATACACCGACGGCGGTGTCAGCCATGCAAGGCGCCATCCAGCTCGTTCGGGAGCAGCTATTTATGTAGTGAAGTCTGATATTTGAGAAACATCACTAACTTGGTAAATTTTTTTAAACGTTTTTACTAAACCAGGGTGTCCGCGGATCCTTAAAAAGTCTTAAACTGACAGATTAATCGAACACCTATAGCCTACTGACGTAATTGTGGCACAAAATCCTAAATAAATAGACTAATTTAGTGATATTTATAATATCCATTAAACGAATTAAAGTGCATTAATATTTTTTCAAACGTGTTATTTGTGTCACGTCTGCATGTGTCACTGAATGTTTTGTAATACCAGTGCTACTTTATGTTGTTTATCTCGCAAAGTCACAAACTGCCCATTCTAGGAAAGACACAAAATAAATCTATCATGGGTCACTATGAATAACGTATGAACAGTCGCGTCCGTTACTGTAAACCTTTATTTTTGCATGATGCTGCACAGACGCACGCCAGTAGGTGTCAGAATAAGTGAGTGTAACCAGTGTAACACTGGACAGTGCAAGATTCTCACCTGTGGCTTTAATATTTCAAGTCCTTCCAAAAAGTGTAAAAAAATGTATTATTAAAATCATTTGTTTGTTAGGCTATGTAGGCCTATCTGAAAAGGAGTATACCGAGCTACTCGCAATATTCGCAATACTCGCAATACGCACGCCAGTAGGTGTCAGAATAAGTGAGTGTAACCAGTGTAACCATCTGTGGCTTTAATATTTCAAAAATAATTGTATTGAATTATGTATGTTGTATGGCTACACATTAACTTAGCAATGTTATAAATCATATTTTTTGACAGCATAAAGCAAATTGTTATGCAAGTGGCATATGACACAATCCATTGGCACATCTCACGTTTGACACATGCCAATATCCACTGGTACATGCCAGTTGGCCTGTGTATCACTAAAACTGACATGTCTCTTTATGTTGTGACACCTGCAGCTGTCTGCCGGAGTATAGATTATGTAACATATGCACATAGTTAATTTGTACAACAAAAAATTATTTAATTTATTGAATAATTCCATACAATTATTTTTGAAATATTAAAGGTACTGAGGAAGGCCCTGCGCGACCGAACGTTTGTTGAATTTTTAAAATGCACTGAGCACTTTTTTGCACTTGTATTTAAATAAAAAATATTGCGAGTAGCTCGGTATACTCCTTTTCAGATAGGCCTACATAGCCTAACAAACAAATGATTTTAATAATAATTTTTTTTACACTTTTTGGAAGGACTTGAAATATTAAAGCCACAGATGAGAATCTTGCGCTGTCCAGTGTTACACTGGTTACACTCACTTGGTATTACATCCAAGATGGCGCCGCGGATGGCTGCCTCGGTGTTGAGCTCTCCAGTTGTTACACTGTTTTTGTTAGTTTGTCCTGTTTTATGTTTGTCATACGCTATCAGTTATACCAGGGACGAACTGCTGAACATTCGGCAGTGCACACCAACTGATCACCAACCAGTTTTTGATTCTTCTGGCGTTTTGCGGAACATTGTCGTCGGTTGCGCCGCTGCACTGTGGAAACAGTATAAGGCGCGCAGGCGTGGGAAGCGAGCCGGCACACTCGTTAAGCTCAGGCAGCGCGGATTCAGAACGGCGCTGCCTAGCATCCATCTGGCGAATGTCCGCTCTCTCCCTAACAAAATGGACGAACTACTTCTGCTCTCACGCAAAAACAAGGACTTTACCAACTCTGCTGCTCTTTGTTTCACGGAAACCTGGCTGAACGAAGCCATTCCGGACAGCGCGTTACATCTACCGGACTTTCAGCTGTTCAGAGCAGATCGCGATATGGAGTCAACGGGTAAAACGCGCGGTGGTGGGACATGCTTTTACATCAACAGAAGGTGGTGTACTGATGTAACTGTGTTAAGGAAGATGTGCTGTCCTGATGTGGAAGTGCTTTTCCTTAACTGTAAGCCGTTCTACTCGCCGCGGGAGTTTTCCTCGCTCGTTCTCATCAGTGTTTACATTCCACCGCAAGCACACGTGAGTACGGCGCTGCAACAGCTGGCTGATCTGATCACAGAAACAGAACAACAACACCCGGACTCTGTTCTTATCATTCTCGGAGACTTTAATCAGGCAAAACTCACACGTGAGCTGCCTAAATTCAAACAGCACATTACATGCCCCACCAGAGACAATAATATTTTGGACCATTGCTACACCACAACAAAGGATGCATATCGCTCCGTCGCCAGAGCAGCTCTAGGACTTTCCGATCACTGCCTGGTTCATCTTCTACCAACTTACAGGCAAAAACTTAAAACTGCTAAGCCAGTAATAAGGACTGTAAAGAGATGGACCAACGACACAGAGCAGGTCTTACAAGCCTGTTTTGAATGCACTGACTGGAGTGTTTTTGAAGCTGCTGCCAGCGATCTGGACGAGCTCACAGAGACTGTAACATCATACATCAGTTTCTGTGAGGATTTATGCATCCCTACCAGGACTTACTTATCATTCAACAATGATAAACCATGGTTCACACCAAAACTCAGACAGCTTCGTCAGGTCAAAGAAGATGCCTACAGGAGTGGGGATAGGATCTTATATAATTAGGCCAGGAACACATTGACAAAGGAGATTGAAGTGGCTAAGAAGAGCTATGCCAAAAAGCTGGAAAACCAGTTTTCCTCCAACGACCCTGCATCAGTGTGGAAAGGCCTGAAAGACATTACCAACTACAAGACACCATCCCCCAGCATCGACAGCAACAAGCATCTTGCGAACGAGCTGAATGTCTTTTACTGTAGATTTGAGACCCCCGATCAGACACCCCATACCCGCCCTGACCATCTCTCTACACAGCCATCAACACCTCCAGCCATCCCCCTCCCCTCCCTCCCTGCACTTCAGATCAGTGAGGATAATGTGCGTCAGATCTTCAGGAAACAGAAGAGAAGGAAAGCACCAGGCCCAGACGGTGTTTCACCAGCCTGTCTGAAAACCTGCGCTGACCAGCTGGCCTCTATCTTCTCACTGATCTTCAACAGATCACTGGAGCAGTGCAAAGTCCCTTTCTGCTTTAAACGCTCCACCATCATCCCAATCCCGAAGAAACCAAAGATCACAGGACTCAATGACTACAGACCTGTTGCCTTAACATCTGTGGCCATGAAGTCATTCGAAAGACTGGTGTTAGCATATCTGAAGGACATCACTGGACCCTTGCTGGACCCCCTGCAGTTTGCCTACAGAGCAAACCGGTCTGTGGATGATGTGGTCAATATGGGACTGCATTACACCCTACAACATCTGGACAAACCAGGGACCTATGCAAGGATTCTGTTCGTGGACTTTAGTTCTGCCTTCAACACCATCGTCCCATCACTGCTCCAGACCAAACTGACCCAGCTCTCTGTCCCTAGCTCCATCTGTCAATGGATCACCAGCTTTCTGACAGACAGACAACAGCTAGTCAGAATGGGCAAAATCACGTCCGACAGCCGCACCATCAGCACCGGTGCTCCACAGGGATGTGTTCTCTCACCACTGCTCTTCTCCCTGTACACAAATGACTGCACCTCTAAAGACACCTCTGTCAAGCTCCTGAAGTTTGCAGACGACACTACTGTTATCGGACTCATCCGGAACGGTGACGAGTCTGCGTACAGACAGGAGGTGGAGCAGCTGGCTCTTTGGTGCAGTTATAACAACCTGGAGCTGAACACGCTCAAAACAGTGGAGATGATCGTGGACTTCAGGAGAAACCCCCCTGCACTCCCTTCACTCACCATCATGGACAGCACTGTGACTGCAGTAGAGTCATTCAGGTTCCTGGGCACCACCATCTCTCAGGATCTGAAGTGGGACACTCACATAGACTCTATTGTGAAGAAAGCCCAACAGAGACTGTACTTCCTGCGTCAGCTGAGGAAATTCAACCTGCCACAGGAGCTGCTCGTACAGTTCTACTCAGCTGTCATCCAGTCCATCCTCTGCACTTCCATCACCGTCTGGTTCGGCTCTGCTACCAAAACCGACCTCCGTAGACTACAGCGGATAGTTCGGACTGCTGAGCGAATCACTGGCACTACCCTTCCCACACTCAAAGTACTGCACTCATCCAGAGTGAGTAAAAGGGCTCGCAAAATCACTCTGGACCCGTCACACCCAGCACACTCTCTGTTTGAACTGTTACCGTCTGGTCGACGCTACAGAGCACCGAGCACAAAAACAACCAGACACAGGAAAAGTTTCTTTCCCCAGGCCATCTACCTCATGAACACTTAAATGTTCCCCTACTGTGGAACAAACATGTGCAATACTTCCCTCAGACATTTCATTATAGCACCTTATAACTTTATATATATTTATAATTTATAATCTTTTTATTTTATTTTTTCTATATTTTTTTTTTATTTTTTTTTATTTTTATTTTTTATTTTTTTTATTTTATTTATACCTGTTACTTGTCACTTGTCTTGTCACTTGTATTGTATGTGTACTGGAAGCTACTGTCACCAAGACAAATTCCTCGTATGCGCAAGCATACTTGGCAATAAAGCTCTTTCTGATTCTGATTCTGATTCTGACTTATACTGACACCTACTGGCGTGTGTCTGTGCAGCATCACGCAAAAATAAAGGTTTACAGTAACGGACGCGACTGTTCATACGTTATTCGTAGTGACCCATGATTTATTTCGTGTCTTTCCTAGAATGGGCAGTTTGTGACTTTGCGAGATAAACAACATAAAGTAGCACTGGTATTACAAAACATTCAGGTGTTCTATTAATCTGTCAGTCACTACTGGAGGTGTCGCAACACGCGGTGACATGTTCCGCGACTCGGTGTCAGTCAGGTGACATGTCTGTGTCAGTGTGTCGCGATGTCAGTGACACATGCCACTATCCACCACTGGCACATGCCAATAATGTCAGTGACACATGCCACTATCCACTGGCACATGCCAATGAAGACCGGATGTGCCACTACGCATAGTGACATGTGCCATTGGCTTCTGTGCGTCAGATGCCATGTTACTTAATGTTAAAACTGCTACTGACGAGAATTTCTAAATGAAATGCAATGGACAGCGATGATTTTTTGACTGAAATCGACGTTTTGAACGAATCAATTAAATGATTCAATGAACAATCACTTGCTTCTTTCCTGAATGAATCAACTGTTTGAACGAATCGGTTGAATGAATGACTCTCTCAACTCACTTATTAAGTCAGTGACTTGCCGCCACCTATAATTAGATATACCCTTTAATTAGAACGTTAAAATTAGAAATCAGTTCATATTTAAATATTGAATAAAAAAACAACAACAATCTCAAATTTTTATTTATGCAATTGTAAATGCAGTGTAAATATATTAATGCCAGATCTGAAGCCGCTTCTTTGTCACCTCTGAACTGCAAAGATGGATTTTGATTTAATGATTTAATTTGACTGTTAACATTGGTATTGTGTTATTATTCTAATAGAATTTAATTGAAATGTTATCATTTGATATAAAAGGTGATGCATACATCTACAAATGTCCATATATAGGTGAAAATGCCCCTGGAAATAAATTTGGTGGCAAATATTACCCCTCAATAAAAAATGTTAATTTCTGTCACTGCTGTGAACTGACCACTGCATAGAATATGAAAAATATGAATATCTTCATCAGTCAGCTGTCAACAACAGGCCTAAACCAGCCATGGCACCAAGCACAAAAACTAAATCAGTAAAATATTGTCTAATTATTATCAACAAAACTTTGAAATAATCGAGACATATTTTGTCAATATTGCGCACTCCTAATGCACGGTATTCATTTGGATTTTTTTCGGGTTTTAAAAAGCCTTACATTTGAATTTAAAAAGTGTGCAGAAACCCTGTAAACTGTACTGTAAATGTGTCTTATGGTGTGACATAACAAAAAACTAAGAACATTTTCAATAAATACGAGACAGGCTTTGTTGTCATCCTTTCAAAACTGCTGAAAATCACACCATTTTAAGATGAGTGAAGATTGAAATCAAAAGATTGAAGTCTTTTAAGATTCTTCAAATGGATATTTATATTTATATTATTTCTGTGCTATATTTTATTTTTAAAATTTGGTTATATTTACATATTTGTATATTTATAGTAGTCTCTCTGCACTGGTGTCTGCACAAACTCGCTAGATCGGAAATCCAAACGGCGGCCATATGCAACTAGCCCATTTCTCTAGTGTTCTTGGAATATGAACTAGTGAATCATTGTTCTAATCAATATTTGTTGTTTGCAGAAAAACAGGCAAAAGGGAAGAACATGTTCAAGAGAGGATGGAAGGCTCTGAGACAGTCCATCCAAACCAAAACCAAAGTGCATCCTTTTGTGGCTCCGCAGGAATCACAGGTTCATCCAGGTGAGTCTCCAGTTATAACCACCCTGATTCATGCCACCCGCCATTTCAGCCTGATGTTTCTGGTGTTAGTCTTCATTTTTCCTTCTCTACTCCTGTTGGCTCCTCAAATATGCAGTAAAAAAATAAAAAATGTAAACACAAAAAAACACATTTATGTAGTAAAGTCTGATATTTGAGAAACATCACTAACTTGGTCAATTTAAAAAAAAACAATTTTTACTAAACTGTACTGTAAGTGTTTCTTATGGTGTGACATAACAAAAAACTAAGAAAATGTTCAATAAATACGAGACAAGCTTTGCGGTCATCCTTTCAAAACTGCTGAAAATAACACCATTTTAAGATGAGTGATGATTATATGTCCCTTATTGCAATACTCAACTGTTCTTTAAGATATTTTGAGATAAAAACACATCTTCTTTTATGCCAGGTCCATCCAAGATTAAGAAAACACAGCATGCAGATCCTGTCGCTCCTAAAATGCCGCCTGTGCCAGAGCCCTCCAGTTGTGATCTGGATGACAGTGAGTCATTATTACCTTTGTTTCATTATACTAGTGCAAAATGCCCGTGCAAAATCAGTTTTTGTGTGTGTTTTTAGTAATTGTTGGTTTGGTGCCTGTGAAAGAGACTGTGAACGCATTGAATTCAGGGAGCAGGCTAGGTTACTACAAATGATGGCCGTGAATAAAATATAATATTCAGAAGTAAACAGTGTAGCTGACAGAGTGTTTATATCAGAATGTTTATTTTTAAACCACAACCTTCAAAGTGCGTCTTTTACCGATATATTTACCGATATCTTTAGCATTTCTAATCAACAACGTCAAACTTGGCACTGCACTTACTCGTGCCCGTAGCGAGACACCTGTCAAGTTTGAAATCCATAGGAAAACACACACACACACACAGACAGACAGAAAGACGTTCCCGTAATTTATAAATAGATATAATATACAGAAGTAAACGGCGCAGGTGCAAAATCAGTTTTTGTGTGCGTTTTTAGTAATTGTTCTTTTCTTGTCCCCATCTATTGAACCAGAAACAAACAAACGAAAATGAACCACAAGATATTTGCTTTTAACAGTAGCAACTGGAGTCTAGCAACCAGAAAATTGTACATTTTCACACACAGACAGACAGACAGACAGACAGACAGACACACAGACAGACACACAGACAGACAGACACACAGACACACAGACAGACAGACGTTTCTGTAATTTATAGATAGATTTCTGTCATCTGTTATTTTCTACTTTTCTACTAGGCTATAATTCTGATCCTCTGACATCACATAAAGTAACTTCTTGTAGCTGATTTGCAGCAGATCAGAAATCAAAAGATTGAAGTCTTTTAAGATTCTTTAAATGGATCATTTTATTTCTATTTTATATATTTCTGTGCTATATTTTATTTTTTAAATTTGGTTATATTTACATATTTGTATATTTACAGTAGGCATAATTGGTCCAGGAATCAGACATTGTGTATGTTCATGCACCATGAGTCCGCGCTAATTTTCTCTTCATGTTCAGTAAAGTGAGCCAAATGAAATGAAAGCCAAATGAAGCCTGGAAATGTATGTTTTGTTTTTAATAAAAGATCAGATAAAATAAGAAAAATAACTTTATCGTTGAATTGGAATCACCAGGCTCCACCCTCGTAATCGTGATATTAAATATTAGAATATTTTAGAATATATAGAAATACAGAATATTAAAATTATTTCCCCCATTATAATATTATTTTCTCGACCAGCGCTGACATTTTTTAAATAAAACAATGGATCTAGCAACAGACACTCTACTGACTATAAGTAACTTTTCAACTACATGTCAACTTATTCTAACCCTAATAGTCTACTAATACTCTACTAATACTCTAATGAGAGTTAGTAGACATGTAGGTGCAATGTTACTTATAGACGTATAGAATGTCTTAAAGGGACCACAATAAAGTGAAACCAAAGTAACAATTTGCTGTGACCACTGACATTGATAATTAATATTATTAAAAAATAAATCAAACAAAAACAGTTTTTGATGTCTGAAATGTTCCATTCTCAGGCCGCTCCGGATCCTGGAGAACTGTTTCCCCACGTTCTTCTTCGGACGTCACGCCTTTAATTTGGACCCTCCCTGATGTAGAACAGCTTTTGTCCAGGTTTGACAGCCTCGAAGAGTGTCCTCCGCTGCCGGGTCAAGTTCCTGTCGAGCCAACAGAGACATCAATTGGCCGAACTGCTCAGGGTGCCGTGGAGGCTTCTCCTGTGAACAAGAGCTCAACAAGTGAGACTGAAAAAAGGCTGGGCAGTGCAAAGTCTACAGAAAGAGATTTTGCTATTTCATGCATAACTGAGTCAAGTTTTTAACATGTCCGCTCACATTTACTGTTGCTCGACCAGCACTGATATTTTTTAAATAAAACAATGAATCTAGCAAGCTAATAATTGTCTCATATTTTTCTGTTTGTTTTTCAGAGTACTTTGAGTCTCTCTATAACGTGGAAAAGAAAATTGGATCCGGAGGATTTGGCAGCGTGTTTGCGGGAACACGCAAATTTGATGGCAAAAAGGTAAATCTTAGTGAATTGTACAAACATTTTGCTCTTGCATGCATCAAAACACATTTAAAACAATTTACAGATGGTTTAATACTTAGTACAAGGCCAGATGCTTGAATACTGTTACTGTTATTGAAACTGGGTCTTTTTTTTGTGCAGGTTGCCATCAAGCGGATAAGCAAGATTGACAACGATTGCTATCTTAATATTGTAAGTTGGCCAAAACCTGAATGTGTGTTGAGTTGTTTAAGTGCAGATTACTGTAGTTAATACACCCGTAGGAAGCATTAGGTATAAATGTGATTAACAAATAAGCAGAGAGGCACCATATAACTTTGAGCTGAAAAGGCTCTTTTGAACGCATCTAAAAAGATCAAAGAATAGAACATTTCAAAATAATGTTTTCTTCAGATTTTTACCCAGCTAACCTTCTGTCTGCTTCTTCTCTCTAGCCTTGGAATCCCGAACCTCTCGTTACAGAAGTGGCGCTGCTGATGATGATGAGGCGAGAACCCATAAGCCCCTTCATCATACAACTATACGACTGGTTTGAACATCCTAAAAAATTCACTCTGGTTATGGAGTATCCGGAACCCTGCGAGAACTTGGAGGACGCAATGTCTCGTAGACCTTGGTCTGACATGTTTTCACGGGTCGTCATGATGCAGGCTGTGATGGCAGTGAAAGTCTGCTACGAACATGGTGTTTTCCATAGTGACATTCATGCGAAGAATTTCCTGTTGATGAAAAACCAGCTCAAGCTGATAGACTTTGGCTGCGGTCAGCTATTAAGTTGGAATGGCTACGAGAGCGATACATACAGGGGTGAGCATTTTGGGAGTGTGGAAACCTGAAGGTAGTGACTTACTAATTATTTGATGATGCTTTAAAAAAAAAGCTCAACAATGTGCAAATGTCTTTCTTACAGGAGTTCGGGGATACTGCCCACCTGAACTCTTTACAGAACCTCGATTCCACGCCGTCCCAGCAAATGTCTGGTCTCTAGGAGTGTTGCTGTACGAGTTGTCGAACAAATGTCTTCCTTTTTCTAGTAAAACGGAAATCAAACAAGCCAACGTTACATTTCAGAACCGCAACTTATCCGAATGTGAGTGAATAATGATGATAACATTGATACACACACATAAAGCAAACGATTTGTACAGAAAGTAAAAGGTTGTAGTGTGTCAGAATTTTTATATATAGCTCAACGTATAGCGAGAGCTGTTTTCAAAAATGCCAGGTCACATGGTCATGACTAACCAGTTCTCTCCTTATTAAAATGTGTACAGACTGCAGGGATCTGATTAGACAGTGTCTAGACCGGGATCCATCTAAACGCCCCAGTTTAGAGCAGATGTTACAACATCCATGGTTTAAGGTTGGACTAAACTAGATTGGAGAAGTTGAGGAGATTCACTCGATCAGTTTCAGGTGTGAGGAAGTGTAACAGGCAGAGTAGGATTATTATTTTTTTTCTTAAATTCTGGATTATTTGTAGTGAGATTTTCAAATTTGTGTTCATTGTAATGTTCTTGTTATAGTCAAATCACCTTCATTTAGAAAGCGCTTGATACTATACAGATTGTTTTAAAGCGGCAGTCCTGTAGTAAACAGGAAAATAACAGAATCAGTAAACCAAACAAAATTCAATTCTGTTCTAGCTCTAAAAAAACATTCATGAGTTGACTTGTTCATATACTCTTTGTTTTGTATAGGAAATAACATACTTACTGAGAGCTCTGAGCTCGAGACTTGACCCGAAGCCAGAAGTCCAACACCAACCTGACAGAAACTCAGAGCCTGTCCACGTCTGAGTAAGAACGTTTATTTAGTTTAACATGTTTATATTTTATTTAACATTTGTATCTCTTGAATAGGCCTTTATCACAAAACAATAGAACGCCGGAAGTAGCCGTGAAGCAGTGTACTACGTCTTCCGGTTACCGCGTTCACCATGGCTGCCTGTTATTGCTGGACTACTTCGCTCTCGCATCTCCCAAAAGTTGGTCAAGACGATGTGGTGCGACTCGTGAATGAACACTCCAAGGACACTCTAATATTTCCCCTTTTTACTGCAGTGTCAGATTTAGTGAGTGAGGAAGTGGTAGTGCAGGCAAGCTGCTACCGTTCTATGCGAAAGAATGAAGAGCCACATACACCGTAGGTTACATTGTCAGGAGTCCGAAATCATGCTCTAGTCCCTACTCATCAATTTGCTTTACTGGTTTCCTGTAGTCTTTTATCAACAGGACATCATGTAGATAGTAGCCTAATCTTTCTCATCCCTGATGGATTTCATCAGATTTTCAGTTTGGATCCAGACAGTGCTACAGTACCAAAATACACCACACTTGTAATGTGTAGTGAATAGAGCATGGTTTCAGACCTAACGTTACACAGGTTCAGGTGCATTTGTTCAGTTTTTCTGCTGTTGCAGATGTACCTTTTTTGTTGTTCTGCTGCTGTTGCCTTAATTTTGTTCAAACTAGTTTCACAGTAATGTTCCTAGTGTCAAGTAAATGCTTCTTACTGTATTGCCTAAACATCCAAACTTGTGTTCTCCATTTCTAGATTGTGCTGCATGCCGTTAAACCTGTGGAATTAAATGGATGCTCCTGCTCGAGTGCTGCTGGAATGGCTTTATGCAACCATGTGGTAGCACTTTCAAACGGCTCATTACTGCACCATGGGGCTGAAAACTGTGCCAACCCCACTGTCGTGCACCGGTGTGCTTCAATCATGGCACCGACCAAGGACACAGGTAAGTTTGTCAGATGCAAGTTGTGTGTTTAAAGTTTGTAAGTGCACACTGTTGGAACACTGATTCTTCACTACTGGTGTAGATGTTTCTGCACAGTGTATCCATCCCCCTCTACACCTCATCCATATTAATTGTTCACATGGTAATATAACATTTGTGTATGGAAGTAAAATAAATGACAAATGTTTTTTAAACAAAAAAACTTGTTGAATTGCACTACTTAAAAAAAACAAAAACCCTGCTTGCATTTTAATGGGCTGAAATTCAACATGGTTGTATATTTAAGCTGTGAATATTTCAATTTAAAACATTTCACACACGTTTTCATTAACAAAAATCCAACAATCCATATTTCCACCTTTCAGATTTCACTTCCAAAATATTCATTCTGTTTAAAAATACAACCTATAATATTTGACATGCAATTTTCGGTCCATTTCATTTTGGGCATGACGCACACCTTTTAGATTTTTGATATTTAATCAAATAAACTGTCAAATCATGTGTAAATATTGCTATTTTTCAGTAGGTCTACCGTATGTTCTCATATTTATTTTAATATCAACTTGGCCTATCTAAAAAGTTTGCATCATGCCTGACACCTACATGAACAATTTACAGTTGGTTTTATGACTGTAAGTCATTCTCTTCAAGCTAGAAGTTAGAAATGTGTTGAAGCAGGGTGTCAGGTTTAGAGATGAATCAGACAGGTGATTAGAATAAACAGTAATTTATTTGGAACAGAAGCACGGAACCATCAGATGTATAATTGAGTTGATATTGGCAATGTGGAATTGAATAATGAACTCAGCTGGAGAAATAACAGAATGTCTTTTGCAGATGGAGGTGACCAGGCTGGAGAACGGAAGATGAAGGAGATCAGCGGTGATGGCAGATGGTAAACAGGAACACAGACTGAAGATGAGTATCACAGGTAAGTAGAACAGAGATTGTACTGTGTTGGTCGATGATATATCCTAGGAACTGAACAGAGGTGGTGTGGAACTCGCACTTCTCCAATTTTGAGATAAAGTTGGTGAGCTTGCAGTTTCTCAATGACCTGCGTGATGTGGTGTCGATGTTCAGAGAGGTCTCGGGAGTAAATGAGGATGTCATCGATGTATACCACCACAATTCGATTGAGGAAATCCCAAAATACCTCATTCATGTAGCCCTGGAATACCGCTGGTGCATTTACAAATGCACGCGAGAGATCCACATGTGCGCGCAGCAATCCACAAATGCACGCGAGAGATCCACATGTGTGCGCAGCAATCCACAAATGCACCCGAGAGATCCACATGTGCGCGCAGCAATCCACAAATGCACACGAGAGATCCACGTACGCGCAGCAATCCACAAATGCACCCGAGAGATCCACATGTGTGCGCAGCAATCCACAAATGCACGCGAGAGATCCACATGTGCGCGCAGCAATCCACAAATGCACCCGAGAGATCCACATGTGCGCGCACCAATCCACAAATGCACGCGAGAGATCCACATGTGCGCGCACCAATCCACAAATGCACGCGAGAGATCCACATGTGCGCGCAGCAATCCACAAATGCACGCGAGAGATCCACATGTGCGCGCAGCAATCCACAAATGCACCCGAGAGATCCACATGTGTGCGCAGCAATCCACAAATGCACACGAGAGATCCACATGTGTGCGCAACAATCCACAAATGCACGCGAGAGATCCACATGTGTGCGCAACAATCCACAAATGCACGCGAGAGATCCACATGTGTGCGCAGCAATCCACAAATGCACGCGAGAGATCCACATGTGCGCGCAACAATCCACAAATGCACGCGAGAGATCCACATGTGCGTGCACCAATCTACAAATGCACGCGAGAGATCCACATGTGTGTGCAACAATCCACAAATGCACGCGAGAGATCCACATGTGTGAGCAACAATCCACAAATGCACGCGAGAGATCCACATGTGTGTGCAACAATCCACAAATGCACGCGAGAGATCCACATGTGTGAGCAACAATCCACAAATGCACGCGAGAGATCCACATGTGTGCGCAGCAATCCACAAATGCACGCGAGAGATCCACATGTGTGTGCAACAATCCACAAATGCACGCGAGAGATCCACATGTGTGCAACAATCCACAAATGCACGCGAGAGATCCACATGTGTGTGCAACAATCCACAAATGCACGCGAGAGATCCACATGTGTGTGCAACAATCCACAAATGCACGCGAGAGATCCACATGTGTGAGCAACAATCCACAAATGCACGCGAGAGATCCACATGTGTGTGCAACAATCCACAAATGCACGCGAGAGATCCACATGTGTGAGCAACAATCCACAAATGCACGCGAGAGATCCACATGTGTGCGCAGCAATCCACAAATGCACGCGAGAGATCCACGTGCGCGCAGCAATCCACAAATGCACGCGAGAGATCCACGTGCGCGTAACAATCCACAAATGCACGCGAGAGATCCACATGTGCGCGCAACAATCCACAAATGCACGCGAGAGATCCACATGTGCGCGCAACAATCCACAAATGCACGCGAGAGATCCACATGTGCGCGCAACAATCCACAAATGCACGCGAGAGATCCACATGTGTGCGCAGCAATCCACAAATGCACGCGAGAGATCCACGTGCGCGCAGCAATCCACAAATGCACGCGAGAGATCCACGTGCGCGTAACAATCCACAAATGCACGCGAGAGATCCACATGTGCGCGCAACAATCTACAAATGCACACGAGAGATCCACATGTGCGCGCACCAATCTACAAATGCACACGAGAGATCCACATGTGCGCGCAGCAATCCACAAATGCACACGAGAGATCCACATGTGCGCGCACCAATCTACAAATGCACACGAGAGATCCACATGTGCGCGCAGCAATCCACAAATGCACGCGAGAGATCCACACACGCAAATCAATCCACAAATGCGCGAGAGATCCACACAAATCAATCCACAAATGCACAAGACAGATCCACACACATACACAAAGCAATCCACAAATGCACGCGAGAGATTCTCTCACACACACACACAGCGATCCACGAATGCACGCGAGAGATCCACACCCACACACACACACAGCGATCCACACACACGGCAATCATGCATTATTGTCCTTACTCGCATTGCTTTGCTCACAACACAATCCACAACTTTGCTTTATCTGTACCTGTAATAGCACTTTTGGGAATACTTCGACTCGGCGCAGTAAAAAGTCACGCCTGATCCTCTTCCCACTATTGACAGAAGTGAGAGGAAGAGGATCAGGCGTGACTTTTTAAATGGGAAAACGTTGATGTGTTTGGTCACTTCTAAATTCATTGCTGTTAGATACCATTGAATATACTGGGCTAAACTGAGTGCTATCAAAGTGTCACCACGCGCCAGAGCGATTAAGGGCACGCACTGAGATGAGAGAGGTATGTATCAACTCGTCTTAGTTAAGGGAATAACATAGTTTAATATGAAAAAACGGTGGAGTATCCCTTTAAATTATGTGGAAGCATTCATCCTTTCTTTAAAAATAAGGAAAGCAAAACATACAGGTAATTGCTGAAAATCCAAATGCAAATGCACCCGAGAGATCCACATGTGCGCGCAGCAATCCACAAATGCACGCGAGAGATCCACATGTGCGCGCAGCAATCCACAAATGCATGCGAGAGATCCACATGTGCGCGCACCAATCCACAAATGCACGCGAGAGATCCACATGTGCGCGCACCAATCCACAAATGCACACGAGAGATCCACATGTGCACGCAGCAATCCACAAATGCACGCGAGAGATCCACATGTGCGCGCAGCAATCCACAAATGCACGCGAGAGATCCACATGTGCACGCAGCAATCCACAAATGCACGCGAGAGATCCACATGTGCGCGCAGCAATCCACAAATGCACGCGAGAGATCCACATGTGCGCGCACCAATCCACAAATGCACGCGAGAGATCCACATGTGCGCGCACCAATCCACAAATGCACGCGAGAGATCCACATGTGCACGCAGCAATCCACAAATGCACACGAGAGATCCACATGTGCAAACCAATCCACAAATGCACGAGAGATCCACATGTGCGCGCAGCAATCCACAAATGCACGCGAGAGATCCACATGTGCGCGCAGCAATCCACAAATGCATGCGAGAGATCCACAAGCATTCATCCTTTCTTTAAAAATAAGGAAAGCAAAACATACAGGTAATTGCTGAAAATATATTAATTTCCATTTAATATATGTGTGTGAGGGGAGGGGTTATTACATTACCACAAAGTACATTCAGAACTACAATAATATAAACAAAAGAAAACGTACAGCCTTGTAGTTTGCCAACAGTTACAGAATTATTTTAAAGCTTTCCTGTTATCTGAATGGTTTTCTTAATAGGCTATATAGCCTATTCTGATTTCACGTTGAAGAATAAAAAAAGGGGTTTGGTTTTACACTACATTTGCATGTATGTATAGTGAAACATTTTTAGACTTCAGTTGTCTCACCAAGTCAGAAAACGAAATGAATCCAGCCCTTTGGGAGATTCAGCTCGAAGGCCGGTTAGCACCCTCTGGAGGAAGACACCATATAGCATCTTTGCAGGTAATGGGGACAGATAGGCTTGTGTGCATTTGTGAATCAGGGCCGCGGAACGACAGTCTCAAAAGATTCCACAGATACAAAAGCGCATATTCAGGGGCATTCTTAAGGCAGAACACCAATGCAAAAGACTCTGAAATTACAGTTACAGATAAAGCAAAGTTGTGGATTGTGTTGTGAACAAAGCAATGCGAGTAAGGACAATAATGCATGATTGCCGTGTGTGTGGATCGCTGTGTGTGTGGGTGTGGATCTCTCGCGTGCATTCGTGGATCGCTGTGTGTGTGTGAGAGAATCTCTCGCGTGCATTTGTGGACTGCTTTGTGTGTGTGTGTGTGGATCTGTCGTGAGCATTTGTGGATTGATTTGTGTGGATCTCTCGCGCATTTGTGGATTGATTTGCGTGCATTTGTGGATTGCTGCGCGCACATGTGGATCTCTCTAGTGCATTTGTGGATTGCTGTGCGCACATGTGGATCTCGCGTGCATTTGTGGATTGCTGTGCGCACATGTGGATCTCTCGCATGCATTTGTGGATTGGTGCGCGCACATGTGGATCTCTCGCGTGCATTTGTGGATTGCTGCGCGCACATGTGGATCTCTCGCGTGCATTTGTGGATTGCTGCGCGCACATGTGGATTGCTGCGCGCACATGTGGATCTCTCGCGTGCATTTGTGGATTGCTGCGCGCACATGTGGATCTCTCGCGTGCATTTGTGGATTTCTGCGCACACGTGGATCTCTCGCGTGCATTTGTGGATTGCTGCGCGCACATGTGGATCTCTCGCATGCATTTGTGGATTTCTGCGCACACGTGGATCTCTCGCGTGCATTTGTGGATTGCTGCGCGCACATGTGGATCTCTCGCGTGCATTTGTGGATTGCTGCGCGCACATGTGGATCTCTCGCATGCATTTGTGGATTGCTGCGCGCACGTGGATCTCTCGCATGCATTTGTGGATTGCTGCGCGCACATGTGGATCTCTCGCATGCATTTGTGGATTTCTGCGCACACGTGGATCTCTCGCGTGGATTGGTGCGCGCACATGTGGATCTCTCGCATGCATTTGTGGATTGCTGCGCGCACGTGGATCTCTCGCATGCATTTGTGGATTGCTGCGCGCACATGTGGATCTCTCGCATGCATTTGTAGATTTCTGCGCACACGTGGATCTCCTGCGTGGATTGGTGCGCGCACATGTGGATCTCTCGCATGCATTTGTGGATTGCTCCGCGCACGTGGATATCTCGCGTGCATTTGTGGATTGCTGCGCACACATGTGGATCTCTCGCGTGCATTTGTGGATTGTTGCGCACACATGTGGATCTCTCGCGTGCATTTGTGGATTGTTGCTCACACATGTGGATCTCTCGCGTGCATTTGTGGATTGCTGCGCGCACATGTGGATCTCTCGCGTGCATTTGTGGATTGTTGCGCACACATGTGGATCTCTCGCGTGCATACGTGGATCTCTCGCGTGCATTTGTGGATTGCTGCGCACACATGTGGATCTCTCGCGTGCATTTGTGGATTGTTGCGCACACATGTGGATCTCTCGCATGCATTTGTGGATTGCTCCGCGCACGTGGATCTCTCGCGTGCATTTGTGGATTGCTGCGCACACATGTGGATCTCTCGCATGCATTTGTGGATTTCTGCGCACACATGTGGATCTCTCGCGTGCATTTGTGGATTGTTGCGCACACATGTGGATCTCTCGCATGCATTTGTGGATTGCTCCGCGCACGTGGATCTCTCGGGTGCATTTGTGGATTGCTGCGCACACATGTGGATCTCTCGCGTGCATTTGTGGATTGTTGCGCACACATGTGGATCTCTCGCGTGCATTTGTGGATTGCTGCGCACACATGTGGATCTCTCGCGTGCATTTGTGGATTGTTGCGCACACATGTGGATCTCTCGCATGCATTTGTGGATTGCTCCGCGCACGTGGATCTCTCGGGTGCATTTGTGGATTGTTGCGCGCACATGTGGATCTCTCGCATGCATTTGTGGATTTCTGCGCACACGTGGATCTCTCGCGTGCATTTGTGGATTGCTGCGCGCACATGTGGATCTCTCGCATGCATTTGTGGATTTCTGCGCACACGTGGATCTCTCGCGTGCATTTGTGGATTGCTGCGCGCACATGTGGATCTCTCGCGTGCATTTGTGGATTGCTGCGCGCACATGTGGATCTCTCGCATGCATTTGTGGATTTCTGCGCACACGTGGATCTCTCGCGTGCATTTGTGGATTGGTGCGCGCACATGTGGATCTCTCGCATGCATTTGTGGATTGCTGCGCGCACATGTGGATATCTCGCGTGCATTTGTGGATTGTTGCGCGCACATGTGGATCTCTCGCGTGCATTTGTGGATTGCTGCGCGCACGTGGATCTCTCGCGTGCATTTGTGGATTTCTGCGCACACGTGGATCTCTCGCGTGCATTTGTGGATTGCTGCGCGCACATGTGGATCTCTCGCATGCATTTGTGGATTTCTGCGCACACGTGGATCTCTCGCGTGCATTTGTGGATTGGTGCGCGCACATGTGGATCTCTCGCATGCATTTGTGGATTGCTGCGCGCACATGTGGATTTCTCGCATGCATTTGTGGATTGCTGCGCGCACATGTGGATCTCTCGCGTGCATTTGTGGATTGCTGCGCGCACATGTGGATCTCTCGTGCGCATTTGTGGATTGTTGCGCGCACATGTGGATCTCTCGCATGCATTTGTGGATTGCTGCGCGCACATGTGGATCTCTCGCGTGCATTTGTGGATCTCTGCGCGCACGTGGATCTCTCGCGTGCATTTGTGGATTGCTGCGCACACGTGGATCTCTCGCGTGCATTTGTGGATTGCTGCGCGCACATGTGGATCTCTCGCATGCATTTGTGGATTGCTGCGCGCACATGTGGATCTCTCGCGTGCATTTGTGGATTGCTGCGCGCACATGTGGATCTCTCGTGCGCATTTGTGGATTGTTGCGCGCACATGTGGATCTCTCGCATGCATTTGTGGATTGCTGCGCGCACATGTGGATCTCTCGCGTGCATTTGTGGATCTCTGCGCGCACGTGGATCTCTCGCGTGCATTTGTGGATTGCTGCGCGCACATGTGGATCTCTCGCGTGCATTTGTGGATTGCTGCGCACACGTGGATCTCTCGCGTGCATTTGTGGATTGCTGCGCGCACATGTGGATCTCTCGCATGCATTTGTGGATTTCTGCGCGCACGTGGATCTCTCGCGTGCATTTGTGGATTGCTGCGCACACGTGGATCTCTCGCGTGCATTTGTGGATTGCTGCGCGCACATGTGGATCTCTCGCGTGCATTTGTGGATTTCTGCGCACACGTGGATCTCTCGTGTGCATTTGTGGATTGCTGCGCGCACATGTGGATCTCTCGCGTGCATTTGTGGATTTCTGCGCGCACGTGGATCTCTCGCGTGCATTTGTGGATTGCTGCGCGCACATGTGGATCTCTCGCATGCATTTGTGGATTTCTGCGCGCACATGTGGATCTCTCGTGTGCATTTGTGGATTGCTGCGCGCACATGTGGATCTCTCGTGCATTTGTGGATTGCTGCGCGCACATGTGGATCTCTCGCGTGCATTTGTGGATTGCTGCGCGCACATGTGGATCTCTCGCGTGCATTTGTGGATTGGTGCGCGCACATGTGGATCTCTCGCTTGCATTTGTGGATTGCTGCGCGCACATGTGGATCTCTCGCGTGCATTTGTGGATTGTTGCGCGCACATGTGGATCTCTCGCGTGCATTTGTGGATTGCTGCGCGCACATGTGGATCTCTCACGTGCATTTGTGGATTGCTGCGCGCACATGTGGATCTCTTTCATTTACCATCCATTGGCTTTTCAGCCATTAGGAGGCAGTAATGTGCAAATTATCACTGACTGTATTTAGAATAGCATACTAACACACTGTTGCTGCACTATGTATACAAGACACAATTTATCTAAATTATGCACCTCTAGTTAAAAAAAATCCAGTTTAAATTTCATTTTATCCAAAAGAATCTTTTATACTAATTAAATATTTGATTCCTAGAATCAGTGTAAATAATGTGCAATATTTACTCTTCTTTATTGATTTATCATATGATTAGGCGACAATTCAGATTAAAAATACAAAATAACTTTTTATTTTATGGGCGTGATTCAAATTAAATAGCCTATGCATGTCATGTGACCAGTTCTTGGGGTAACGCATTACAAGTAACACTGTAATCTGATTACTTTTTCAAGTAACTTGTAAAGTAATGCATTACTGATACATTTACAACAAAATATCGGAGTTGCTTTTTCAAAATAAGTAACGCAAGTTGCTCATTATTCATTTCACTTTTGGTGTAAAATGGCCTTTACATTAGACAAAAACAGAACTGTTTTTTTGTTTGTTTTGTTTATTTTAAGGTGATGTAGTTACATTGTACGTACTCAAATAAGTAGAGAGTAATTAACTACATGCACTTAATATAGAGTTAGGGTCGGGTTGGTTAAGGGTTATTTACTTGTAATTATGCATAATTCACTGTTATTACATGCAGTAACGTGTAACTACGTCACCTTAGAATACTTAAAATTTTTTTATAAAACACAAACAAGCAAACCCAGCCTAGGACAGAAAAAGTAATGCAAAAGTAACATAATATTACTTTTTTACTAAAAGTAAGTAACGCAATTAGTTACTTTTTAGGGAGCAACACAATAAATGTAACGCATTACTTTGTTTAAAAAGTAACTTTCCCCAACACTGCATGTGACAATATAGCCCACTAAGTTCATTGTTACATAGTGTGTAATATGCAGTATTCTAATATTAAATATCAGACATGTTACACAAATGTTAAAGTGAGAATAAATTACCTCGAAATGCTCTTTTAGCAGATGAGATTCAGTTGCATTTTAAGAAATATAAACACGTTTGGAAATCACATGAAACTCTGTTCATCGTTTATCTACTTTTAATGCAAACAAAACACGAGACATGATATACACAAGTGTCGTGAATTTATATTTTACAAAGGCAGGCAAAAATGCTTTGGCAAAAGAAAGCTTACAGCTCTGTGTCCATCTATGGACAGATCTTAGGAGAAAAAAAAACAGGTTCAGAACACATGGAAAGATCACAGTAATCACTAAACAGACTTAAGTAAACCTAATCAACAGTTACAGATCTAAATGTTACTGAATCTGTTATGAAAATTATTCACAGTGAGTGACTTATGAGAACTAACGCTGGTTGTGTTTCGACCAACCATCCAAATAAACAAAATAAAAGTTCAGCATGCAATAATTAAGGCAAGTGAAGGAAACATGGGGGAGAGGTTTTTCTTTTGGCAGTGGCATAAAAGAGAACCATAAAAATAAGACAAAAATGCTTTAAATTCTGATGTTTTCTGTACTTTTTGTGAGGACTTCACATTTAAACCATCTTCGCTTTAATTATAATTTTTTTGCATGTAGTCACTGAGCTGTCTTATAGAAAAGAGCTTTGTGAAGACTTTAATGTTTCACAGAAGAAAGTCAAACAAATCTGAACGTCATGAGAGCGAGTGACAGATTTCTCATTTTTGGGTGCACTATCTCTTTAAAAAGAACGCCATTTTGATTGTATGTCTCACTGAATTTATTATCGTATGTCTCACTGAAGCATTTGTTAGCTTTTCATATTTAAAGTTTGCACGTAACAGTATACCATGCGGTTTTCTGTACCTGTAACACATGCATCAAGACAGGAGAGAGCACCAATCAGAGCGCAGGACGCATGCTTGCCTGTCTGTGGAGACTTTTCACCAAATAAAACACACAAAACCCCACATTCATAGTGCTCAACAATCACATGCATTCACAGTTCACGCGCGAGTCATTCCATCAAACACACACACTCGTGCACCAGTAAAATTTAGTCCATCGATAACTTTCATGATGGTGGTAGCCTACTATCTTACCTTCAGAAACGGCAAGAAATATGGATAAACATAAACGTCAGATGAATGGAAAATGCTTGAATGTGTTTGCCATTGATTTATTAAGAATTGCATGCAGGGACAAATGCATCAGTGCCACATGTTGAGTGGATTGGTTACAGCACTCCAAGTGGTGGTTATAGAAAAAGTAGTTCAAGTGTAGATTTTCAATTTTTAATAACTTTAAAGATTTGACAAGAACTCAGAACTGTAATCAAATTAATTACTAGGACACCATTTCTGATACTTCCTAATTTGCCATTTTGTGCCTTTACCGCCAAATTCATTAAGGTGTTTTTGGAGAATCGCACCGAACACCAAACATTTATTTGGTGTCTTTTGTGAGGCTTGATCTGAATAGGATTTGAGCCAATTTTGGCATAGATTGGACAAGTTTAGAAGGGTTATCCGTGAACAAAAAGGTGCAAAAAATTTAGCCTATAGGGTGAAACCTGAGAAATTGTTCACCATAGTCTTCAAATTTGACTTGTATGCATCAAGTCATTCTGGCAATTATATATAAAATGCTATTTGGCGTTCATGCTAATACAGCCAGTCTTTCCTGGTTAATTCATTAATCCGTTGCATGGTTTGACCAACATGCAAAGTTGTCGAGAGATGGAAAATCTAGTTTGGCGGAAATTAAACCACTAGGATAAGTTCATAAAAAAATGTTTTCTAGGCCATTAGGTTTAAATGATAAAGCTAAAGACACATGCTGGCCTTTCACATTTATCCACTTGGCAGATGCTTTTCTATACATTGCATTTAAGGTACATTTTATTAGTGCATGTGTTCCCAGGAAATCAAACCCATGACCTTGGCATTAGCGCCATGGTTTACTGTTTGAATTGTAGAAATCCTGGAACAGCATTCTAATAAACCAGTCACAATTTAAGAAAAAAAGAGTGTGTTTCAGTTACCATCATTTTCCCTTTTGATTTGAATGGTATTTGGTTAGAATTTGGACTACAGTATATGAAGCTTTTGAGACTATCAACAATTCCTAGTTTATTAAAGCACCCTTACGGTAATTTTATGCCACCCAAACTGGGGTTTGTTAAGAAACGGCAGAGGCTTTGTGAATTGATATAAAGCTAAAAATTAATTAAATCCTAGAAGTGTAAAATTTAAATAATGTATAAATAAAAAACAATTACTAAAAAATGAAATATTTTGTTTACTTGCATTTTACGAGAACATTTACTGATATCAGAGAATTGCGGTCATGCAAATGTGTTGTTACATTATTGAAATATTAACAACAAAATCTCTGCAGCATCAAACTGACTATTTGTTTAGTTCTACATGTAGATTAGTGCAAGAATATTTGATGAATGAGTATTGTAGGAAAAGTGAATGGGTTTCATATCACTTCCTAACTTGTCACATGGCAACAAGCAAAACAAATGAGAAATGTTCAACATGGACACAAACCAACAATGGAAAGACAACAAAAGAAAATATGAATGTCAGGGTTATATTTTAATATCAGTTCAGTTTTCCTCCAATACCAGCGAAATACAAGAAACTACATGTTCTTTGCTTCTTCACTCCAGTCACGATTGGAATTCAAACGAAACACATTGTAGAGCTGTCAATCACGAGGGCCCCGCCCTCCAGTATCCATACTCATGATTAAAAGCAAAAAATTCAAAACAACAAGAGATATAACAGAGAAAGAAAACATAATAATGTGCATAAAACATCTCGTATGGTGATCCCACCCAACATAGACCAGGCAGGGCTAGCTTATCGTATCTGACATGAGCTACAGCTACTCCATTCACAGTCGTCATTTCCGCCCCACGCAGGGGAAAACTAACTTGACCTCCGCCAGCTGGTCCTGATGTGGATTCTCTCTGAACACACGCATGCAATGGGGCGCAGAAAAGGTGCAAACAACAAAACTCGAGGCACGGCTGAAGTGACACTAAATTGGCCTCTTGTATTTCCACTCCCCCTCTGAGACAGCATGAAAACAGAGTAAAGAAGTAAAGCGTGGCACAATGACACAGACGGCCTCAATGCAAAGGATGAGCTGTTAACTGGTTAAAGTAGCAGAACTCTCACTGGACTATTCAAATATGAGGTTTCAAGGTCTTTTAAACACACTTTGCTTAGTAGAAGTGCTACTAGATAATGTGAGGGTGAAACACCGGGTCTAGAAAATTTCCAGGTTATCTTTTCCCCTAATTGGGGATAAATATATATATGTGTGTGATTATTATTATTTTTTTTAAATTATGACATTATTTCCATGCCATTTTTACTGTATTACAATAAAAATTTGTGTAGTTATGTTTTTTTTTTTATTAAAACAGCATTAATTTAAAGGGGAGTGAAACTAACATAACATAATATAATGTATAAATATTTTACAATTTAAATATATTTTTTTTCACAATATGGTAATGAGAACATTTGCTTAATTGTCATGCAAATAATACCTCAATATCTTAAACCTGGCTTAGGTCTTTATAAATTAGAATATAATCATGGCATGAAATATGAGCCGGACGTGTTCACAACAGATTTCATCTGTATATCGGCATGTGTAAGTCTTCCAAACGAGTAGTTTCATCTGTAAAACGACACTTAAAAACATGTAGACGGAGTGTGGATGTGTTGTTTTGATAAAAGTACGTACAACGGCGTATTATACACAACCTTAGAAACACTATGACTAATATCAACAGGGTGTTCACAGTAAAATCAAAAGGCCTTGTAAGGTGTTGTCAAAATGAAATAATCCACTCACACATCCAGTCTGTGAGAAGGGACTCGTGTTGGGTTTGGCGGTCGAAGCCCTTTGGCACTGAGATACACAGTCAGAAACTGCTGTGAGAAGGATATGCATCAAGGCAAAGAAGAGAGTGTAAGTTTGTATGTGTGTGTAGCTTTCCTAGAAACTCTAAAAACAACTATAACCGGACCAGTTTGGCTCTTAAACAGATGTACGTCCATGCTGATCTCTTTAGCTTAAGGTCTTTTGATTAGAAAAACATGTAAGTTTGTGATTTTCTTATGTTTTTATACTCTGCTGGGCTACACTTTATTTTAAGGTGTCCGTGTTACACTGCAATTATACACTGAAGTACTGAGTATTAATAATTAACCACATGTACTTACTATAGGGTTAGGAATAGGGGTTGGTTTAAGGTTAGTTGCATGTAATTGTGCATCATTTATAGTTATTACAACAGTAACTACATGTAACGAGTAACAATGAGACTGTGAAATAAAGTTTGCTTGAGTTTTGTATCTGTCATACTGGATCTTTCTGGAAGTGAAGAGCATCAGAAACTCCCAAAAACAGAACTGAGAGAAACCTCTAAAGGTTTACATTCTACATAAAATAAGTCTTGAAAATAACTGTAACAGTCCGACATAATGCAGCAAGCGCACATTATGTAAAGCATGACTTCAAAATGACTCGTAATGCACAGAATCAATAATTCAAATGCACAGAATTATCTCTCTAGAATGATTTCTCTAGTGTGAAACCTCACAAAATTTCCTATTAGGAGTCGGAAATGAACTCGATATAAAGATGGCACTATACTGTGGTATCGGTCCAGTGGTATCTACAATTTCCCAAAATTCCTGGCCACACCCAGGAGCACACAGAGACTCCATATTCGTTGCATAAGAAATGCGTCATGCAGAAATAAAAGATAATATGCCGAGGGTTGTAGTGATGAAGTGGTAACTGGGGCTCTAGCTTGCGTCAGGGAATAAATCAGAACATGTCCAAATAAAAACATATAAAACATGTCAGTAAGCCACGGCGTTAGAGGGCAAGGATTTTGCGACACTGATAAAGGTCAACAAGCAGAGGGGGTGATGGGAAACCAAGGGGCGTGGATTCAAAGAAAAGAGAAAGACAGACAAGGGAAAGAATGAGAGAGAGAGAGAGAGAGAGAGAGAGGGAGGAATCATCACGCGATTGGCCACCGCTGTGCCACGACTGCTCATGATGGGGCGTCCAGGCACTGGGGTCTGATCCGGTTTAAAATGAGCTGGTGGAGGGCGTAGTCAACCTCTTCCCAATGTAGACCCTAAAAAAAAAAGAACATAATATTTGCATAATATAATATCAATACAGTAAATATTTAATACAAACAAACTAACGTTCAAAAGTTGGAGGTCGGTAAGATTTCTGCTCACCAAAGCTGCATTTATTTAATCAGAAATACAGTAAAAACAAAAATTGTGTGAAATATTATTGCAATTTTAAATAGCTGTTTTCTATTTGAATATATTATAAAATGTAATTTATTCCTTTGATGCAAAGCTGAATTTTCAGCATTATTTATTCCAGTCTTCAGTGCCAAGTAATATTGTTAATTCATCAGCTTTTAAATGTATTGTACATATATAATTATACATACTGGAATAAAACTAAATATAATAGATACATATACTAAATATATTACTATGAAGCAGCACAATTGTTTTCACTATTGTTAATAATAAGATATGTTTTTTAGATGAGCAAATTAGAAACACATTAGAATGATTTCTGAAGGATCATGTGACACTGAAGACTGGAGTAATGATGCTGAAAATTCAGCTTGGATCACAGGAATAAATTACATTTTAAAATATATTTAAAAAAGAAAAGGGTTATTTTAAATTGTAATAATATTTCAAAATATTTCTAATTTTTACTGTATTTTTTAATCAAATTAATACAATCTTGGTAAGCAGAAGAGACTTCTTTGAAAAACATCTTATCGCCCCAAACTTTTGAAAGGTAGTGTATGACCACCCACATTTACATAACGCATATTCAATATTTGGCATCTTGGTGGGGATGTTGTTGCTCGTTTCAGATTGGTTAACAGGTAAGAGCCATACAGGTGCAGTAGCCGAAACAGAGGGTCAGGGCATGTAACACTAAATTACCACTTTCTGGTGCAGGAAACCTTGATTAACATTATAAGTGCACTTCAAGCTTAATGTACAAATAAATACATTTTACCTGCCAAAACGTTTTTACTTCTTAAATTACTTGCACATGTAAGACCATGTAGTTATATCATTTCTTAATAGTCTCAGCATGCATCAACTTCACTGCAGCTATACTCATATGTTGCTCTGAAGTGATTATTGTGAGACGCACAGGTTGAGCTGGTACAGTATATGGTGTGTGTGTGTTGGCACTCACCCCAGTCCCAGTGCCAGGATGTGGGTGAGCAGCAGCGAGGGCATAAACATTTTCAGGAACTCAGCGGAGAACACGCCTCCTTTCTTCATAGCACCCGTCTTTCTCATGCTCAGAGACACCGATCCAGAACGCTTCGGGTGGCGGAAGTGGAATTCCCTGTGAGCGGTCAAAGAGAACCATTACACTAATGTCTCACTGAAAATGCAGAACACTTTAACTCCCAACACTCCCAGCACCTTAAACTGAGGGCTAATCATTTTTTTTTTATAAAATAAAAATCTAAATAAAAAATCGCTTGAATTAAATATCAAAATAAATTAATACATTTTAAATAAGTAAATATAATTATTTGAATTAATATATAAGAAAATAAATAATATAAAAATAAGAAAATGGTTGAATTCCCTTTGAGCGGTCAAAGAGGACAATTATACTTCTATCTAAACTGCAGAACACTTCTGTTGTGAGCTTGGTACCTTACTGAGAGAAGAAAAAATTAAATTAAATAAAAATACATGTAAAAATTAAATTAAATTTAAAATAAAAAAAATTTAATAAAAAAATTTTTTTTCCTCAATTAAAAATACATTTAAAATAAAAAAATATTTAAATATATAATAATATATAACATTATAATAAGTCATCATGAAATCAAAAATGACCCTATTTACTTTCTTAGCGCACATTACTAGTCTTGAGGTGAACAATTAATCCATGCAAGATAATACACATAAAAAAATTGTTTGTTGTGAAAATCATTAATCAAAATGTGAATATTTGCTTCCGTGCGCTAAAGTAAAACCCCGCCCTCTATTCAATACTCTGTTACACTTGGAAATACGTCACAAAACGGAAGTTTTCTGGTTCACGGGGACTTCAAAATAAATAAATAAGAAATAAGAAATAAAGCTATTTTTAAGAAATACATAATATTTAAAATCAATCAATCAAATATTTTAAATAAAAAAAAAAGAGAAAATAAAAGAGAAACAAAAACATTTTCACAGAAAATAGAATATTTTATGAATATAAAATAAGTATATTGGATTTTAGAAATGAATACATTTTCCATGGGGCAATATGTCACACATGATGAAACTGTGAACATACACACAAAATGGTTTAATATGGGTTCTTACTTCGGGGGAATGTTCTCTGGTCGACTGGACCAGTCTGCCACCCAACTCTCCCCTTTATTCATGAGGATATCATCCTCTTTGTCCCTGTCCAGACTATCATCATCTGACTGAAAGAGAGATGAGAAATGACCGCACTCATTAAAGGTGTGCTTCTTAAATAACAGTACTATCCCGCTAGATTCACTGTTAAACAGTAGTTCAGTAATGACTCTAGATTACGGTGTACCTGACAGTCTCTCTCGCTGGGCATCTCCACATCAAACATGATCTGCCCCTCATCCTGGTCAGGACTGTGTGGTCGTGGTGGGCTGTAAACACACATCAAAGAAAACTAAAATACAGATCAGAGAAAACAAACCAAATCAGACGCCTGAATCATGTGTGGAGTGAATTACACCGTATTGAAAGCTGCAGATCTGAGAATAAAAGTGCTAAATCAAAGCTCTGTACATGTGGAAACACACTCAGAGCTTTAAAAAAAATGTACAGTACAGACCAAAAGTTTGGACACATTACTATTTTTTATGTTTTTGAAAGAAGTTTCTTCTGCTCATCAAGCCTGCATTTATTTGATCAAAAATACAGAAAAAAAAATTAATGTTGTGATATATTATTACAATTTAAAATAATTGGTTTTCAATTTATTATACTTTAAATTATAATTTATTTCTGTGATGCAAAGCTGAATTTTCAGGATCATTACTCCAGTCTTCAGTGTCACATGTGACATCCAGAAATCATTCTAATATTCTGATTTATTATAAGTGTTGGAAACAGTTCTGCTGCCTAATATATTTGATGAATAAAAGGTTAAAAAGAACTGCATTTATTCAAAATTAAAAAATATTTTCTAATAATATAAATCTTTACTATCACTTTTTATCAATTTAACACATCCTTGCTGAATAAAAGTATTGATTTATTTTTAAAAAAAGAAAAAAAAATACTGACCCCAAATTACTCACCCCAAAAGATTTCTATTTTTAAAACATTTGCTTCTTTTTTTTTTTTTATTCATCAAAGTATCCTAAAAAAGTATCACAGGTTATGAAAAAATATTAAGCAGCAGAACTGTTTCCAACTTTGATAATGAATCATCATATTAGAATGATTTCTAAAGGATCATGTGATAGACTGGAGTAATGATCCTGAAAATTCAGCTTTGCATCACAGAAATAAATTATAATTTAAAGTATAATAAATTGAAAACCAATTATTTTAAATTGTAATAATATATCACAATATTTTAAAAAATCTGCATTTTGATCAAATAAATGCAGGCTTGATGAGCAGAAGAAACTTCTTTCAAAAACATTAAAAATAGTAACGTGTCCAAACTTTTGCATTAATTGCACAAATTCCATTCATTTTATTCATAGCGAAATGGATTTTGAATGATAACTTCTAAACCTTCAGAGACAGCCCTACTGTGAGCGAAGGGGTTGTTAATCGATAGCATTTGCTTCAGAAAACCACGTCAGACTGCATTATTTCAACTTAGTTTTAAAATCATCGCGTTTAACAGCAGAATTTGTGGTGAAAAACTACATTACCCATGATGCTGTACAGAACATTCCACCAATCAGTCGAAATGTAAACGTAAATCGAGTTGGTCTCCCAACACTCTCAGAATATTTAAATATTTCAATATATATGCATATTTTGCATATATATCATTGCTTATGACGCTTTAACGAAGACTCTTTAAAAATCCCAATGGGAGAAATGAATGGAAATAATACTTCCGGAGCTGCTAAAAAAGGGGGCGGGTGCTAATGCACTATAATAACCCTGGTTTGGTGAGTAGTCCACTCATTTTTAGCCAATCAGAAACATTCTCTTCCTGTCAATCATTTTGATTGTTTGAGTTTGAAGAGCAAACCTGTCATACCTATTGCAGGATGAACTGCTGGGGCTGGACTCGTGTTGGGCATCCAGCAGGATTTTCTCCATGTCTCCGTTATGGATGGAGGAGGAGGAAGGCACGTGCTCCAGTCCTCCTGTTAGGACCTCCTCTTCCTCCTGCACGGCCTCCAGGGCCTGTGAAGCCTGGGACTCGCCTTGGTTCCCATTCCCCAGCAGAAGCAGCGAGGGCAAGCTGGCGTTCTGCTGCTGAGTGTTTCCGTTCATCTCCAGCTCCACCCAGGACCCTAAGAAGACAGAACAGTCATTAGCATCAGCTCCTGCTCCTCCACAGTTCCTGCATTTAAATGGGCGTAGTTTGATTTTAATCCAGTGAAATAATTTAGTCTTTCATGAGAGTTTCTAACCTCTCTCTAACCCTTAGTGTACGTGTCCGCTGGTGTGGAGTTGAGCGGGCGTTTTCAATTCATTCTCTAGGCAGACTCATTCAGGGGATTGTGGGATTGACATCAGGACAGAGTAGGCTATGGGAGAATGCCTGCATTTTAAGCAAATGGGGAGCCAAAAACACACACATTTTGCTCAAAAGTGAATATGAGACTGCCTTCTAAGAACACACATCCTCTGTTGACCTGGTGCAAACATGAGACACGTATGCGTCCCAGTTGAACCTCACTGTTGCTAGGCAACACAGAGATCCACAGACGGGTCCCGTGATGCTTTAATAACAGGATGGAGTGATGGGATGTTGCTAGGCATTGTTTTGTGGCTGCTATGGTGTTCTGGGTGGTTGGTTTCAAGTTTCTGCTGTTGCTCCAAACAAAATAGAAGTAAATTCTATTAAAGGGATAGTTCACCAAAAAAAAATTGAATCTGTCATTAATTACTCACCCTCATGTCGTTCCAAAACCATCATAAAAGTAATCCATGTGACTCCAGTGGTTTAACACCAATTTTATGAAGTGGTTATTTACGTGAGTTCTTTGTTTGTGCAAAAAACATAATTTACCACGTTATTTCCAAAATATTTATTTACAATATGATGTTTTTACTATTTTTCTGGGGCTTGAAAGGGGTAGTTGCGTAGACTGTCAATGGAGGGACAGAAAGCTCTCAGATTTCATTAAAGGCAGGGTAGGCGATTTGTTCCAGAAAGATTTTTTTGTTATGCTGGTTGAAAGTCTCTTTACATACTGATAGCAATCACTAAGTTAAGTGGTCTAAATGTATTTATATGTATATATAATCTTTGGAATGCAAAAGACCATAAAATGGTCGTCTAAATTGAATGGTACAATGTCCTACCTGCCTGTCGACATATCTCTGCACACTTGTTCGAACAGACATCAAGTGATGTGACTGATGTATCAGCACAATTCATGCTATGCAGAGTTAGACAGACGTCAGTCACCGAGCGCCACAAACGAAACAGCAGCCGCCTTATACAGTTCCTCCTGAACCAAAACATCCAGCTTATGGTGCGTTCACGCCATAAATACTGGAAGAGATGGAAACCTGTATACTTGGAGCAGTTCGTGACTTGAATTTGCACGTTTCTGTGCCAACACTATCAACATCGAAATGAATCTGCAGCCGTCAGGTGGTACAGCAGTCAGGTGGTGCAGCAGTCAGGTGGTACAGCAGTCAGGTGGTACAGCAGTCAGGTGGTACAGCAGTCAGGTGGTACAGCAGTCAGGTGGGACAGCAGTCAGGTGGGACAGCAGTCAGGTGGGACAGGCCAGTGCTCTTTATGTTGTTTATGTGTATTATTATTGTAATGTTATGTGCTTTGAGACATGATGAGGTAGTTTAACGCCGTCTCTCGTCTCATGACGCTTTGCAAACTCTGCTGTGCGCGTTCATGTTCTGAAGGAGGCGTGGCTTATGCTTTCAAAGCTATTGCTAGCCTCTCCGAAAATTGCCTAGATGCCTACCCTACCTTTAAAAAAGTTTTAATTTGTGTTTCGAAGATGAACGAAAGTCTTACAGGTTTGGAACGATATGAGAGTGGGTAATTAATGACAGAATGTTCATTTTTAGGTGAACTAACCCTTTAATTTAATCATTATCACAACTAACCTTTTAAAACATCAAGGGAAATAACCAACAACATTGCAGCACTAATAAGCCAGCATCCTGTTTAAATGAGCATGTCTGATCATCTTATTATGGCAAAATCCTTCACTAGAGGCCAGCCCACAACAATGAACTCTCGTATTTCCCCACAGTCATGGGCATGTTGCCATGGCAGACTATTTTCCACCAGCTCTTGTTGTCACACTGCATCACAACAAACCTCAGACTTACCACAGACTTGCATTGAAGGAGGGACCCAAGCCATATCTGGTACCACGTAGTAACCACCATAACAACTGCATAGCAACACCTTGACAACGTGCTGACGAGTTCTGCATGGGCGAGCACTACTCACATTCTAAAAAATATATAAAAACCTAACATGGCCACATCCTAGGCCTAAAAGTGATGAATGACTGACTATCGATATGGTAAAATATTCAAATGAATGCACAGATATTATAACAAACCAGCTCTAGTTGCACTGATCCTGGAGCAGCTCCGATGGAATTCACTGCAGGGAAGGAGCGGGAGGAAGGGAGGGATTATGTAATCTCTGGCACATCAAACCACTCGCTGCTTTCCCTCTCCCATCCCCCCGCTGTGTCTGTAACCCAGATCTGTCTGTGTGCCACAGATGCTGAGAAACCTACTATTCACCACCACTAAATGATAACTAGTAAACAGAAGGACTCATTTTAATGAGTCTGCACCATCTGAAAGCTCTCTAGAAGACAGAGTGCATCTCAAAAGCTATCGAATTGCCTATTTAGACAGCATTTTTGGGCATCATAGGATGTACAGTATACATGCTGTCTGGTTAGGAAGGCAAAACACTAGGTTTATGAGTGTAAACCGGATAGGTAAACAAAGCCAGAATAATTTTACCACTGTAATGTGACAAATTTCCGAGTGCAATAGAATATTCAAGAATGATTGTAGGATGGGACTTGATTTTATACGTCAGGAATTGATTGGATGGTGAAAAGTGAGATTTGATATGAGGGGATGAGATGAGACCAGCTGAAAAGGAAAATCTGAAAAGATCACAAAATATTTTTTTCTTCTTCTTCAGAATAAAGTGCATTGGTGAATTTACACAACAAGAGTATGAAGGTGTATTAAGAAAATAAAATTGCATTTTTTTATTTTTTTTTACACATCATGTTGACTTGTTTGGACATGTCCCTTGGGGCTTCTTGAAAGATTCCAGATGGTTTCAGAGATACTGTCACCTGTCAAATCACATGATGGACCTTAAATTACTTTTTTACATCACTTTACAACTAGTGCAACCACTATATGCATTAAATATGAATTTGAATATGCGTTCAGCTAACTAATAGCATCTAACAATAGTATTCTTCCAAAGAAATTATCCCAAAAATAAGCACATTGAGCCTGAGCACACTTATACATTCTCCAAGTTCTATAACATTTGCAGATATATGCATAAATGCATTTTGAAGATTCATCTACATTATATTCAAATCTACAATGCTTGTGCAATAATTAAGAGTAATAGTTAATATTTGATTCTAGAGGATGCAACTATATGCACTCCAAACCATATATTGTTATGCACAAACAAACAAAATAAAGGAAATATGGTTTGCACTTCACTTCGTATGTGCAACCAATGGAATTGTTCAGAGGTACAGAATGAATGTGAAAAATGAAGAAAATGTGCTGAGGTTTGAGGTCATCTGACCAGTAAATCATTATCTGACCGCTTTGAACACACAAAGATGAAAAAAAGGGGAAACAACACAGGGAAATGTCTCAATATAGACTGCCGTTTTCAGGACAGGGCGGGCAAACACAACATTTACTAAATTATATCAAATTAACCTTTGTGTTGACTTAATTGTGGTATTCTGATAAAAGAAACCAACTAATGAGATTTCAGTTTTTAAAAAGATAAAAATATAAATGTATTCAATATGTAATAATAACCCATGATGGGGGTATGAAGTAATGCTTAACTGGAATAACCCAGCTACTAAAACAAAAACAGAATGGAGCACACAATGAACAGTAAAATATTAAGGCCATAGCCAGTTAAATTAAGCCGAAATAAATTAAGCTCTCCTACAGTTTCATTAGTTATTTACACGCCCCCGCCTCCATTTTTCTCAGTACCCCTCTTCGCTTTGTTTTGATATCAACGTAGCCCCGCCTCCACGGCGCTCGAACTTAAAATCAAACGAACGGTTGGCTAACGTTCCATCAATCATTAAGAGTTGCCAAGCAACGCCACATCATTCATTCTCATTCGCTCTCGCGTTATGACGCCATCTTAATCTCCCGCCCTTTAACCCCTCCCCTAAGAGAAAGGAGGAAATTCCAGCCATTGAGCGAAGTGAGACAATAGATGTTGCATAACAGCGTTTTAAAGCTCCATAGAAAAATAAAACGTGCACATACAACAGATGTAAAGCGACATTAGGATCCCTCCCGACTTTTCCCTGCAGAAACAAGGACGGGGTTTTACCGTTGAGTCCCTGTTCTTCATTGTTGTTGAGCTGCGCGGCGGCTGTGGTGGACATGTTGCCTCTCCAGTCACTCGCGTCCCCTGCTCGTGAACGCGCGCGTGCTCATTCATCTGCGGCCCCTGAATGGCTCCACCTGAACGCAGGCGCAACGTCATCACATTCAGAACATTCATTTCAATAACATTTACTAAATAAATAAAAAATGCACAAAACAGAAGTATAGGCAACAGAAAATTATACTTCTGTTTTGTGCATTTTTTATTTATTTAGTAGATGTAGACATAGATGGACAGACAGACAGATAGATAAACAAAAGATAGATACATAAATAGACATAGATAAATACAGTTAGACAGACAGATACAAATATATTGATGGATACAGACATATAGTAAAAAAAAAAAAAATATACATACATATAGAGATAGACAGACAGATAGAGATAGACAGATAGACACATACATATAGAGATAGACAGACATATAGAGATAGACAGACAGATAGAGATAGACAGATAGACACATACATATAGAGATAGACAGACATTTAGAGATATACAGACAGATAGACACATACATATAGAGATAGACACATACATATAGAGATAGACAGACAGATAGACATACATATAGAGATAGACAGACAGATAAGACACATACATATAGAGATAGACAGACATATATACATACATATAGAGATAGACAGACAGATAGAGATAGACAGATAGACACATACATATAGAGATAGACAGACATATAGAGATAGACAGACAGATAGACACATACATATAGAGATAGACAGACAGACACATACATATAGAGATAGACAGACATATAGAGATAGACAGACAGATAGACACATACATATAGAGATATACAGACAGATAGAGATAGACAGACAGATAGACACATACATATAGAGATAGACAGACAGATAGAAACATACATATAGAGATAGACAGATAGATAGACACATACATATAGAGATAGACAGACAGATAGACACATACATATAGAGATAGACAGATAGATAGACACATACATATAGAGATAGACAGATAGATAGACACATACATATAGAGATAGACAGACAGATAGACACATACATATAGAGATAGACAGATAGATAGACACATACATATAGAGATAGACAGACAGAGAGACACATACATATAGAGATATACAGACAGATAGAGATAGACAGACAGATAGACACATACATATAGAGATAGACAGACAGATAGACACATACATATAGAGATAGACAGATAGATAGACACATACATATAGAGATAGACAGACAGATAGACACATACATATAGAGATAGACAGATAGATAGACATACATATAGAGATAGACAGACAGATAGACACATACATATAGAGATAGACAGACATATAGAGATAGACACATACATATAGAGATAGACAGACAGATAGACACATACAGATAGAGATAGACAGACAGATAGAGATAGACAGACAGATAGAGATAGACAGACAGATAGACACATACATATAGAGATAGACAGACAGATAGACACATACATATAGAGATAGACAGATAGATAGACACATACATATATAGAGATAGACAGACAGATAGACACATACATATAGATAGACAGACATATAGAGATAGACAGACAGATAGACACATACAGATAGAGATAGACAGACAGATAGAGATAGACAGACAGAGATAAATATACAATGCTGATATAAATGTGCTGAAATCCTGAAAATAATGTTATTTAGTTTCAATGACAAGTCTATATTTTTATATGCGTATTACGGATGTTGCCCCTAAATTGTAAGGCAACATACATTGTCTATATGTACTGCAATAATGACAACCTAAAAACCCACTAGTACGGTTCACAGATCACCAAAACCTAAAATAGCTCAGGCACAGATTCATCTCTGGATGTCCTATTTGTTCCTGCTAACCTAAATATGGGGCAGATGTTTAAAGAAAAGTGATTCTTCTCTGTATAATCATCTCTTACCTGCTTTATAATAAAATTACATTTGAATGGATTCTCCTTTGCTGGAAAAATGACCCCAAGAAGTTTAGTTTTTCAGTCTTAAAATTAAGTTTTATTTTTACATTTGGGTTTTACAACTAAGATAAAGGGAACATAATTCTGGGTTTGTTCATATACAGCAGGCCTGATTTCCATGTAAACGCACTCCATTATACAGAATCATTCTGCACCAATCAATCAACAGCTCAAAGACTCAAGTCACATGACTGCATTAAAACACTGAATACTGTCAAGGACATGATTTAAATTTTCGAAAATTTATATAAAAATATCTAGAGCATTCTTTACCTCATAGGAACCATTCTGTATTAAAAAGCCGCAAATAAAACGACACACATCATAAGATGCCGAAAATCATAAGACATTATAAAACATGCACATCTGCACAAACAATTACTTAAGACTTAAAATATTTGTGTGTCCCTATTAAAAGAGATAAAAAGTCTCCCTTCCCACAAAGACTAATATATTGCATAAAATTAATGCCACAATTAGTTGTACCCATTAGGGACTTAATGTAGGGAATAATGTAGCTATTCGGGAACCCTGCAACTTCAAGTCAATTGCACTTGTGGATAAATGTCAGGCATTAGACTGAGCGTTAGGTGAAGGAAACGTCCTGTTGCACCAGGCCAGAAGGGAGCGATCAGAGCATGAGGTTTTGTACAACTGATTCAGTGTTAATCATGATTATGCAAACTTATTAAACAGGATTTTGTGGGTTGCTTGAGGGTCGTTTTGGTTGCGTGTTCGAGACGTGGAAAAATCTCCCAGCAGTGCATGGGGTTTCTGATTAAAGCTAAAACGGACAGATCAAAATGTGCAAAATAAAAAAAACCAAAACCAATACAGTAATACAACTAAAAATCCCTTCTCCGGCCTACAGTGTATCAATTAACGTAATAGAATAATCCAAAGGTTTTTTCGTGTACTACAGTGGTTAATATTAAGACTATGAGTTTCAGGAGAGAGGTTGTGCATGGATACCAGATTAGCATGTATCCCGCCTTACTCCTGGAGCTAGGAATGAGGACGAAGCAGTTTGAAATTCCTAATTCAGTTTCTCCTGGAATATGTAAAGGTTATTGACAGTCGCCAGTGCAACAATGTTATCCTGAGGATGCCAGGAGGTGTAGAGGATCTTTCTGCTGAAGTCCAGGCAGTCCACGCCGATCTCGTTCCTCTTGCGTCTGCTCCCCGCACACACACGCCAGGTCTTGAGCGGGAGGCCGGGGGAGCCGCTCTCCCACGAGGCCTCGAGGGTCGCGTCGCGCTGGGCATCCCGATCGAACATCCGGAAGAAGTTGTTATAGGACCCCGTCATGACCTCACTGAGAATGGAGATGAAAAATAAGAGAGTAATTAGGCAGAGCTCTCTCTTTTTTTATATAAGAAAACAAACAAAGTCTATCCATCCATCCATCCATCCATCCATCCATCCATAGTATCTGTGTGTGTTTATCTCAGCCAAAAAGCCATTGTTGCAAAGTAAAGTACAGTGAAAATTTGGCTAAAAAAAATCCAGTTTTCTATAACTAAGCTAAGGTAAAAATATATATTTTTAAATGTTTTCAAATGTAAATGGGATAAATGTGTCAAATATAGGGTTTAATTTCATTCAATCCATTTCAGAAGTTATTACTGACATTGAAAGTTTGGGTCGATAAGATCTTTTAATGTTTTTGAAAGAAGTCTCTTCAGCCCAACATTTATTTGATCAAAAATACAGAAAAAAATAAAATTTAAATTGTGAAATATTATTTAAATTCAAAATAACCTGTTTTTAAATGTAATTTATTCCTGTGATCAAAGTTGAATTTTCAGCATCATTACTACAGTGTCACATGATCCTTCAGAAATCATTCTAAAATGATGATTTGATGCTCGAGAAACATTTCTTTTTTTGTGCTTTTTTAATTAAGATTCTTTGATGTATAAAAAGTTCAAAATTACAGCATTTACTTAATCTTTTGTAACATTATAAATGTCTTTACGGTCACTTTTTTGATCAATTTAATGCATCATCGCTGAATAAAAGTATCAATTTCTTACTGACCCCAAACATTTGAATGGTAGTAATACGTTTATAAATATAAAATTGTTATCTTTAATATCTGCAAAAAATGTAATGTACTTAAGCTCAAAATCAGGACGTTTCTGAAACAGTATTGTGTGTGTCTGTATTTGATAAAGCTCGAGTCTGATAAACCCTCTGTTCACAGTGATCTGGCAGGAAGACCCCGCAGTGAGAACACACAGCTCATGCCTATTCAAGGTTTGTTTTGCATTTGCTTTTATCATAAACTGAAGATGCTTTAGTCATTAAAAGAATGTGTGGGAGCGTCATAATGATGCAGCACACGAGTCACGTCTCATCTCAGAACATCTCCTCACCTGTCGTCGCCCCCCCAGCAGCACTCAAACTTATCAAAGATGCAGTCGTTCTCGTACAGAGAGCACAGCTTACTCCTGAGATAACCATGAACCTGATGAGAGAAAGAGAGAGAGAGAGAGATCAAAGTCACACAACATGCTGATGGTACTTCAGTGCTTCTGATATAAGGACTCGACAGCAAAGAAAGCTTGTTTATGATTCAGGCCCTGTTTACACCTGGTATTAAGATGCGTTTTGGTCGATCCAATCACAAGTGGACGACGCCCAATACAGGTGTAAACGGGGTCTAAAATGTTTTGAGCTTGTCCACTTTCAACCACTTCCAGAGGTAGTGGAAAACACATTCGACCGGATTGCTTCTGTAGTGTAAACGCTCATGTCAATTGAATTCAATTGAAAAATAAGCCAACGACCCAAAATGACTTGAAGTCGGTCATGCATTCACTTTTGAATCATGACTATCTGGACATGCAGACTAATTATTTCTAAATCCAATGTGCAAGAGCTCAGAATTTATAACAACACTAATTTAAATATATCATTAATGTAGTGCATCATAAGCCACGTTTTTATAATCCAAATACATCCTGATGGCTTCTCCTTTATTTACTGCTGAATATTCTGAGCCTTGCATTATGGAAAAATTATATTTTCAAGGAATGCAAAATCACCACATTAAAATTTGAGAAGTAAATTCCTGATGCCACCTAGTGGTCAATGTTGCTAAATCAGTATTTTGTTTAAAGGAGTAATTCACACAAAAAGAAAATTATCATTTACTAGTTTCCAGCCTCTTTCATGGAAAAGGTGAAACTTTAAAGAATGTCTTGGTTGTTTTTTCCCCACGTAATTACAATTAAAGTAGAGTCAAAAAGAACACAAACATATTAGAAAAGCGGTTCAGATGCTGTTTTCCAATTCTTCTGAATTCATAAAATATCTTTGATTTAAGTTGTTACTGGTTAATAATCCAGGAAGTCTTTAACTGCTGCAAGTGGATCATTGAGTCTGGATCGGCACGATACGAGATCGAATCACTCTCAAGGGGGTCGCACACCGGACGCGCAGCTCGGCGGCGCGCCGCGCAGCGCCACGTCTTTTAAATTCGAGCACACTATTCTCTATGAGAGTACACACACTGGCGGCGCCTTTCGGCGTCTGTCCGCGGCGGCTCAGGACCGTGTTCAAAATCCTGCCGCGCCACAGAGCGCCATTTACATAGTTTTATATAAAATGTACATGTGTGTGTCTCAAATCGTAGTTAATGTATATACGGACTTCACCCTGTGCTGCAATATACATTCAGTTTTATATTTATTTACAGAAATCAGAAAATTGCTGATGTTATCGGATTTTCAGGTGACAGTTGTCCTAGACGCGGCGCGGCGCTGAGCTGCGCGTCCGGTGTGCGGCCGCCTTCAGACTAACGTCTTGTGAACTGGATCAACCCATGTAATCTTTTACAAAGATCCAATTTAATAGAACGACTGGTTCACAAACTGGGCATTGCTACATTTCATTAAGATGCCAAAGATGAATTTAAAGATAATGAAGGAATATTTAAATACTCAAACAAGGTATGACTTCTAAAAACATGAAATTTAGCACACAGACCATTTTTACCATAAGTGACTTTAATGGTGCTTTTCTAAATTTTAAATCCCCAGTCCAAATTAATTGCATGAATTAAAGCAGGACATTCTTAAAGTAATGGTTCGGAGTAACTTCAACCTAGGGTCCTTTGCACCATGACCTCGAGCCAAACACCCCCCTAAAAGCCTTTTTTCCCTTGGTTGAACATTATTAAAGTTAGAGCTTATTTAGAGATATCAGCCGGATGGTTTAGTGCAGGCGCTAATGGATCCAAGGTTGTATCCTGTAAATTACCCCACTAATAATGCCTGGAATGGTACCAAACTTCTACAGTAGTACAAATAGGGACTGTACTCATAAAACTAGGCATTGGAAAGTTTGTAAGTGCATCAGGAGTTTATTTAAATAACACTTGCCTGATGGCTAATGCTACCGCTAACCCGGACGTCGAGGTCACTTCCGTGGCAGAAAGCGATGCATAAGGATGAAGTGTAACGACGCCCAGTTCCAGGAATGCACTAATATATTGTTGGTAGTACCAGTTTGCAACAATTATTAGTTAACACCAAGTTGTCAACACTTCGGAAAAAATTATAAAAAATTCACTAGCTTTTTCCTTACACTTGTGAGTTTTGCAAAGGACTTTTACGGGCTTTTCCCAAATCACTGAAGTGACCTCGACGTCCGGGTTAGCGGTAGCATTAGCCATCAAGCAAGTGTTATTTAAATAATCTCCTGATGTACTTACAAACTTTCCAATGCCTCGTTTCATGAGTACAGAACCTATTTGTACTACTGTAGAAGTTTGGTACCATTCCAGGCATTATTAGTGGGGTAATTTACGAGATACAACCTTGGATCCATTAGCGCCTGCACTAAACCATCCGGCTGATCTCTCTAAATAAGCTCTAACTTTAATAATGTTCCACCAAGGGGGAAAAGGCTTCTGGGAGGGGTGTTTGGCTCGAGGTCATGGTGCAAAGGACCCTAGGTTGAAATTACTCCAAACCATCCCTTTAATTTCTCATTTAGTGTTGCACAGAATATTTGGAACATGATCATTTTTATTTAACTATTCCTTATATTTACATCCCTTTATTTTATATAACTATTCCTATAATTTCTTTCAAGTGTATGACTGCTTTGGTACACCAAAGTGATATGGATTATAAAAAAATAAAAATAAAATAAAAATCCCCCAGTGACAGAAACATCACCTGGTAATAGGCCTGTCATGATTATTGATAAATCATTGGATCGTGGTTATTCGATCTAATCCCAACTATTTGAGATAATTGTGCAGTTTAAATTTCAAATCACATTTTGCCAAAGAACATAATAAAAAAAAAAAAACTGTTGTTAAGTACCAAAGATAGTCAAAAGTCTGCCTTTTCATGGTTCATGGGTTTAATCAGACCGCATTATATTAATTTTCAGAGAATTATACATGTATAATTTGTACTAAATTTGTATAAAGATGATTCTCAACTATGTTATGAAAGATATAACGGAATGAATTGTATACACCATTTTACTTTACGCAATATGTGGGTAAAATGGCCATAAATTAATATTCCCATTCAATGCAATGTATCTATACACTGTATCTAATTTGCACATTAATGTGTTCTTGGAGCAACATTTAATGAAAAAAGAAGTGTAATAATTGGAGTAATGATTGGCAACATTTTAATAATAATATCTAATATTTTATAGGAATATTGATGTATAATTTATTTCCATATTCACTTGTTGTGTCTCCCAAAATGCCTGATAAACATGCTTTAAGTCCTGATGTCTCTACAGTGGACATGTATGCAATCAATGCCCTAATTTTTTTATTTGAAACCCCATAACATTTTCCTGAGATGTTGGTTTATGAAATAGTGGTTAGTTGGTTAATAGATGTTGGTTTATTTGAAAAGTAGTCTGATTTAAATTACAATTACAATATATTATCATATTTCCATAAGAGTGCTACATTTGATCACTAAATTAATGATCACAAATACATTTGATCACTAAACAAATTAAGAAGTTGTTTTCATGGTATAACCTCCAAACATTTGGTTATCTCTGAAAAGTCCTGAATGTGCTCTTTACAGGACACCCAGGTTGTGACATGTGACATGTATGGTGTCAGAGAAATTCACTAAAATATAATGCCCACTACAGTGAACAAAAGTCTATTCCTGGGTCCCAGGAGGATATAATGTGTCAGGCTTACACTGTGATGTAAACTAAACATATTTAAATCATTAATCACAATTTTTTGTAATGGCAATTAATCGTCAGCACAAAATTCATGATCTCTTCAGGCCTACCTGGTATATTTCCACCGGCCGACTCTCCATGTGAAGGTCCCAGATCTTGAGGGTCAGATAATCTCTGGTCATCATGTATCGGCCGCTGTGACTGAACTTGACGTCTGAGATGGATGAGATGATTTCAGAGAAGAAGGACCGTGTGCTGGGGTCCTCGGGTTCCTCAAACACTACACAGAAACACACGATAAATGAGTTCTGAAGGGTTTACTCCATCAGTGAAAGGAAAGTGAAAGAAACTTCAGAAACTAACATTTTGAGTGTTGGTCACACAGAGCGGACGCCCGCATGTCACACAGGCGCACTGAGCCCTTGCTGCTGCCGTACACAAACGTGTTGCACTGGAGCGGGTGAAACTCTGAAGCCGTGATCACCTCCGTCAGCTCCTCCATGTTGGCCGGCTTGATGTCAACAATGTCTGAGTCAGTGGTTAAGGGCTAAACTTCAGTAAGACCGTGTATAATATGAGGGAAAAAACATGAAAAACAATTCAAAGGAAGAGGTAAATCACCCAATCACCAATGCTTTGCTAACTACTATGAAACATTCATCAAGATACATTTACTGGAGATGCAAAAATGACATGAAATATGAAGTCTTGTTTTCTGTGAAATTGATCAAAATGAAATGAGTTTTGCTTAAAACAAGAACAAATATCTGCAGAAAAATCGACTTAATTCAAAGGGAAACTTTTGATCATTTGTTCTTGTTTTAAGCATAAACTCACTTAATTTTGTTCAATTCTTCAAGACTTAATTTTACATGCATCTCAAGTAAATGTATCAAAGATGTTAAAGGTATAGCGGAGGATCTTTCCAAATTTTAGATAAGACCCGCCCTCTCCACTTTTTGAAAAGTTTGATTGATTCACCAGAATGATTGACAATTAGGAGGACCAATAGTTTAGAGTAGAGTTCTCAACGGGCCTGAAAATTACAACCCGACCCGACCCGGCCCGTGGCTTTTAAAGCCCGGACCCGATGTAACCCGACACATCAACATGAATTATCTGACCGAACCCGGCCCGCGGCCCGACGCTGCGTTATATCCGTTATAAACGGATCAACGCATTTTTTTTCTTTTCTCATACACGTATTATCATGACCAGCAGACGGGAATTCAAATCAACCTTTAATGTTCACGCCCTTTAACAATACAAACAACTGAAACAATAAACTTTAAATATATTAATAGGCTATATAAATATGCCTTAAATAAAAATCTTCACACAATAATAAATAAAAAGAACTCAAACATGTACCCAGCCAGCGGGCGGGCTACTTTTCACACCACACAATTTTTGAAGAATTTTTAAACAAAATAGGCCTAGCCTACAAATATAATCGTATACTTACTTTTATTTACTTTTCACCAACTCCATCTTCTTCTCCAGGCCAGGCTAAAGGCGTGCACGCAGCGGTCAGGTCTGCCTCCGCCCCTCTCCATGATGCACGTTACACGCAGTAGCCAGCCTTTCTTTACGGTGCGATGATTAATAAATGTTTTTTTTTGTTTTTTTTTCACTGAGCGGAAAAGATTAAGCCCGACGTCCAACCCGACCCGAGTCATTTGTTTATATTTTCGACCCGAACCCGGCCCGAACCCGCGGGTCCCGTCGGGTTTGTCGGGCCGACTCGACCCGTTGAGAACTCTAGTTTAGACTACCCACCAGGAAGTAAAACATCCTCTGCTATACCTTTAAGACACACACACACACACACACACACACACACACACACACACACACACACACACACACACACATATATATATATAAACAGAACAAAAATACTGAGGAAGACAAATGATTTGCATTTCATGCAACATTTCATGCCATACCATTATGAATTTAAGATTTTCAGCTCTGATTTAATAACTTTTTAATAAAAAATGTTGTTCACAGCATAAATCACTATAATTTATGTTTGTTTTAAATGTATATTTTTCATTCCTGTTCTGTTCTGTATATTGTTACATTTATAGTATTTGTTGTTGAGTGCGGGGAACTAAAATGTTTACAGTGTTTATAATGTTTGTATTATTGTTTTATATACCAGTATTTTACATTATTTCTGAATGTAATAATAAAGTGTGACTTACACACCGACGCAACTTATCTGTGCTTTTTTTCTCTCAAAGATGGTGCGACTTATCTTTCAGAATTAATTTTGAATGATTTCTGAAGGATCATGAGACACTGAATGTAATGGTGCTGAAAATTAAGCTTTGATCACAAGGAATAAATTACATTTTAAAATATATTAAAATAGAATAAGTGCTATTTTAAATTGTAATAATATTTCACAATATTACTGTTTTTACTGTATTTTTGACATAAAAAACTAAATCTTACTGACAGTAGTGCGTGAATAAACAAAAATGTATGAACAGGATACTGAAGCTTCGGTCGGTGAAGTCCAGGTGCCATAGGTTGACCCTGAGGTCATCGGCGGACAGATACGTCTCGTTGTCGCTGTTGACTGAGATGGAGTTGATGTGGTAGGTATGAGCGTTGGCGTAGACCCGCCGTGGACTCGCCTCCACCATCAGATCCATCGGCTGGAACACGGGAACCTGTGCGGAGCAAAGCGTGTTACGCCAATGGGTTTGTTAACGCATTAACATAATCCTGAGAGTGTGTGAGTGTGAACACACCCGTAGTGTTGTGAGTGATGATGGATGCCTGTAGCGGCCGTCCTCTTCTTTGAGGTTATACCCCTCTGGTCTCTTGTCTCGTTCACTGATTTTCCAGAGCTTGATGGTTTTATCTGTGTGGAATAAAATAATGAAGCATTGGCTACATGTATAAATGAGTCTGTATCTGCGCCAGTGTTAAACTAAAACAATTTTCAGTAATTTAACTAAAGCTCAAATAAAATATAAATATTGGATGAAAAACCTAAAAGAAAATGAGAAATGTTATCTTGGGAAATTAACTTTAAGTTCAACCTGAAGGACTAAAATGACTTAAAACTAAATAGAATTATAAAAACGGAATAAAAATGACAAATGCATGTAACAAAATTATTACAACTTTTGAAATTAAAATAAAAGTTAATTCAAAATATTAATAAATAATAGCATCTAAGTAATACTAAAATAACACTTTCTCACCGTTTGTCGACAACAGGAAGTGTGCAGCATTTTTCTGAGGAAGCCAGCGGATCTTGTTGATCTTTTCCTCGATCTCCAGACTCTTCAGATAGTCGAACTCCGGCTCGTGACTCTGGAACGTGCTGTAGACGTTATACTCCGCATGGCACTGTGGCAGGTTCTTACTCTGACAGGACACAGAAATACCACATGTAAGGGATAACACACAGCTAGGTGTGCATTACATGATTTTAAAGCACAGCCGTGGATTTTCCTGCTTATACCAAGATTAAGGGCCGGGTCTACTTCATTTTCTGCATCTCGTACACATGTTACACAGCACGTTTGAGCTTCTGCGAGAACCAATGAGGTTCATTCGCATTACGCAGCACATTTGAGATTCTGTGAGAACCAATGAGGTTCATTCTCGTGTTACGCAGCACGTTTGAGCTTCTGTGAGAACCAATGAGGTTCATTCTCGTGTTACGCAGCACGTTTGAGCTTCTGTGAGAACCAATGAGGTTCATTCTTGTGTTACGCAGCACGTTTGAGCTTCTGCAAGAACCAATGAGGTTCATTCTCGTGTTACGCAGCACGTTTGAGCTTCTGTGAGAACCAATGAGGTTCATTCTCGTGTTACGCAGCACGTTTGAGCTTCTGCAAGAACCAATGAGGTTCATTCTCGTGTTACGCAGCACGTTTGAGCTTCTGCAAGAACCAATGAGGCTCATTCACGTGTTACGCAGCACGTTTGAGCTTCTGTGAGAACCAATGAGGTTCATTCTCGTGTTATACAGCACGTTTGAGCTTCTGCGAGAACCAATGAGGTTCATTCTCGTGTTACGCAGCACGTTTGAGCTTCTGTGAGAACCAATGAGGTTCATTCTCGTGTTACGCAGCACGTTTGAGCTTCTGTGAGAACCAATGAGGTTCATTCTCATTACGCAGCACATTTGAGATTCTGTGAGAACCAATGAGGTTCATTCTTGTGTTACGCAGCACGTTTGAGCTTCTGCAAGAACCAATGAGGTTCATTCTCGTGTTACGCATCACCTTTGAGCTTCAGCAAGAACCAATGAGGTTCATTCTCATTACGCAGCACATTTGAGATTCTGTGAGAACCAATGAGGTTCATTCTTGTGTTACGCAGCACGTTTGAGCTTCCGCAGGAACCAATGAGGTTCATTCTCGTGTTATACAGCACGTTTGAGCTTCTGCGAGAACCATTGAGGTTCATTCTCGTGTTACGCAGCACGTTTGAGCTTCTGCGAGAACCAATGAGGTTCATTCTCGTGTTACGCAGCACGTTTGAGCTTCTGCAAGAACCAATGAGGTTCATTCTCGTGTTACGCATCACCTTTGAGCTTCAGCAAAAACCAATGAGGTTCATTCTCATTACGCAGCACATTTGAGATTCTGTGAGAACCAATGAGGTTCATTCTTGTGTTACGCAGCACGTTTGAGCTTCAGTAATAACCAATGAGGTTCATTCTCGTGTTACGCAGCACGTTTGAGCTTCTGCAGGAACCAATGAGGTTCATTCTCGTGTTACGCAGCACGTTTAAGCTTCAGTAATAACCAATGAGGTTCATTCTCGTGTTACACAGTACCTTTGAGCTTCCGCAGGAACCAATGAGGTTCATTCTCGTGTTACGCAGCACGTTTAAGCTTCAGTAATAACCAATGAGGTTCATTCTCGTGTTACGCAGCACGTTTGAGCTTCTGCAGGAACCAATGAGGTTCATTCTCGTGTTACGCAGCACGTTTGAGCTTCTGCAGGAACCAATGAGGTTCATTCTCGTGTTACGCAGCACGTTTAAATTAATCAAAAAGGTCTTCATTTGTGTTTCGAAGATGAACGAACATTTTACGGGTTTGGAACGACATGAGGGTGAGTAATTAATGACAGAATTTTCATTTTTGGATGAACTGTGCCTTTAGGGTTAATACTAGACAGAAATTCAGGTGATACTTAAAAAAAATTTTAATCAGTCAAACAGCCTCTGAATAAAACCGTTGCCTATGAATAAGAAATATTGATCTGATTCTGAGTTAAAATATATTATTAGCTCTTTAAACACAGCTTCCATGTAAAAAGCAGTTGCTAGCAAGCGGAAAGCTCAAACTAGACGGACATTTAAGGGATATGGTACATTCATTCAACTTATTACACCGTATTTCACCACATAAATAATTATGAGTGTAAGAGATATTGATTTGAGATGAAACCGTTTTAAAATCGTACTTTTTTGTTATATTATAATCCATTACAGTGTACAAAACAATCCTAAGAAAGAGTGAATCCGCAATTAGGGCTGAAACGATTAGTCGACAATAAAAAATTGTCGACAAAATATCTTGTTGTTGAGTAGTCGTTTGATCCCACGTGACCTAATGTAAGGGTCTGCAATATCGCAATTTGACCGCTACGGCGCTGTGAATTAAGCGAATTATGACGGAGTGCAAACGAATCTGAACTAGCTAGGTGTGTGAAAGTTTCACAAAACTTCAAACCAAGAATGCTGTCATGTGCAATACATGCTAGGTGGTACTTTCTTTTCACGGGAGCACAACATGCATGTAAAAGCACAAGACGAGCCGGTGAGAGGTAAATGTTCTCCAGCTGGAGCTAAATAACTAGCAGTAAATCTCTTTATTAGAGAATGCAATACTAATAATAATAATAGCAATAATATGAACAATAATAACATAATTACAGTAATGTGATGATTTATTTTTGCATAGAATAAAGCTTGATCGAGCTTAGGAGTCAGGGCTGTTTTTATTATTGTAACACTATTAGGTATTACGGTTTTATCACTTGCCTGTATTTTGTTCCATATTCATGAAGACTTACAAAAGGAGATGTTATGAAGAATATCAAGTCAGTTACTTTTTCATACTGTAAATTAAAAGGTGAATGAGAACGTCTCTGTTAGCTCAATTGTCATGTCAATTTTATAATATCAACTTAACTCATGTCAACTTATAATAATTGTTTGCAGATTAAGTTTGTCTGTAATGCAGCTGATTCATTTTTGTTTTGTTTTTTCTATTGAAAGAGAACCGAATATTTAAACAATGCTTAGAGAGCATGTGTGTGATTTGAATTGGACAGAAATCTGAAAACTTAAAGAGAATGACCTGTTTAGTTGGCTCAAAGTTCACTAAAACAACCATTTCAAAAGCTGAAGTGATTTTCTTTTTTTATATTATAGTTAGAATATGTATAACTCAGTGTTTTAACTAATTGAAAAAGCTGAATAATCGTTACAAACCTACTGATTAGTCGGCAAAATAATCGACGATTAGTCGATTAATCGTTCTAATAATCGTTAGATTAATCGATTATCAAAATAATCGTTTGTTGCAGCCCTATCCGCAATACTGGATGACATAATTAAATAACTGTACACAAAATATTGATTTGAATTTTAATATTTTATTAGCTCACCAAACGCAAAACTTCCACGAGGAACAACCGTTCCTAGCAAGCGTAAAGCACCAACTTCAGTTACCCAGGTGAGCCTGTGTTATTAGTGTTTACCGGTTATTATAGGGGGATAAAATATTGCTGGATGCGATTAACCAATCAGAATCAAGTATTCCACAGAGCCGTGCAATAATGGTGCACAAGTAACGCTAAAATACCACTGCGTTGCATATTATTAAAGGAATAATCCATTCATAAATGAAGCTTTTAATATTGCATATTCAAACCCGGCGTGTCGGCACGTGAGCACCAATAACATTCTGTATGTATGTTGCTGCCAGGGTTGAATATGGCCTTCTTTTACATTTTGAATAATGATTTCAAGCCCATTTATGCTCCACCCTTTAATTGTTTTACGTAATGACCAGTAATCCATCTCACCTCTTGCTCTTGCTGGAAGATCACTATTCTTCCGCCCCGGTCTCCTGTGGCCAAAAGCTCCCCGGAATGATTGAACTCCACCGCAGAAATGATGTCAGCTGCAACACACACACACACACACAATAATGAATAATTGACAAGATCAACTATGAGACCATATTGTTTCGCTGAATGTTTCTGAGAATATAAGTGACTCTTGTATTTGTGCGTGTGTGGGCGGGCACATGCGGAGCCTGGCATTAAAAGCATCTCAGGCATCTGCACACGCAGTGCCATCCAGCAACCCCCCATCCCAGCATTCCCCAAGAATAACAATCTCTCTCTCTTTCTGTCTGTCTGTCGTATTATTGTGACGGGCAACAGTGTGGTGCTGGGCCGTGCCATGTTCTGACTCAACCCAGAGAACAAATCCTTTATGTTTACAACAATTTAACCTCATATATAAAATATTTATAAACATAACGAAACATATTTTGACACGAACGGTCCGAATTCACAACTGAAACGCCACTAAATTTCCAAAACTGTTACAGAACATCGTTCTCAGAGCTCTTGAAGTTACTTTCTAAATTATTTGATAAATATAGCACTCAAAAGGGTACTTTGTAGCTGACAGAATATTTTATAGTAAATACAAAATTATATACAAATCTCTCTCTGTATATATATATACTATTATTTCCACTTGTCATGTTACATTTCATTTTAAATGTCAAGTTTTTACATATTTCCATAAATATTTCATGGATATGAATCACTCTTTTACAATTTGCGTTGTTTCCATGACCATTTTTTGACCGTTTGCATAATGCATACATAATGTATAAATTCTAGTGCTGTCAAATCAATTAATCGTGATTAATCGCATCTAACATAAACATTTTAGTTTACATATATATATGTATATGTATATATATTATATGTGTCTGTGTTTGTGACATGTGTCTGTATATATATATATATATATATATATATATATATATATATATATATATATATATATATATATATATATATACACACACATACATACACACACACATACATACATACTGGTATATATATATATATATATATATATATATATATATAAAAATATTATCGATTTGAAAGCACTAATAAATTCGTTATTACTTTTCGTTATCTTTTACTTTCTTTGGTCGTGAAGTTTATGATATAATATGATATATCATATTTCTTTTAATAAAATTCAGGACCAAAGATGGTAAAAGACTTGGTAAACTTCATGACAAAACTACAGATTTGTTAACTGGGATAATATCCAGCACTGTCACAAAAAATGATACTGAGAAGAAGCTTTGAAGATCCTATGTTAATTTACTATTGTTTTACAGCAGTAACTGTGGTGTTTTGGGGTTGTGGTGTTCTTGTGGTGTCAGGGATGTGTCTTACCTTCAGCTACATCATCATCTACGGCTCCTTTGACCTGGGACAGACACCAGCGGCTCTGGCCGTCTCCATCTCCTGGAACCGAAGACAAATTCACACTGTATGTCCAACACGAGGACCACATTAAAACCCCCCTTTATCTGTGTCCACTTCAACAAACAGTTCTGATCGAGAAATCTTCATGAAACACAGACATATATCCAGTGAGTTCACATGGATTTGAGAACGAGCTGTTGATCAGGACTGTGTCCAGCAGTGTGTGCCAAACATCTGAGCACAGCAGCATCAAACATCTGACGATCTACACATGCATCAGACACAGAGGTGGGACCTTATTTCTGCTTCACCATGACTCGCAATTCAAGAGCAGATTTAAATCACAATCAACATACACACATTTAACAATCTCCAAGCATTGCGGACCACAAAATGTGTCGGAATATCAGCTTTACTTTCTAAGCGACGCAACACACCGCATAACATTACGTGACTGCATTAATCATATTTAATATAGCGAAATTAAAGTTGCTTATATATACCGTCCATGCTGGGCTGGATCTGAATCAGTCCTGGGCCTGTTTATTTTTCGATGTTGATTTCAAGCGTCTTTTCCTCTGACTCGGTTACTTCATAAAGATATTTTAACACGAGAATGTTTGTTTTCTTAACACAGTGCTGGAATACGGTTTGATTTCATAATTCCCTCCGTACAGAAGCGTGTTTAGCTCTTCTATCATTCCGCACACACGCGCTGGTTGTGCGTGATCCGGTGACGTCACGACTCACGCAAAGAAGGCGAAGCCCGACAGCGACGTCGCGCGGCCACCGTCCAAAAACACATTGTTTTTTAGATAAATACTTAAAGGGATAGTTCACCCTAAATGAAAAGTCTGTCATCATTGATATAGATAATAATATTGAGTTGTTCCAAACCTGTATGAATTTCTTTCTTCTGCTGAACATACCATATTTTGAAGAATATGGGTAAGCAAACTGTTGTTTTGAACCATTGACTTCCATAGTAGGGGGTAAAATACTATGGAAATCTATATGGCCCCCACAGCTGTTTGAAATGAACTGGACCTTCATGTCGTGATGACAATTTGTAGGCCAAAACGGAAGGTTTTACAATATACTAATAATTGAGTTAAAAATAAATAAATAATAATAATTATGTGGGAATCTTTTGGTATCTCATGATTCGATTTTTGAGGTCATGAATAGAGCTCTCGGATTTCATCAAAAATATCTTAATATGTGTTCCGAAGATAAACAAAGGTCTTACAAGTTTGGAACTAAATGAGGGTGAGTAATAATGACAGAATTTTCACTTTTGGGTGAACTATCCTTAATGAAACGGATGGCAACAGTTTATGAGGCTGCTGTCCCTTTAAGAAGAAATGCACGGACCTAATATACTGTTACACATTCGATTTGCTCTTAACTGTTTACTTTCGCGTAGGTCATAACAGACTGTGTTTACATGAAAACTCCACATGATGTGCATTTTGACTTAATTGTGTGTGTATTTGACCATTCAAGAGCAATAAACTGTGAAAGAGAACTTAATTCGGAACCGTGACCGTATTGATTTCTCCACCCCTAATAATAAAGATAACCAATTCCCTCGGGAATTTAGTATTCATGTGTGTAATTTATGCTAGATCCAAACGCAAGTCTGTGTGTGTAATGTCTGTGAAGTGGGGTGATGATAGGTCCAGATTTAATTTAACTTATAACGTGAATTGAAACACTTTAAAGTATGAATTTATATAGATTTTCAACTGTTTTGGCAGATTGTCTCTGGGTGCTGCATATCTGAGATGAAACATAGGCTATTGGTTATTTATTAAGAAATATTCCAGTTGTGTCTTTATTTTTCCTTTCTCCACTGAAAGTTTTCTCTACTTACATGTTTTTTGTGTGTGTGGGTTTTTTTTTAGGAATGTTTGTATCTTTAACTCGTATCTTTTGTAAAATCCTTTCAGCTAAGAAAACCAGTTAGCCTACTTGATGACATCATCTTCCAGGAAGTGACATTAAATTTGTGGGAAATCAACAGCACCAACATTAGTAAGTATTACATTTTACATTTACATTTATTCATTTAGCTGACGCTTTTTATCCAAAGCGACTTACAATTGCTATATAT
>NC_138737.1:3947759-3957759 GCF_965113295.1 Leuciscus leuciscus
ACACAAACTTCCCCAGAAAAGTGAGTAAACATAATAACACACAGGGCCGGCCCGAGGCATAAGCGAACTAAGCGGCTGCTTGGGGCCCCCTCGCCACCAGGGGGCCCCCAATCGAGGTTTTTTTTTTTTTTTTTTTTTTTTTTTTTACATATGAATTAACTTAAACAAGTGACATAAATGAATGAAAGGATTAATAATTCAAGACAAGAAAATTCTGATTTCGTGATCAATATACCTGCCTACAACTGCTGCTGTGTCTGCCAGTGTTTGAGTCATGCGCATAACCTCGCGTGCATAGACAATTTGTGCGCAAAGTCACGGTAATGTTAAGCCATGTCACAAAAATTTGATTTGATCAATGATTTATCCTTTAAATGTAATGATATTCAGAACAGAACAAGAATAAAAAAATAACTATAAACAAGCCAAAACGAAATAATTTAAAGCGAAAGTGAAAGTAAGCGGCGTTGGGCTCACGTATCTCTCTCATTAGAATCAAAATGTTTCAACATTCGCGATGGATTTGGATGGTAAACTATTCTTTATCATAGGCTTTGTACTTCACTCACGTTCCAATATCGACGGAAAAAATCATCCTCTTCACACGCGCAAAAATGTGCTTGGAAACATCACAGTGGAAGATTACAAAACTGGCATATACGTTGTGTGTGTGTGTGTGTGTGTGTGTGTGAGTCGCGGGCGCGATCGAACAGTGGAAACATAAAAACATACTCCGTCATGTTCATACAAGACATCATTCAAACTGCAAAGTGTTGCAAAACGTTGGAGGATATTGCAAATAAATTTGTTTTGTGTTTTGTGACAGTTTGTTTTCAGAAGTTTCCAAGAGTTAGTAAAAGAGTAAAGAAAAAGTTAAAACTTTTTTAAGTATCTATTTTTTATTAAGTAGGCCTATTTATTTTGTATTAATACATAACCTCATTGTATTCATTTATAATGTAACATTATAGCGTGACATTGTGTCAATAATCGTCAAGCACAGGTGACTCTGCGTGGTGGGAGGGGGCCCCCAAATCAAATTCTGCTTAGGGCCCCCAAAAGGCTCGGGCCGGCACTGATAACACACCAAATTGGCTAGTGATTTGACAGCGTTACCCGCTACAGTTGATTTTTGCCCACATTTGGCAGGTTGGCGGGTGTTAATTTCAAACCCTATATACTGTATATATATATATAAAGCATTCAACAGCCCCGTAGTATCGATCGGTCGTGGGCCCTGTGTCTCATCTGGTTGCCCGTTGACGGCAACATTGCCCAGCAACATTGCTCAAAAAGTTGTCCCCAATGTATCATCACCTTAAAGGGGTGGTTGATTATGATTTCACTTTTTTAACTTTAGTTAGTGTGTAATGTTGCTGTTTGAGCATAAACAACATCTGCAAAGTTACAATGCTCAAAGTTCAAAGCAAAGGGAGATATTTGCTTTTTAAAGAAATCGCTTTTTAAGGACTACAACAAACGGCTGGTAGAGACTACACAACATTCCTCCAGTGTTAGTGACATCACTAACCCTAAAATTTACATAAACCCCGCCCCCGGGAACGTGATTTATAGACTATCAGGACAGAATATGCTAATCAATGACTAGAAGATAACTACACATAAGCTACATAAATTCATCAACTAACCATTCAGAAATGTCCTGTTGTATTCTACATGTTGTCACTTCTTCTTGAGTCTCTCCATCATTGTCTGAATCCGGTTTGAACATTAAAGGCTAAAAGTTTTTTTTAATTTTCAGTGCATGTCTGTGTGAGGTAAAATGACACTAGCTGTTGTAGCTCCGCCCCCTGTGCTGGAGCAGCAGCTCATTTGCATTTAAAGGAACAGACATAAAACGAAGCGTTTTTGCTCACCCTCAAAAGTGACAACTTTAACATGCTATATAAAAATATCTGTGGGGTATTTTGAGCTAAAACTTCACACACACACTCTGGGGACATCATTTTACATCTTATGAAAATGGCATTATACCACCCCTTTAAGCAACGGCATCTGGTGGAACAGCAACTGTATTCTGGCGTTGTATTGCGCATGTGCGACTTTAACTGCTACTTCGTGACGTTCGACTGTAACCGTCTACTACGGGAGAACAGCTGATTTGCCGAAGTCTCTACAACGTGAGAGATTAGGTAAATAGATTGTTATGTTGTATGGCATATGACGTTGTAATTGCATCAGTTTGTGATTGTACCACTAGTCTTTTATATAATCTGTGTTGAAATGTTTTAAACTTAAGATAATTGTAAAAAAAAATCTGTTTGTACAAAGATATGTCTGCTGTTTGCAACAACACCTCATGGTAGCATTGAGATTAGAGATGATGTGTATGGAAACCGTACCCTTGGATAGCCCTTGTGTTTCACTTGTTACTTTGTCAGTTGTTGTACATGTAAGGGTTGCTTCTAGTCTTGTCATGCTTGTGGTTTTGTTTCTTTATCCCTGAAGTTCTTTATTATTTGTTCTATGTCTATTTCATTAAAACCTTGCGTTTAGATCCTCGCTTCCACCTGCTTTCTCCGGCACTTTACAGTGACAAGATTATTTATATATACAGTACAGGCCAAAAGTTTGGAAACATTACTATTTTTAATGTTTTTGAAAGAAGTTTCTTCTGCTCATCAAGCCTGCATTTATTTGATCAAAAATACTGAAAAAAAAAAAACGTAATATTGTGAAATATTATTACAACTTAAAATAATAGTTTTCTATTTGAATTTACTTTAAAAAATAATTTATTTCTGTGATGCAAAGATGAATTTTCAGGATCATTACTCCAGTCTATCACATGATGTTAAATTGATAAAAAGTGATAGTAAAGAAGATTTATATTATTAGAAAATATTTTTTTATTTTGAATAAATGCAGTTCTTTTTAACCTTTTATTCATCAAATATATTAGGCAGCAGAACTGTTTCCAACACTCATAATAAATCAGAATATTAGAATGATTTCTAAAGGATCATGTGATAGACTGGATGTCACATGTGACACTGAAGACTGGAGTAATGATGCTGAAAATTCAGCTTTGCATCACAGGAATAAATTATTTTTTAAAGTATATTCAAATAGAAAACTATTATTTTAAGTTGTAATAATATTTCACAACATTACTTTTTTTTTTTGTATACATTTTTGATCAAATAAATGCAGGCTTGATGAGCAGAAGAAACTTCTTTCAAAAACATAAAAAATAGTCATGTTTCCAAACTATACCATACTTCGGGACTGTTGAATGCTTGAATCTTGATTGGTTGACTAACGTTCTAAGGTAATTATTTTAAGGGAAACGCACGGCTAAAGTAGTTCTAGGCAGGTTTTGACCGCATTATAGTTTCATATCACTTCGCCAAATGATTTCAGTTATTTCAAAGGTCCTCACAGCCTAGAACAGCAAAATAACCAAAACCCACAATGACACTGACCAAACAAATAAATATAGTAAACAATAGGATAAAAAAAGACAAATTATTTCTATGTTTTTTGCCAAAAAATGACGTTTTAGTATACGGAAAGCTTACAGTTTTGCTATTCGTAGAGACGCTGCTGTCGAACACTGTTGAGAGACGCTCAGACTCAGGTAACTCACACATGCCTAATCTCTCTCTCTTTCTCATTAATAACTGTATTAGACTGCTATCAGTGGCTCAAGCTTCCGTTATAAGGTCAAAAAATATGTTTTGGAATAAGCACCGGAGGCTTGAGATTAGATGCGTAAGAAATTAGTCCTACACACAAGAGCGTTTTAAGGAGTAGTGTCTTGAAATACAACATCTGAACAATGTCTTGAGGTGTGGTAAGAGAAGTATAAGCAGAATAATTGATTCTGGTCCGTTGAATTATTATATAATCTTATATATAATTCACACCCGAGGTTCGTTTCACGGTGTGTTCCACCTGGGGTATGCATTATTTTGGAATAATTCAACGGCCCGTCGTCAATTATTCCTTACATATATACTGTATATATGATCCAAGAGCATTGGAGGTCAAGGCCATGTCCCAGTACAAAGCATTTGCTCTGCCAACATGAATAGCAAATAGAGAAATTCGCTTTACTCAGCAAAGCAGTTTCATCATTCGTGTAATCCAAAGCCTGACACAGCTAAAGAGTTTCAGTGTGCTGGAGTGTGTTTGCTTGTGTACCAGATATACAGAAATGCACTGAAGCTTTAGACAAGATATTGTCCTGTTATTGTAAGACTTTGCATGCGGATAAAATCATAACCCAGCTGGAAAAACCAGGGCACATCAACTTAGAGTAAACATGAACCCACTTTACTTCTTTAATGAATGTATTATTAAAGGAAACAGGATTATGAATAAGCAAAAACTTCAAGAATGGACTTCATGTCTCAATGTTTTTATGTCAAAGAATATATAATATTTCACCCAAAATGTGTATTTAGAAAGTACAAGGTTTTGAAACATGATTAACCAGCTCAAACTGTTCCCAACCAGCATATCCAAGGTATTCTACCAGTTTCAACCATAGATATCATATAATAAAGGCTAGATGTCTCGTGCGCGCTGCCGGCCAATGGAGGTCGACGTCCGCATGTGGCGGCCATCTTGCCACAGGGAGCTCGCTCACTCGTAACATTGTGTTTTAATGCTGCATGTACTTTTTAAATAACCATAACTTGCTAAATTTTCTACCGATTTTCAAACGGTTTGGTTTGTTATAAACGTCAGAGATGTAGTTATGACACTGCATACATATGAATAATTATAACATACAGTACAGGCCAACAGTTTGGAAACATTACTATTTTTAATGTTTTTGAAAGAAGTTTCTTCTGCTCATCAAGCCTGCATTTATTTGATCAAAAATACAGAATTTTTTTTTTTATATATTGTGATATATTATTACAATTTAAAATAATTGGTTTTCAATTTATTATATTTTGAATTATCATTTATTTCTGTGATGCAAAGCTGAATTTTCAGGATCATTACTCCAGTCTATCACATGATCCTTTAGAAATCTTTCTAATATTCTGATTTATTATGAGTGTTGGAAACAGTTCTGCTGCCTAATATATTTGATGAATAAAAGATTTATTCAAAATAATACAATATTTTCTAATAATATAAATCTTCTTTACTATCACTTTTTATCAATTTAACACATCCTTGCTGAACTGGATGTGTATTGATTTATTTTTAAAAAAGAAAGAAAAAAATTACTGACCAGTGTATATTGTTGTTACAAAAGATTTCTATTTTTAAAACATTTGCTTCTTTTTTATTTATTTATTATTTTGTATTACTTTTTATTCATCAAAGTATCCTAAAAAAAGTATCACAGGTTATGAAAAAATATTAAGCAGCAGAACTGTTTCCAACTTTGATAATGAATCATCATATTAGAATGATTTCTAAAGGATCATGTGATAGACTGGAGTAATGATCCTGAAAATTCAGCTTTGTTTGCATCACAGAAATAAATGATAATTTAAAGTATAATAAATTGAAAACCAATTATTTTAAATTGTAATAATATATCACTATTTTTTTTTTTTCTGTATTTTTGATCAAATAAATGCAGGCTTGATGAACTTCTTTCAAAAACATTAAAAATAGTAATGTGTCCAAACTTTTGACCTGTACTGTACATGTTCAAGCATTCGGAATTATAGCCACGTTAATAACGTTTGTAAGAAAGCAAACCGTTTGTAAATCCGGTTTCAGCGAGATAAGAGTATTTGTGTTCGTGCTGATCACTCACCTTACATCAGGGACCACAGAGCTCGCCAGAAAGCTTCCCTGTGACAAGATGGCCGCCGGTGATGCCGTTCGAGACTCCGCCGTGAGACATCTAGCCTTATATCAGTGTTTCTCAAACTGTGGGGCGCGCCCCACTGGTGGGGAATAGAGACGTGACAGGTGGGGCGCGCCAAACAGGAGGAAATTTTCCTTTTTATGCCTTATATGGTAATGATCAAATCTTCCGGAATCTGGAGCAAGACCGCGCACTAGACTAGAGAGTAGAGATTTTTATTTCTGTGCCCCTGAGAGTACGGTCCCACATATGGGATTTAGAATGTTCAGTGAAGTGACATCACTGCCAGATTCAAATTGTGCTTTCGCGCGTTGGTTGGCGCTGAGCCAGAGACGGACGAGCTCAGCGCTGTCATATATCACAACTATGCAGTGTTTTCAACCTAATAATGTTTATTTTAGGTTTCAGACATTTAAATACACATAAGCACGAGTAAAACAATACATTTGGAGTTTGTAAAATACACACTGATGTCTGTAAGGAAATTAAGGCTATCTGTCATACAGTGTTATTGTGGCTGCGGTGTGTCACGTGACAAATATGACGCGTCGCCATGGAAACATTAAGGGGGAACGTTCTAAAATAACAGTCGCCTTGAAAAAAAAAACAATAACAAAACTTGGATAAATTTCTATTTTTGAAATTAGTAAAAAAAATTGACACCGCTGCACTTTTATTTTCTCTATTTTTTTATTTCATGCAAGTTATTACGACACAGCTGCACTTTTATTTTCTTTATTTTTTAACTTTCTGTTATTTGATGTATATAGTTTGTATTTTAGATACAACTTGTTACTCTGATACTACTTGTTAGTTCAATAAATTGGAACATGTTAAGCTTGTTGCGCATTTCATTAGCATTGTGTTGGGGTGATGGGGCTTGAAAATTCCTCCTTGTCTAAAGTGGGGAATGACCAAAAAAGTTTGAGAACCACTGCCTTATATGGATATTTCAACCAGGTTGACTCATTTGAACTAATTTAATTTGATGATTTAACTCATTTCATATCTAATGATCTTTACACCGTTATTGAACGAAACTGAATCAACACTAAACCGACTTCAGCTGAACAGTGACACTAATTTATTTATTGAACTCTGTTTGCATCATTGAATCATCATTTTCCTGTTTATCCCTGTAAAACAATCCTATAACGCGCCATATAAATAAAGTTGGCGGGAACCTGAGATCAAGGTTACAGATACCATAATCATAAATTGAACCCTGTGATTTCTATCTTTCCTAGGCTCCCTGTGCTGAACTCAAACAGAAGGTCTGTTGAACTTGTCTCACCAAGCGCTCATGAGAGATCAACCATGTTGGCAGAGCCAAATCTAATAGCTGTGACAACCACCTGCATCATATGAGTCAGATATGATATCAGCACAAACACGGAGCCACTTAAGCTGCGCTGAGACGCCTCTGGATGAAGAGGAATCCACGGAGGCCTGCGAAGACTCAAAGCAACCCGCATAAGAAGCTGGTGAGGTGAGTCAAAGGGCTCGAGGGCAGGTGTTAGTAATTATCCACGAACAAACTGATTATGGTGTGAGTTCCAGGTTAGAGGACTCTCAAGACAGTCAATTACTGAAACAAATCAATGGAAAGCCAGGATATACAACAGACCTGAGGCTGTTGGTCTGAAAGGCTGCGCATGCATTTCTCAATGTCACGGGTTTGTTTTTATATCTTTAAGGAATCGTTTTAGACTAGTAAATCATAAGGGGTTAATCTACTTCCTTACAGTCTGTCGTTGGTAAATACTGGTAAGTACAAGAATATCCGATTCCTCTGTTCGAAGTCAGGGGAAAATCGAAGTGTTTACTTTCTTAATGCACGTAAAAAAATAAAAAAAGTATTTGTAATCTTTCTTAAAACTCGCTCTGCTTCTTAAGCTGTAAAAAGTGCGCTGAGGAACTTTAGCCTCTTTATCTGCCTTCTGTGGTTGAAAAGCAAAAAATTCATTTCCCCCCAACAAATCTTCTTTAATGCACCTTTAATATTTTCTTTTTGTCTGACATTATCAGGACAGATTTATGTTATTTAATCACTGCTGAAGGATACTGTTGTAGGTAATATCATCTCACTTACACCTGCACTAGAAATCCTCTGGGCTTGTCTTAATGAACCTTTAGAGACTTGTAGATATTTTTCCAGTCATTTTTCTGGCAGCAAACAAACATGCGTTAGTTGGAACCATTTGCAGTTATTGTGGGTGTTCTGTTATCAGGAGAAGATAATAAAATGTTAAGCAAAAAAAGATCTCACTCTAAACCTAGATTTTTGTCAGTTTTTACTCATAGCTATTTACCAGAATTTACATGTCTGTTTAGGTGTTGACATCAAAAGCAGAGATTTTTTTTTTGTGATAGTTATCATTATTAACATATTTTTGTCCATGCATTCATTGTTTTCTTAACTTTTTCTGTTTTTTTTTTAGCATGCATTTGTATGTTGAATTTATCTACTTCACTAGCTTGTTTCATAGTTGTTTAGTAACACACACACACACACACACACACACACACACACACACACACACACACACACACACACACACACACACACACACACACACACACACACACACACACACACACACACACACACACACACACACACACACACACACACACACACACACACACACACACACACACACATGTATATTATGAATATTGTTGGCTCTTTGAAAAAATGGCTTTTGTTCCTCCTTTGGAAAGATAAAAGCATAGAGACCTGTTTCCGCCACGGAATAAAACATTTAAAAGACTTTTTATCACACAATTATGACTTTTTTTCTCACAATTGCGAGATATACTGTAACTTCTGAGAAAAGAAGTCAGAATTGCGGGATATAAACTTGCAATTGTGAGGAATAGGCTAAAGTTTTTATCTCGCAGTTGCAAGTGTATATCTTGCAATTCTAACTACTTTTGACAGAATTGTGAGATAGAATTTTGCAATTGAGATTTATAAAGTCCAATTCTGAAGGAAAAAAATTAAGCTCACAATTTTTACCTTTTCTTACAATTTTGACTTTATAACATGCAATTGCGAGTTTATATCACGCCATTCGGACTTTATAACTCACAATTGTCATGCAATTCTTATCATGCAATTCTGACTTTATATCTCACAATTGTGAGTTTTATATCATGCAAAAAAAAGTCCGAATTGTGAGATAAAAAGTCATAATTACTTTTTTATTTTTTTATTCAGTGGCGGAAACAAGCTTTCATATAAAAGCGTCTGCTAAATGCATAAATGTAAATATTTTATAGTTATAGTAACGTTTACTTTAGTGCAGGTTACATGAGATGTAAGATGCAAAGTAAAGACTAGTTGTCTTTATGGATCATCGACTGATAGAATCGTTCTTAACTTCTTGCATAACACCATCCAGCATCTCTGAGAACATGTTTCAAATGTCAGCCTGTTTTTTCTCTTTTCGTCCTGTGATTGTGTCATGCTTTTCAGGGCTGACAGCTTTTAACATTTTACTCATGTGGGCTGAATTCAAAACAAGCCAGGTTTGAGAGAAAGACGAGTATCATCTGAATCCCTCCATTCTGGTGTTTGCTTCTCCAGATTGATGCTTGAACAGATTGTCTGAGTGTCTTATTTGACCCGATGACATCATAATGGGCATCACTTTACCCCGTCTTGATTGGTGGAAGAGGGTAACAAACCGTCCAATTGGCCTTTTTCCCTTTTTCATCGCTGCTCCTCATTAAACAAGCAGAATTCATGACTGATACAAGCCATTAACTGCCCTGAACAGCAGTGGGGGAGATGGAAGATTACGACATTATGCAATATCATTGTCCGATTTGATTAGTCGGCACTGCTGTTACCTCCGCAAAGTGAATTAGTTAATTCGGGAGATATGTCAGTGGGTGATATAAAATGGAAATTAAAAATGGCTGAGCTGTCTCTCACGTTCGGTCTTTCTGGTTCCACCGAATCACGCCGTTGGCTGGCGGTGAGGCCATATGATGGTTGGAATATGCGAGCGTTTGCACTGGCCGGTTGGTATTTCCACAGGCATCTGCTGTTCCCTCTATTGAGTTACTGTACAGACTGCCAGGCGCTTGCGGTCCGGGCCCATGAATACCGTAAGAGCCAGTGAAATGAATGATGTCAGTGCCGCAGTTTTTGGCCACTACGGTTCCAAACTTCATTCTGGAATC